>NC_139021.1:98928932-99267953 GCF_964662115.1 Mustela nivalis
GGGATGATATCATAATTTTTGAATCTTCCCCGATTCCATCATGAAAAATAGCTAGTAATAGTAATACAGAACAGCAAAACCAAAATTCATGGATCACATGCACCACAAAACTGACAAAGTAACCCCAAGATCCCCAGAATATAAGAAAAATAAATGAAATCTACAATTTATTTCCCCCCAAAAAGCTAAAGAAACAACATAAATCAGAGCTACAAAAACTCAGTAGTGAAATGATAGAATTCAGGAAGAATTAGAAATTTTTTAATCATATCAGAAATTAGATTACATTAAAAAGAAGATAAGAGTTGTGATATTGTGGGGGTGCCTGGGTGGCTCAGTCAGTTAAGCATCTGTTTTCATCTCAGGGCATGATCCCAGGGTCATGGGGATCCTAATTGTGGGATCAAGCCCCACATTGGGCTCCCTGCTCAGTAGAGAGCCTTCTTCTCCATCTCCCTCTGCCCACACCCCCATTCGTGCGCTCTCTCTCTCTCTCTCTCTCTCTTTCTCTCATGAGTTATCTCAAATAAATGAAATATTTTTGAAAAAGGATTTAAGATTTGTGATATTGTGATATAATAAGAAATATATATTTGGTCTTCACCCCCAGTTTCTGGCACAGAGTTCCTAAAATCTTTATAATTTCCTGAACAACAGGGTGGAGGAGCATATTTCATTATTCATAATAAGCCTCTTTCAACCATACCTAAGTTTATGCAAAGGAAGTAACTCTTGGTGGGCCCCTGGACAGCTTCAGTGTGAGGGCTGCTTGCCAGAGAAACCAGCTGGATGCCAACCATATGATTAGAGGGTTGGAAATTTCAGCCCCACAGCCTGACCTCTGGGAAAGGGAGAAGGACTGGGATTTCATCACCAATGACCAATGATTTAAACAATTGTGCCTATATAATGGAATCTCCATAAAAAAATAAAAGAAGGGGTTCAAAGAGCTTCCAAAGCAACAAACACATCCATGTTCCAGGAGGGTGGTGCACCCCAAACTCCTCAAAGACAGAAGTTCCTGTGGTTGGGAACCTTCCAGACCTTGCTCAATCTACCTCTGCATATAGCCGTTAAGTGTTTCCCTTGATCCCATGAGCAATTACACCAGATTAATTCATTTGATGTGGAAAATTCAGACATTTGGTATAGAATGTTGTCAAAAACAGATCACTGCAGTAGTAAGAGTACATAAAACCAGAAGAAAATACTTTAATAAGAGAGATAGAAAATGCAAAGAGAAAAAGTTAAATGAAAGGAAATGAAGAAAGAATGGAAAGGGATTTGAGAGAACTTAACAAAAATAGAAGATAGGCAAAGAAGATCCAACATTTGTATAAAAGGAGTCCAAAAAATAAATAAACAAACAAACAAACAACAACACCAGAAAACCAAAGCAAGGAACAGAACCAAACCTAAAAACCACAATTCAAGAAAACTTTTCTGAAATTAATTTAAAAATTTGAAACTACATGTATAAAGTCAAAATCAACCCTGAAATAAGGGACACCAAAACACCAAATTTCTGGGAAATTCCTAGATTTTAAAGAAAAATATAAAATCTCTTGGACATCTGGACAAAAAGACCAAGCTACTAGGAAGGTAAAGAAAATCAGATTGTCATCAGACATACTTTGTGCCAGGAGAATGTATGGAACGAAGGCGAGGATAAAAGCAGAGGGAAACGATGGGAAGCAGAGCCAGTAGGATTTACTGACCCAACAGAAATATAAAAAAAGAAAGGAGTCAAGGGTGACCTGAGCAACTAGGATAGAGTTGCCATTTGACAGTACTGAGTGGACTATCGGAGGAGGAGGTTTGGGACAGGGGATAGGCTAATCATTTGTACATATTACATTTTAAATACCTATTAATGATCCATGTGAAGAGTTGAGTAAGCAGCCATATAAAGAATCTGGAATTCAAGCTGAGGTCTGGGTGAGAAATATATATTTAGAACTGATTAGCATATAGAAGCTATTTGAAGTCATGAAATTGGATACAGTCAGTGAGGGAATGAGTGCAGAGAATATCCCCTTATTCAAAACCACTTGTTGGTTTACAATAAAACTCAAATCCTTTATCAAGGCCTGCAAAGCCCTTCACGTGGCTCCCTCTCATTTCCCATCCTTCCCCCACCTCACTCTCTGAGCTCTAGGCACATAGTCTCCTTCTATCCCTTGAATGATCTCATTCAACCTCAGGGCCTTTGCACTTGCTACTCTCTATAACAGGCTCTATTGATCCTGTACGCTCACATCATTCAAATCCCTTCTTAAATGTCAACTCCTCAGAGAAGTCTTCTCACACCCTACCCCAAATGTCTGCCCCCCACCTACACCTGCATCACTCTGTAACACCTTAACTTGCTTTATTTTTCCACCATTTTACGGGTCGCCTGTTCCAGTTTCTAATGCAGCAATTGTTACATTTACATGTGTGTGAATGTACTACATACAAAAATCACCCCAAACTTAGTGGCTTAGCACAACCATCTCATGCACATGGATTGTGTGGGTCGGAAATCTGGACAGGGCACAGAGAGGATGGCTTCTCTCTGCACCACAAAGTCTGGAGCCTCGACAAGGGAATACTCAACGTCTGGGGGTGGTTTGACAGCTCGGGTTTAGACTCATCTGAAGCCTTGTTCATTCATGCATCTGGCATCTGGCTCAGCTAACTAAAAGCCTAGGATTGCAGACCAGAGGGTCTACATGTGGCCTCTCCATGTGGCTTGGCTTCTTTGCAGGATGGCAGCACAAGATAGGCAGACTTCTCAGCTGGTTACAGAGATCCAAGAGTATTGTCTCAGCAAACAAGACAGAAGAGAGTTACTTCTAGTGACCCAGATTCAGAAGTGGCATAGTGTCACTTCCCCCATACTTTACTGGTCAAAACAGTCTAAGTCTGTCAACAGGAAGGACAGAGACTCTGTCTCTTAATGGGAAAGGAATTCTATAAATGTTGAGGCTGGGTCCTACCACATTGCAGGAGATAGAGTCTCAGTGTTGAGCTATTCTCCCCAAGAAAGAATGATCTCCTTAATGTTCTTTTGGTGACCTGTGAACCTCTTGCTCTATGCGCCCCCTGCCCCTAACTATCTGAATTCTCAGCTGGTCCACTATATATCAAGAAGTCTCATTTGATATAGGATCCTGACTCCACAAAATGGAGAACCCGGTGTCTCCCTCTTCCCAGCGGGGCTACTGAATCTGTCACCAGCCCCTCCTCCATGATGGACGATCCATCTCCGATTTACAACCTGGTCCCTGTTAATCCTCTGTGACTTCTTGTCATGACCCTTAAAGGGATAAAATATTTTTTTCTCAGCAAGGCAACAAGCACAGCAATACAACAGAAGAGTTACTGAATAAGTTCGCTGTGGCTTCTTCACAACGCCATTTGATTGAGAATAATTAGCCAGGGAAAATCAGTGCCAGACCCAACAGAGTAGTTGTTTTCTTAAATGGAAAGAAATGCTCTTCCTTCCACCATCAAAGGCCCTAAAAATGCCACGAGGACTGCTGGATGACACTAACTTGAGACAGGAAACCAAGTGGCTGGAAATCCGGCAGCCCACAGATTCGCCCTTTGGCCCAAACAGGCTCGACTCAGTGAGAGTTACATGGGCCTGAGCACCTGGGACCAGAGTCAAGAAGCATCACACGGCCCTGGCCAGCAAGAATGTGTCTCCAGATCAACCCAAGGCTGGCCATGGACCTGAGCGGAGTAATGGCACTGAAAGAGGCAGGGACCACATCCCCGAGGGAGATCAGATACAGCACAACAAAAGAGGAGAAGGACCAGACCCAAACCCAGACCCCACACACGGGCCAGGACGTGGCCTGGGCTGTCTGGAAGCAGTTCGCAGACGGAAACCTCAGTGTGATGAATCAGTTTCCTTGGACATTGAGGGGATAAAGAGTCTGACAGAGCGTATTTATTCAGGGAACGGCTGTGAGAATGAGCAGAGGCAGAGGTGGAGGCTGGGGGAGCATGGAGTATGCGGTGGGGAAAAGCCACCACGAATCCTCAGTCTAGACACTGAACCCACGATGGCCGTGGGGGGAAGCGAGTGACCTGAACAAAAGGGCGTGTCTGGGAGAAGCCAGTGGAGCCTGGCTCTGAAATGACTGGTTGGGGCAGCAGAGTCAGACACCGCTGACAAGGCTTTAAAAATCCCAGAGAGGAGGAAACAGAGGCGATTTGGAGGCGAATGTTAATAGACGCACAAGTCTTTTCTATCCCGTACACCGAATCCCACTGTAAACAATGCCGTGCAAAAATGTCTCCACCCCTAAAGAGCAAAGGTTTCTAAGTATTAGAAGAAGCCTCCCTGACGTGAGTGCTGCTTTACCCCAAGTGTGAAAACAGCTTCGAGAATTTGGGGCTATTTGGGACCATCCGTTATAGGCGTGTTAGACGGATGGCATGCCTCCCATGTCCACACACAAGACAGAAGGCCAACAGGTGGCCTGCGGTGGCCTCCATTATGTCTGTTTCCTCGGACTACCCAACCTCCCCTCAACGGTAAACCTCAATCCTCCTCCTGGGACCAGCCCTGCAAAGGCCCGACACAGGCCAGACTGACTCTGGCTCCAGGAACCAGGGCTCTGGGCTACTTTCAAGTGTTTTCATGGTGCAGAAATAATAGCAACTCATATTTGCATCATATTTTTGTACTTAAGAGGCATTTTTATGTATGTTATCCCAACTGATTCTCAGGAATATACTCTCCCTCCCCGGCCTTGCTGGGGACCAGGGCTTCCCCAGCCTCCAGGAAAATAAACAAGTTTCTGTGGCCCTTAACGGATAGGTGCCACTTTGGTGGGCAGGAGGGACCCCACGGCAGGGTTTTTGTGGAGGGCATCAGAAGACGGGGGGAGCTAGGATGGAGAAAAGGGATCGGTCTCCAGGCCTGAGGGACCAGAGATGGATGAGGGTCCCAGAAGTTCTGAAGGCAGTGCCAGGGGACAAGGGTCACTGTGAGACAGTGTCCTGGTTGAGGAGGGGGGAACCAGAGGAACCTGCTTGGTACTGAGAAGGGAAAGCAGACCACATGTGGCTTGGCCATGGAGAGCTTGCCCCAGTAGGAGTCCCACCAGGGTGGGATGTGAGATCGTGCTGCCTTCCTCTGGGAGCAATCAATGTCCTGCCAGAGCTCGCGCCCCCAGCTCCATCCCAAATCACGCAGCCACCCCACAACATCTCAGGCATGGATGAGCCCCCGCTAGACCCTGGAGTCCCCTACAAGGAAGGGAGAAAGAGTTCCCACTCCTGTTCTTGGGGGCCAGATGGGCACACTTGAGACCACCCCAAGCTGGGGACACACGGGAGGGGACACCACCATTCCACTGGGATTCTCTCCATCATCACCGTCATAGTCATCATCTGTCAGCGTCATCTTTATTCCATCTTCACTGATTAGTTGTCAAGGCCCAAAGAATTTGCCAAGACCTCATCCCTGGTGAGTGACAATGCCATCCTCTGACTCGAAGGTCCTGATTATTTTATTAGATCACTGTCCTGCTGCAAGGGTAAGTAACACCAACCAGTGTGCTCGTTTAGGAATCGAGGGAAGCCCTATGCTCTCCCTCTCCTGCATCCCTGGCTCTCAGGGGTCCAGCCTTGGGGCTCTGACTTGGAGGCAGTCAGCGCACTCACTGCATTTCCCTGCAGGAGTCTCCTCAACAGCGCTTCCTACATCCCTGTCATGGGCCTGATTCATAAGGTCTGTCCTCTGCCTGTGAAAGTAGCAGCTGCTCTGTATGCCCCTGTCCAGGAAACTAGTGAACGACTCCGAAAATTCAGAGAAAAGCAGCAAAGATGATTAATGAGGTAGAAAAGCAAGTGACAGGCTTGGGGGAGCACAGGGGCGGAGCTGGATGGGTGGCATGCATGCGGGGGTGGGGGGAGCTGGCTGCAGTGAGAGAAAGAGAAGGATCCAGCGGGGCCCGGGGAGCATTAGCACTAGAGGAGTGAGTGGGAGAGCAAAAGAAGATGACGGCTGAGTACCAGGAATGAATTCGTCACGTGAGCACCCCCTAGAATAGGGGTGGAAAAAGCATCACTTTGGCCATGTCCTGGAAGACCAGACCTGAGTCTCAGGCGAGGCTGGGAGCACCCACCCAGGGCCCCGAGCTGGTTAGAGCCCCATGGGGTGTTAGCATCTTTGGGCAGGGGTGGCTGGCAGCCACAAGTCACTAGGCACCTCGACTTTTCGGGGAGGGTAGCTTCCGTCCAGACTCCAGTGCTTCTGCAGGTCCACGCCCCCTGCGCGGTCACCGTGATTTATGGCATAATAGCCCTCCCCAACATCGACCCGGGACCTTGGGAACAAGTCTTCCTTTCTTGGTCCACTGAAGTCGCTGGAACCCATTAGCGAGGTTTCAGCCCTGTCCGTAAATCACTGCCTTAGTCATGCAACGTAGCTCTGAAACAACGGAGGGTGTTTGTTTTTAATTCCCTCAGACTGTGAAGCATGTATGCAAACACTGGCCTGAAAGCAGCCTTTGTTCCTATTGTTCTGGCACACGTAATCTCCCCATCTCCACTCCTCTGCGGAAGCTGCCAACACCACAGGGCCCCCCCCGGGGGGCTCGCAGTCTGGTGGGACGGGAAAGGGTGGCCGGAGGCTGCCGCCCGGGACAGAGGTGACTGGGAAGTCTGGAACACTGACTTGCAGCCATCCCCTGGGGCGCCATGCAGGTCATTTCTGCAGCAGCCTCTGACCCCAGAGCCCCCTGCTCTCTCCTCTGATATGTTCTCCATGCCCCCACCTGCTGCCTTTTGTCACCATGGACCTCAGGAGTGTCTGTCCTGCACCAGCCCCCAGCTCCTGCTGCCTCTTTTCCCATCACACTCCCTCCCAGGCGAGGGCTGGCTTCTGAGAGTCAGTAGGCACCACGAGGAAGGGATTTCTCTTTCAGCCTACACCAAACTTCCATCCTTGACAGCATTCTTCAATCCAGAAAAGGCTTCCGGAGGACCCCTATCAGAAAGCCTGGAGTTGACCCCCCGGGACAGGCTCCCTGCTCGCCCCAGGGGGGGCATGCTTAGCCGAGTCGATAGCCCCCAACGCCACAGGGTGCCTCCCTCACTTGGACTCCTCAACTGGCTCCTGAGAAACTTGTTCCATCTTAGAGAAGCTACTTAACCTCTCCTGAGGTCATTTTCTGCAATTCTATGCAGAGGCAGAAGACGTAAATAATTCTGCAGGAAGAGGGTATACGTATATTTCTACCGCTTTCATTTATTCAACAAACATTTGTTCAATAGACGTTTGTTTTCTGCCTAATTGGAGCACAGTATTGTGCAGATGATGAAACTCGGAGGCTCGGGTATTGAAAAAAAATATGCCCAACAAGCACCACATGGTGTTAAGTGTCAAGGCCAAGTTTCGAACCCAGGCTAGCCTGTCACACTCTGAAGCCCCTGATTTTTCAGTTGTGTCCTATGTTCTGAAATTAGCCCAACAAAATGCTCATTTCTAGTCCTTGGTCTGAGCACTCTGTGGCCCAGGAATCATCAGAAGATAGCCGTGCTTGTCAGCGCTCTTAGTGACAAGTAGCTTAAGCAAAAAATACCCAATAAATGAACAAATTGCCCTACTACCGATAAGTCTGGAAAATCATGGGTAGGCCTGGCCCTCAGGCAAAGCTCTCAAGTGGCTGCCTCTTCCTAGGCCCTGCTGTTTTGTCATTCATGTCATCCTTGGGCAGGTTTTTTCGCCAGCAGGAAAATGGCTGCGGTGACTTCACGTTCTCACTGAGCCACCCAGAGGAAAGAAAAGTCTTGGGTTGGGTCTCATGGAGCCAGTTTGGGTCAGTGTGCTCATCCCTGCCTCACTCACTGGGTTTGGAGGTTGAAATGTGTTAAGTGGCCAGATCTGGACATTAAGGCCACCCTTGAACCTAAGATGAGTCACACTTTTTCCAGAAAAAATGGGCACAGACACAGTGCAGGCCAAGCAGCTGAGGACCAACCAACGGCCCTGAGGGAAAACTGCCAGGTGGAGACTTGGACAGGTGGCCAGCGGGCCGCCTCCGCTAACTCTCCCGAACTCCCTCCCCACCCCCAGCCCACACCCCCTCTCACTGCTGCATTGCCCGCCAGCTCCCATCTGCCCTTCAACACTGTCTCCCACCTCCCTGGTCAGAGAGAAGGGATCCTCCTTTGCATTCGCACTGCATCCTTGGCTAGCCATGACCCCAGACCTTCTCAGTGAGCCATGGTCACCATGACCTCAGACCTTCTCAGTGAGCCATGGTCACCAGCTTACTCATCTGTCTTCCCCACGGGACTGAGTTTCTTGAAGGTAAGACCATGCCACAGAACCCAGCACACACTAGGTTCTCCATACCCGAATATAAGTGGAAAGAGGTCTTTGGAAAGACGGAAGAAGTCAACGTGTGTAAAGTCCATTGCTTATTTTAATATGAATTGTAGAAAAACCAAGACTGACTTGAATTTTCAAACACGGCTTCTCAGTAGGGATCTTCTTATAATAACCAACACAAAGGAGGGCCCATTCCGAAGACTATTTGAGTTTCGGCTTTGATATACTATTCCTCTAAGTTCTTATTCAATTGGCACATTAAAAAGATAACAGCAAGAAGTGTTTGTGCTTGGCGTACTACAGATTAAACGGAGCACATCAGGTTTACTCCTTATTGGTGCTGAGATTTTCAAAAAAGTAAACACACGAAGATACATTTTACAATGTGTCTCCAGACAACTGACCTTGGGGTGGGGGTGGGGGTGCCTCCCACCCACCGGCCGCCAGCTCAGCTCTAGCACGGGAGTCCAGGGAGGAGTTGTACATACGCTGCCAAGGTCGCCATCAGCCCCGCCACCACCCACCATCCCTTTATGTTCGTGCTTTTGAGCCCACAAATGTCGCTTACAAGCTTAATAGACATCTAGCCCTGTGCCCCAACTGCCTCCTTCAGCATTTGAGGAAATTGTTCGGTGCTGAATCCTATTCACACAACTTCCTATGTTGAAGTCTTAACCCCCAGCACCTCAGAATATGACTGCATTTGGAAATAAGGCTTTGGAAGATGTGATTAACTTAAACAAGGTCATGAGGATCTGCCCTCGTGAAGAAGAGATGAGGCCCAGACACACAGACAGACAACTGCGTGAGGACATGGGGGAGAAGGAGGCTGCCTGCAAGGCAAGGAGAGAGGCCTCAGGAGAGGAGAAACCAACCCTGCCGACAGCTTGATCTTGGACTTCTGACCCAGTGACCTTCTCAGAAAGCAGCAGAGGAACAAACCATGGCCACATGAAAACCAAGTTAGTGGCCATTAGGCTTGAGGTCTCTGAGGACAACAGCCACGAGTCTTCTGAAAGGGTGGACTGTGGGCATAAAGCTCATGAGAGCACTGCTCCAGTCCCACCATTTCGTGAATGGGGAAACCGAGGCCCCCAAAATAAAACAAAGCCCAAGGCCGCACCTAAAACCAGCCTCAGCAGGGATGACAAACACTTATTGGGCACCACTGGGCGTCTCTTTGGAACACAGACCCACCCTAGCCTGAAACCTTTGCCCTTCTACCAAGGTCCACATCTGCCCCTCCAAGAACCCCCAAGTCCTGTCCAACTCCACTCTACACTGGCCCTGAGACCAAGCTACCATCACCTGTCCCACTGAGGATGTGGCAGTGCCTCCCTTCCTTCTACACAGAAGTCAGAATGATCTTATTAACATGAATTCCATGGTCTTTCCACACACATGCTTTTACTGCCTCATGCTTGGCCTTCTTGCCCTCTCTCTGCCCTGCAGCCTCCATGACCTTCATCAGCTCCCGCCAGTCATCTTTAGCCTCTGCAACCTCAGGACCTTTGCACACATTGGGTGTCCCGCTCTCTTAGCTCTCATGTGCAGGGTAAGCTGGGAGGACCAGGAGAGGGTACTCCTGCAGAAACTTCAGCATCTTCCCACAGATTGGTACTGCTACCCTCCTCACAAGAGCCCACAATGAGTCTCAAACTTGTTGCACGTCAGAATCACCCCTCACCCAGGGATTCTACTGAAATTATTCTGGGGTGTGGCCACAGGATTTTTTCAAAGCTTCCAGGTGAATCTGATGGTCTGTCCAGGTTGAGAATCACTGCCCTAAATATAATCTGAAAATTGACAGTGAGCTTTTTTTCATTTTGTCTTAAGATTTTACTTATTTATTTGAGAGAAAGAGAGTGTGTGTGTGAGCAAGGGGAGTAGCAGAGGGAGAGGGAGAAGTAGACTCCCCACTGAGTAGAGAGCCCAACTTGGGGCTCAAACCCAGGGTTTTGGGTATATGCATAGGGAATGCCACACTTCATAGCCATCTCAGACATAAAGTACAGAGGTGCCACCAAGAAGGAGCCAATGAGAAAAAGAACCTGAAGTATAGGAACACATGTTTGGTTTCTGATGTCAGACCCTACAAATACCACAAATAACATGGAAGTGTGCCCTTCCATCATTGTAAACAACTATAAAGTGCCTTATAAACAGACCAGAGTTATGACTTATAGAATTCAAATTCAGCAATGAACTTCCTGAGGGATGCACTGCTTAACTGACTGCTTCTGCTTGCTTTATGAGAAAAATCTGGTTCAAGTTCATATGCGGAAGCTTCTTGAAATCTGTAAAAGACAGGTGTTCAATGGGTCTTCATCAGCCCCTGGGGCTTCTACTCAGGCATTTATTGTGAATTTCCCTTTTAATTTAGTTTTCACAATAATCCGTGGCCTGATTAAACATAAAGAGATTTTAAATTATTTATAAAATAACATCTGACATTGGGGGTAGGGAGAGGGTGGTTGGGTTATGGACATTGGGGAGGGTATGCTCTATGGTGAGTGCTGTGAACTATATAAACCTGGCGATTTACAGACCTGTACTCCTGGAATTAATAATACATTATATGTTAATAAAAAATCAAATTAAAAAAAACACATTAGAGCACAGCCTCCAATGCTATCTCATGGCCAATATTACAAAAGCATCTGTGCTTCTACCATATCCTTGGGTGAGAGATGAGGAAAAATGCGATGCTGGTTTCTGAGATCCAAACCTTGGGGCTTACTCTTGTATTTCACTGTAATGCAGTTTTATTAAGACAAAATTGGAAACATTCTAAATGTCCATAAAGAGATGATGAGTTAAATAAATTATTATATGTCATTAAAAAAATAATAACATCTTACATTACATAGTGCTTTACCATTTTCAAAGTATTCCACATATCTTCATTCACTTATAGATCAGGTATTAAGTATGGGTTAAATTTTTACATAAAATATATTGACTTCTTGAAATACTGTGTATTTATTTCATCAACACCTCCACACACTGTTTTAAAGAAGACAAATTAAATAAACATATATAAATGTTACCTTTTACAAGATCAGCAAAGTAGTGAGCATAATTAGGAGCCCAAAATTTGTTTCTACCGGGACTTTCATTACCAGCAAGATGGTGGACTGATAATCTGGCCAACCCAATTACTGAAAGCAACACAAAATAGTGAATAAAATCTTTTTTAACTAATAATACTTTTTAAAAATTTTACTTTTACTATTTTTAAGTAATCTCTCCACACAACGTAGGGCCCAAACTTACAACACCAAGATCAAGAGTCACATGTTCTATTGACTGAGCTAGCCAGGTGTCCCAGCTAAAAATAAATTTTGAAAAGAATCAAAAACATAAAGAACACTTGAGGCAACACTAAGTCACATCAGGAACCTGAAGAATTCTAAATTAAATTACCTGCCTAAATAAAAAGCACCAAAGTCAGCTCCTACTTTGAGGTCATTGGCCAAGTTCAGTAACTTGAGCTCTTGTTCTCTAGGCCTTGAGAAGTGCATGAAATGAGAGGCATAGTGGAAAGTCTAATAAGAAGCATCCACAGCTCCCTATAAAGGTGACACAACCTTACAGCAAGAGTGAACTACACCAGGAACTGCAAAGAAGGTTTCCTATCTCAAACCTTGGCACAACACAGAAAGGGATAATTTCAACCTAAAAACGTGCAATCACAAGCTAGCTCCAATGTGGGCCTACAGTTCTAACCTACTCTCACAGCCCCAATAACTCAAGCTAAGAATTTAGTGGTCAAAAAAGCCCTCAACTGAGAATTCTGTTTGCAAAGATCTTCTCTAAGTTCCAATTCTAGGTAAGATGGAGTGAGCACATGCTACACTGTATCTCCCACTGAATGCAAAAGTGGAATGCACAGATAAACTGAGGACTCTGAAAAGTAAACAATAGCAGGCAAACTGGGTAAGAAAACCAGAATTCAAATTAGTACAGAAGGGAACTGGCCATTTTTCCCACTCTGGGAAATGAACTCACAAATTCAGCAAAAGATATACATTCACATATTCAATGCACTCAAAAACCCCAAACAGAATAAGCTCAATGAATGATATACCAAACATACCATAATCAAACAGCTAAAAACTAAAGACAAAGAAAAAAAATCTCTAAAACGGCCAGAGAAAAGTGACACATTGCCAACAGAGGAACAACCACTGACATTCCCATGGATTTCTTTACAGAAAACATGGCAGCCAGAAGGAAGTGGAACAATATTTTCTGGTGTAGAAAGAAAAGTTTGGCTCAACTAGAATTCTATACCCAGCAAAAATAGCCTTCTGAAAGGAAGATGAAACAAGTGACATTCCCAATTGAAGGAAAGCAAAGATCCACTGATAGCAGGCCACCTCTCAAGGATTGCTAAAGAAATATCTTTAGACATAAAAGAAATGATACCTAAGGAAACTCGGAGCATCCAAAATGAAAGAAGGAATGGGCACCTAGCTGGCTCTGTTAGTAAAGCAGGCAACTCTTGATCTTGGGGCTGTGAGTTCCCATGTTGGATATAGAGATGACTTTAAAAAGTCTTTTTTTTAAAATGAAGGAAGAGCAACAGAAATGGTAAATAAATATTTAGGTAAATATACTAAACTTGTTTTCTCTTCTGGAGCTCTTTATAACATGGCAATGGCCAAAAGCAAAAATTATAATATCTTCTGATGAGCCTTTCAATATATATAGATGGAACATATCAGGCAAGAACAACAAAAGAGGGAGGTAAGGGGATCTATGTGGTGAAGAGAAGAGATAGTAAAGACAGAAAACCAAACTGATGAAACAGAAAACAAACAGAGTGTAAGAAAGGAATGTTTAAAATTACATTTTAATAAGTATGAAGAGAATAATCAAGAAACACTTCTAAGGAGAGTGATCAAAAAAAAGAGAAGTCAGAATTTAAAATTGAAGGGGAAGAGAACTACAAATGCTGCTGAGATTAAAAGGCTATGGCAGGAGCAAGATGGCGGTAGAGCAGCAGAGCACAAAATCAGAACTTTTAGAATTCTGCTCTACTGAGGGACATCACTCCAGAGGTTAAGCAAGGTGGGCGGGGGGGGCAGGGGGACACTTGCAGGGTCAGTGTGGTCTCAGGACTTGTGGGGTCACAAAAGGCCAGTTGTGTTTGAGTATGGCAGAGCTCCCAGGAATCGGTCCGGGGAAGACAGCTGCAGAGGCAGAGCTGAGGTGTGAGCTTTCAGCTCAGGGCTACCTTAAACTGTGATCTCTGGCACTATCAGGCCACTACTCATTGAGCAGGGAGCCCACAGGTGGCAGATGTGGGGGGACCACCTCCTTCCTCCTTTTGGAGGAGCAGCGTGGGAGTGCACTGAGGGATTCTGCTGGGTTTTGAGACTCCAAAAGGGTCTGTGCGCCAGAGATAGAAATGCTCAGTCACAGGCTGGGTTAGCTTGGAGTGTGGCTGGAGATCAGGGAGACAGTAGGGGTTGACTGCTTTTCTCTGAGGGTGCACTGAGAAGCAGGACCCTGAGCTCTCAGCTCCTATGGGGCCGGAGACTGGGAGGCCACCATTTTCATTCCTGTCCTGCAAAGCTGTACAGAAAGTGTTCAAGGAACAAAAGCTCCCGAGAGTGAACCCAAGCAGATTCGCCCTCCGAACCAGGCCACATAGCCTGGCCCCTCGCAAGAGCGGTGCAATTCCGCTTCTGGCAAAGACTTTTCAGAATCACTGCAACAGGCCCCTCTCCCAGAAGATCAACAAGAACATCCAGCCAAGACCAAGTTCACCAATCAATGAGAAAATGAGAAATGCAAAACTTCAGAGCTACAGGAATACAGCACATAGAATTCATTGTTTTTTTCCTATGATTCTTAAGTCTTTCAAAGTTAAATTTTTTTAATTTTATTTTTTCCTTATTTTATCTTTTTAAATTTTTCCTCTTTCCTATTTTAACAATTTTTAACTAATTTATCTTATATCTTTTTCAAAAATCTTTAATGTTTATTGTTATAGTCATATTCTATCCCTTCATTGTATTTGACCTTATTTCTTGTATATGTATAGGTTTTTCTTTCTTTAAAATTTTGGGATACAGTTTCTTCTAAAAGATCAAAATATACCCTAAATCTTATGCATTGCTTTGTTCTAGTCTCTAGCCTGATCACATTCTTTTCTCTTTTTTCTTTCTTTTTCCAACCAACTTCTTATCTTCTCAATTTTTTAATTTTCATCTTTACAGTCATATTCCATCCATTCATCATGTTTATCCTTATTTTTTTATACATAGAAGTTTTTCTTTCTTTAAAATTTTGGGAGGCAATTTCTTCTAACAGACCAAAATACACCCAAAATCAAGTGTGTGGCTTTGTTCTATTCACCAATCTAATGTATATATCTTTCTCTTTTTTTTTTTCCTCTTTTCTCCTCCCCCCAGCTTCGAGTCTCTTCTGATTTAGTTACGGCATATTTTTCTCGGGTTGTTGCTACCCTTTTAGTATTTTTTCTCTCATTAAGCTGTTCTTCTCTGGATAAAATGACAAGGTGGAAAAACTCACCTCAAAAAGAAACAAAAAAACAAAAAACAAAAAAACAAGAGGCAGAATCAATGGCTAGGGACCTAATCAATATGGACATTAGTAATATGTCAGAACTAGAATTCAGAATGACAATTATCAAGGTGCTAGCTGGGCTTGAAAAAAGCATGAAGATACTAGAGTATCCATTCTTGGAGAAATAAAAGCCCTTTCTGAAGAAATAGAAGAACTAAAATATAATCAAGTTGACACCAAAAAAACTATTGATGAGGTACAATAAAAAATGGGGGTTCTAGGGGTGCCTGGGTGGCTCAATGGGTTGAGCCTCTGCCTTTGGCTCGGGTCGTGATCTCAGGGTCCTGGGATCGAGCCCTGCATCGGGCTCTCTGCTCAGTGGGGAGCCTGCTTCCCCCTCTATCTCTGCCTGCTTGTGATCTCTCTCTCTCTCTGTCAAATAAATAAATAAACTCTTTAAAAAAAAAAAAATAGAGGTTCTTACTGTTAAGATAAATGAGGAAGAAGAGAGAATTAGTGATATAGAAGACCAGATGATGGAGAATAAAGAACCTGAGAAAAAGAGAGACAAACAACTACTGGACTATGAGCAGAGAATTCAAGAGATAAGTGATACCATAAAATGAAACAATAATAATAATTGGGATCCCAGAAGAAGAAGGGGGGGGGGGGCAGAAGGTATATTGGAGCAAATTATAGCAGAGAATTCCCCTAATTTGGCAAAGGGAACTAGCATCAAAATCCAGGAGGTGCAGAGAACCCCTCTCAAAATCAGTAAAAATGGGTCCACACCCCGTCATCTAATAGTAAAATTTACAAGTCTCAGTTACAAAGAGAAAATCCTGAAAGCAGCTCTGGACAAGATGTCTGTAACATACAATGGTAGCAATATTAGATTGGCAGCCGACCTATCCACAGAGACCTGGCTGGCCAGAGAGGACAGGCATAATATATTTAGAGAACTAAATGAGAAAAATATGCAGCCAAGAATACTATATCCAGGTAGGTTGTTCTTGAAAATAGAAGGAGAGATAAAAAGCTTCCAGGAGAAACAAAAACTAAAAGAATTTGCAAACACCAAACCAATCCTACAGGATGTATAGAAAGGGGTCTTCTAAGCAAAAAGAGTCTAAAAGTAATAGGCCAGAAAGGAACAGAGACAATATACAGTAACAGTCACCTTACAGGCAATACAATGGCACTAAATTCATATCTTTTGATAGTTACCCTGAATGTAAATGGGCTAAATGCCCCAATCAAAAGGCACAGGATATCAGAACAGATTAAAAAAAAATCCATCAATATGTTGTCTACAAGAAACTCATTTTACACCCAAAGACACCTCCAGATTTAAAGTGGAAAACAATTTACCATGCTTTTGGACATCAAAAGAAAGTTGAGGTAACAATCCTTACATCACATAAATTAGATTTTAAACCAAAGACTATAATAAGAGATGAGGAAGGACACTGTATCATACTTAGAGGGTCCAACAACAAGATCTAAAAATTTTAAATATCTATGCCCCTAACATGAGAGCAGCCAATTATATAAACCAATTAATAATAAAATCAAAGAAACACATCAACAATACTATAGTAATAGTAGGGGAGTTTAACACCCCCCTCAGTGAAATGGATAGATCATCTAAGTAGAAGATCAAGAAGGAAATAAAGGCTTTAAATGAAACACTGGACCAGATGGACATCACAGATATATTTAGAACAGTCCATCCCAAAGCAACAGAATACATTCTTCTCTAGTGCACATAGAACATTCTCCAGAATAGATCACATCCTGGGTCACAAATCCGGTCTCAACCAGTACCAAAAGACTGGGATCATTCCCTGCATATTTTCAGACCACAGTATTTGAAACTAGAACTCAACCACAAGAGGAAAGTTGGAAATAACTCAAATTCATGGAGGCTAAAGACCATCTTACTAAAGAATGAATGGGTGAACTAGGATACTAAAGAAGAATTTTTAAAAATTCATGGAAACAAATGAAAATAAAAACACAACTGTTCAAAATCTTTGGGACACAGCAAAGGTTGTCCTGAGAGGAAAGTATATAGCAATACAAGCCTTTCTCAAGAAATAAGAAAGGTCTCAATTACACAACCTAACCCTACACCTAAAGTAGCTGGAGAAAGAACAACAAAGAAAGCCTAAACCCGGCAGGAGAGAAATAATAAAGATTAGAACAGAAATCAATGAAACAGAAACCAAAAGAACAGTAGAACAAATCAATGAAACTAGGAGCTGGTTCTTTGACAGAATTAATAAGATGATAAAACCCTGGCCAAAGTTATCAAAAAGAAAAGAGAAAGGACCCAAATTAATAAAATCATGAATGAAAGAGGAGAGATCACAACCAACACCATAGAAATACAAACAATTATAAGAACATATTATGAGCAACTATACACCAGTAAATTTGACAATCTGGAAGAAATGGATGCATTCCTAGAGATGTATAAACTATCACAACTGAACAAGGAAGAAATAGAAAACCTGAACAACCCATAACCAGTAAGGAGATTGAAGCACTCATCAAAAATCTCCCAACCAACAAGAGCCCAGGGCCAGACAGCTTCCCAGAAGAATTCTACCAAACATTTAAAGAATTTATACCTATTCTCCTGAAACTGTTCCCAAAAAATAGAAATTGAAGGAAAACTTTCAAACTCATTTTATGAGGCCAGCATTACCTTGATCCCAAAACCAAAGACCCATCGAAAAGGAAAATTACAGACCAATATCCTTGATGAACACAGATGCAAAAATTCTCACCAAAATACTAGCCAATAGGATCCAACAGTATATTAAAAGGATTATTCACCACAACCAAGGGGGATTTATTCCTGGGCTGCAAGATTGGTTCAACATCCGGAAATCAATCCATGTGATAAAAAACATTAAGAAAGAACAAGTACCATGTGATACTCTCAATAGATGCTGAAAAAGCATTTGAAATGTACAGCATCCTTTTTTGATTAAAAACCTTCAAAGTGTAGGGATAGAGGGTACATACCTCAATATCATCAAAACCATCTATGAAAAACCCACAGCAAATATCATTCTCAATGGAAAAAACTGAGATCTTTTCTGCCAAAGTCAGGAACATGGCAGGGATGTCCATTATCACCACTGCTATTCAACATAGTACTAGAAGCCCCAGCCTCAGCAATCAGACAACAAAAAGAAATTAAAGGCATTCAAATCATCAAAGAAAAAGTCAGACTATCACTCTTTGCAGATGATACGATACTTTACGTGGAAAACCCAAAAGACTCCATTCCAAATCTGCTAGAACTTGTACAGGAATTCATTAAAATGTCAGGATATAAAATCAATGCACAGAAATCAGTGGCATTTCTATACACCAACAATAAGACAGAAGAAAGAGAAATTAAGGAGTTGATCCCATTTACAATCACACCCCAAACCATAAGATACCTAGGAATAAACCTAACCAAAGAGGCAAAGAATCTATACTCAGAAAACGATAAAGTACTCATGAAAGAAATTGAGGAAGACACAAAGAAATGGAAAAACATTCCATGCTCATGGATTGGAAGAACAAATATTGTGAAATGTCTATGCTACCTAAAGCAATCTACACATTTAATGCAATCCCTATCAAACTACCACCATTTTTTTTCAAGGAAGTGGAACAAATAATCCTAAAATTTATATGGAACCATAAAAGACCCTGAATAGCCAGAGGAATGTTGAAAATGAAAAACAAAGTTGACAGCATCACAATTCCAGACTTCAAGCTCTATTACAAAGCTGTCATCATCAAGACAGTATGGTACTGGCACAAAAACAGACACATAGATCCGTGGAACAGAATAGAGAGCCCAGAAATGGACCCTCAACTCTATGGTCAACTAATCTTTGACAAAGCAGGAGAGAATGTCCAATGGAAAAAAGACAACCTCTTCAATAAATGGTGTTGGGAAAATTGGACAGCCGCATGCAGAAGAATGAAACTGGACCATTTCCTTACACCACATACGAAAATAGACTCAAAATGGATGAAGGACCTCAATGTGAGAAAGGAATCCATCAAAATCCTTGAGGAGAACACAGGCAGCAACCTCTTCGACCTCAGCCGCAGCAACATCTTCCTAGGAACATCGCCAAAGGCAAGGGAAGCAAGGGCAAAAATGAACTACTGAGACTTCATCAAGATCCAAAGCTTTTGCACAGAAAAGGAAACAGTTAACAAAACCAAAAGACAACCAACAGAATGGGAGAAGTTATTTGCAAATGACATAGCTGATAAAGGGCTAGTATCCAAAATCTATAAAGAACATATCAAACTCAACACCCAAAGAACAAAGAATCCAATAAAGAAGTGGGCAGAGGATATGAACAGACATTTCTGCAAAGAAGACCTCCAAATGGCCAACAGACACATGAAAAAGTGCTCAACATCACTCACCATCAGGGAAATACAAATCAAAACCACAATGAGATACCAAATCACACCAGTCAGAATGGCTAAAATTAACAAGTCAGGAAACAACAGATGTTGGTGAGGATGCAGAGAAAGGGGAAGCCTCCTACACTGTTGGTAGGAATGCAAGCTGGTACAGCCACACTGGAAAACAGTACGGAGGTTCCTCAAAAAGTTGAAAATAGAGCCACCCTATGACCCAGCATCACACTACTGGGTATTTACCCTAAAGATACAAATGTAGTGATCCGAAGGGGCACGTGCACCCAAATGTTTATAGCAGCAATGTCCACAATAGCCAAACTATGGAAAGAACCTAGATGTCCATCAACAGATGAATGGATAAAGAAGATGTGGTATATATATATACAATGGAATACTATGCAGCCACCAAAAAAATGAAATCCTTCCATTAGCAACAACGTGGATGGAACTAGAAGATATTGTGCTAAGCAAAATAAGTCAATCAAAGAAAAACAATTATCATATGATATCTCTGATATAAGTAATTTGAGAGGTAGGGCAAGGAGTTGTGGGGGGGTAAGGAGGAAAAAAGTGAAACAGGGAGGGAGAAAAACCGTAAGACACTCTTAATCTCGTGAAACAAACTGAGGGTTGCCATGGTGTTGTGGGGGGCGGGGGGGGTGCATAGGGTTGCTGGACTTTGGGAAGGGTGTGTGCTATGGTGAGTGCTATGAATTGTGTAAAACAATGATTCACAGACCTGAACTCTAAAGCAGATATTACATTATGTGTTAATAAAAAAAATTAAATTAAATTAAACTAAAAAAATAAAAGGCTATGGGAATACCTCTAAAACTTTATGCTACTAAGTTAAAAATTTAGATAAAATTGATACATTCCTGAAAAAAATAAATAAAAACATGAATAAAATAAGAACAGCAATTAAAATTTTCTAACAAAGAGAACATTAGGTCAAAACAATTTACAAAAGAGTTTGTCTACTAAACTTAAGGAACAAAACAACAACAAAAAAAAAACTAAAAAAATTCTTCCAAGAAATAGAAAAAGAGAGACAACACCACAACTCCACAATTATTAGGCAAGTATAATTTTGACACCAAAATCTAAATAAGGACAATATGGGAAATTAAGATTATTAACTCCATTTAATCAATGAATGAAGATGTAAAAAATCCTAAACATTAGTGAACCAAATCCTGCAGTGTATAAAAATATATAATATACCACAAGAAGATTGAGTTTTTTCCAGGAATTCAAAAATAGTTAATATTTTTAAATCCACTGATATTATTTACTACGTTAAAGATTAATGGAGAAAAATCTTATTTATCATCTCCATAGATGCAGAAAAAACATTTTGTAAAATTCCACACCCATTAATGTTTAAAAAAAGAAAGAAAAAAAATTTTTTCAGTAAACCAGGAATAAAAGAGAACCTTAACCTGATAGAAAAAAATGTATTCAACCTTCCTAATATATAATCAACAGATTATTCAGCCTACAGAATGGGGAGAAAATATTTGCAAATCATGTATTTGGAAAGGGGTTAATAGCCAGAATGTATGAAGAATATCCAGAACATATAAAAAAAAATTTCAAACCAATTTAAAAATGAGTGAAGGGTTTAAACAGACATTTTTCTAGAGAAACTATATAAATGACCAATAAGCACATGAAAAGATGCTCAACGTCCCTGAGCATTAGGGAAATGCAAATCAAAACCACAATGAGAAATCATCTCACCCCCATTAGGATGTTACTATTTAAAAACAAACAAACACCCAGAAAATAGGGACACCTGGGTGGCTCAGTTGGTTAAATGGCCCATTCTCGATTTCAACTCAGGCTGTCCTGGGATCAGTCCCCATGTCTGGCTCTGCCCTCAGTGGGGAGTCTGCTTGAGAATTTTCTCCCTTCTCCTCTGCCACTCCCCCTGCTCATGTTCTCTCTCTCTCTCTCTATCTCTCTCTCTCTTTCTCTTTCAAATAAATAAATAAATCTCAAAAAACGAAATTAATAAGGTTGGTAAGTATGTGGAGAAATTGAAACCCTAGTGCACTTTGATGGGAATGTAAAATGATGCAGCCACTGTGGAAGACAATATAACACTTCCTCAAAACTTCTTAGTAGAATTACGTATGATCCAGCAATTTCACTCCTGGGTACCGACTCAAAAACACTGAAAGCAGGGTCTCCAAGAAATGTTTACATACCCACATTCACAGCAGCATTCTTCATGATGGCTAAAAGATGGATACAACCTACGTGGCCATCAGCAGCCAAATGGATAAACAAAATGTGGTAAATACATACACTGGAATATACAGTTCTAAAGAGGAAGGGAATTCAGACACATGCTACAGTATGAATGAACCTCAAAGACATTTTGCTAAATGAAATAAGCCAGTCACCAAAAGACAAATGCTGTATTATTCCACTTATTTTTTAGAAGATTTTATTTATTTATTTGACAGACTGAGATCACAAGTAGGCAGAGAGGCAAGAAGAGAGAGAGGGGGAAGCAGGCTCCCTGCTGAGCAGAGAGCCCTATGCGGGGCTCGATCCCAGGACCCTGGATCATGGTCCAGGATCATGACCCAGGATCATGACCTGAGTCAAAGGCAGAGGCTTTAACCCACTGAGCCACCCAGGCGCCCCTGTATTATTCCACTTATATCAGGTATCCTGAGTAGTCAAATTCATACAGAGAGAACATCACATGGTGGTTTCTAGGATCCAACGGAAGGGAAGAAGGGAAAGTTGTTTTTTAATAGGTATAAAGTCTTATTTTGCAAGATGATAATGGAGATTGACTACACGACAATGTCAACTGTATTCTTAAAAATGATTAAGGTGGGGGGGTACCTGACTGGCTCAGTCAGAAAAGCATGTGACTCTTGATCTCAGGGTTGTGAGTTTGAGCCTCATGCTGGCCATAGACATTACTTAAAAAAAAAAAATGGTTAAGATGGTAAATTTTATGTGTACTTTACCACAGTCAAAAATTTGTAGTTTGGGGGGCACCTGGGTGGCTCATACAGTTAAGGGTCATGATCCCAAAGTCCTGGGATTGAGCCCCATATTGGGCTCCCTGCTCAGCGGGGAGACTTTCCCCTCTCTCTCCTCCTGCTCCCCCTGCTTGTTCTTCCTCTCTTTCTCTCAAATAAATAAAATCTTTTTAAATTTTTTTAAATATTTATTTATTTTTTTTTAGTGGGCTCCATGCTGGGGCTTGAATTCACTCTCCTGAAGTTAAGATCAGAGCTGAGATCAAGAGCTTAAACAACTGAGCCACCCACATGCTCCCCTCAATTAAAAATTTTTAAATTAAAAAAGAAAAATTCCAACAAATATCGTTCTAGATATTCCCTTTAAAATTAGAATAACACTGCAGCACTGTTTAACAGAGCCATGGTGTAGAAACAACCTAAATGCCTATCAATCTATTAACAAATAAAGTTTGGTACATACATAGAATAGAATATTATTCAGCCTTAAAAAAACCTCAGGGGTGCGTGGGTGGTGCAGTGGGTTAAGCCTCTGCCTTTGGCTCAGGTCATGAGCTCAGGGTCCTGGGATCGATTCCTGCATCGGGCTCTCTGCTCAGCGGGGAGCCTGTTTCCCCCTATCTCTCTACCTGCCTCTGCCTGCTTGTGATCTCTCTGTCAAATAAATAAATAAAATCTTAAAAAAAAAAAAAAAAACTTCAAAACTTTTCAAAAAAAAATTTAAGGGTAATTTAGGTATCACCTGTGACAGCATTTCTTAGACAACATTAAAAAAAAAAAAAAAAACCAAGCTAACCCTAAGAGAAAAACTAATTTCTGTTCATAAAACCTTTAAAATGGATATAACAAGCTACAAAGAAAAAAACTGTAAAACTTTGTCATAATGTGATAAATGAGATCTAAAAAAAAATTTAACTGCACAAAACACAGCATTGCATTTTTGCAAGAATTGTGAAAAAATTCAGAATTTCTGAAAAAAATTTTCCATCAGTATTCCCTTTACTGCATAAGAAAAAATTGAGGAAAATAACATTTATGAGATGTGTCAGAAAAAGACATTTAAATGCTGACCATGAAAAGCCCAAGTAATCAAGTGCACTTATTTCTAAATGCCAGTCCTTTCTTAATGGAGGAAAAAAAAAAATCTGGCCCACTGCTGTTTGTGTGCTCAAGAAGAATGGGAATTATTTTTTAAGGAGATGGGTAAAAGTCATTTTAACAACCCAAACTGGAAGAGTTTGCCACCAAGAAGACTTTTGCTTGTTTCAGAAAATAGTAAAATGACCTCAGAAGAGGAAGATCTGGATACAAGAAGGAATGGTGAGCAGACAAAATGGCAAATATGTGGATAAATCTGAATGAAAATTGATTGTATAAAACAATAATAATAATGTTCAATTAGTGCAACTAAAATAAAATAAGTCAGAACTAGAATATGTGATGGTAATAGCACACGTATCAGGAGACAATGGTGGGAGTTCAGGTGTTTGAAGGTCTTTGCATTACCCAGGGGGAGGGTAAAGGTAGTAGTTAACTTCACATTTTAAAATGTCAAGGTTAATTACTAAAATAATAGAAATAATAGTGGAATTTAAGAAGCAAAACATATGAAATAGGGGAAGGAAAGGAAAAATAAAGTCAGATGAAAATTGATAGGGAGGCAACCCGTAAGAGACTCTGAACTCTAGGAAACTAATAGGTTGCTGGAGGGGAAGTGGATGGGAGGAAGAGGTAACTGGGTGATGGGCATTAAGGAGGGCACTTGGTGCAGTGAGCACTGGGCGTTATTTGCAACTGATCAATCACCAAATTCTACCTCTGCAACTAACAAAAAAGGAAGGAAAGAAGGAAACATCCATGTCTTTAGAGGGAGTTTTTAAATGGAATGAGAAAAAAAATACCCATTCAATCCCAAACAGGCAAGAAAGATGGAAAATTTAAAGAAAAATGCAGGAAAAATAGGAATCACAAAAGATGGTAAAAATAAATTAATTGCAAAAAGTGCAAACAGACTAAATGCTCCAGTAAAGAGACAAAGGCTGTCAACTGAATTCAGCCTTAAGATGTTTATGAGACATAACTAAAATATAAGAACACAGAACAAGTTGAAAACAGGAAGACAAAAAGCAATATTCCAGACATGCCTTTAATAAAAGAAAGTTTAGGGGCGCCTGGGTGGCTCAGTGGGTTAAAGCCTCTGCCTTCGGCCAAGGGTGCTGGGATCAAGCCCAGCATTGGGCTCTCTGCTCAGCAGGTAGTCAGCTTCCCTTCCTCTCTCTCTGCCCACCTCTCTGCCTACTTGTGATCTCTGTCTGACAGATAAATAAATAAAATATTTTTTTAAAAAAAATTTATGTATTACTATATTAGTAATCAATATAAATTAAAATGGACTTTAAGGCAAAAAAAAATTACTAGAGATAGAAAGTGTCTGCATAATGTAAAAGGTGTAATTCTGAACACGTACCTACCTAATAACATACAGTCAAAGTATATGAAAGAAAAACAGAATGAGGGCGCCTGGGTGGCTCAGTGGGTTAAGCCGCTGCCTTCGGCTCAGGTCATGATCTCGGGGTCCTGGGATCGAGTCCCACATCGGGCTCTCTGCTCAGCAGGGAGCCTGCTTCCTCCTCTCTCTCTCTCTCTCTCTGCCTGCCTCTCTGCCTACTTGTAATCTCTGTCTGTCAAATAAAATAAATAAAATCTTAAAAAAAAAAAAAAAAGAAAAACAGAATGAACTACAAGAGACAAAACAAGGGGCACCTGGGTGGCTCAGTGGGTTAAGCGTGGGACTCTTGATTTCAGTTCAGGTCGTGAGTCCCAGGTCCGCACTCAGCAGGGAGTCTGCTTGAGGTTTTCTCTCTCACTCTCTCTCTTCCCTCTCCCTCTGCCCCTCCCCCAATGCCCCTCCCATTTAAAAAAAGAGAGAGACACAAAAGGACCATCACAGGAGATTTCAGTGTATCCTGTCATAGAATGAACGAATGAAAAATCAGGAAACTTACAGCACATTTTCACATCACAATTGACAAAGTTGACCTAAATGCCTAAGGCATCTATACAGAAAACCTATGTCTAACAACTACATATGACACATTTTTTCAAGCACATACAAATATTTATGAAAATTAACCACGTACTCAGCCACAGAGCCAGTTGACAAATTTTAAGAGATTGCTAATTTACAAACCATATTTTTTTTTTAACGATAAAGCCATCTAGTCAGAAATCGGTAACAAAAAAAAATAAATGGAGGGGCGCCTGGTGGCTCAGTCTGTTGAGCAGCCAACCCTTGATTTCAGCTTGGGTCATGATCTCAGGGTCCTGGGATTGAGCCCTGATCTGCACTCAGTGGGAGTCAGCTTAAGGTTCTCACTCCCTCTCCCTCTGACCCTCCCCCTACTCATGCACACCCTCTCTCTAAAATAAATAAATTAATCTTTTAAAAAAACAATAAAAACGAAAATAAATAAATAAATAAATGGAAAGCTTAAAATGTTTAGAAATTAAAAAGTAAACGTCCAAGGAACTTGTGGATCAAAAAAGAAATCCAGGGACACCTGGGCAGCTCAGTCATTAAGTGTCTGCCTTCAGCTCAGGTCCAGGGTCCTAGGATCGAACCCCGCATCTGGCTCCCTGCTCAGTGGGAGACCTGCTTCTCCCTCTCCACTTCCCCTGCTTGTGTTCCCTCTCTCTCTGTGTCTCTCTCTGTCAAATGAATAAGTAAAATATTTTTTAAAAAGAAGAAGAAGAAAGAAAGAAAGATAGAAAGAAACCCAAGTGAAGACAAGGAAATCTTTCCAATGAGATTAGGACATAAATGCCATATATAGAACCTTGCGGGATAGAGCCACAGTGCCACTTCCATAGAAATGTACACCTTAAATGCTTACACTGGGAATGAATAAAAGCAGAAATCTAACAAGTTTTCAACATAAGAAAAAAAATTTAGAAAAAAAAGAAGAAATTAAAAGAAAAATAATAAAGAAAAATTAATGAAATAAGAAACATATATACAATAGGATTTTAAAAGCTGATAATTCGGTCTTATGAAGACTAGGAAAATTGCCAAACTTAGGACAAGATTAATCAAGAAAAAAGAAGAATACAAATAAAAATTATTAAGAATGAAAAGTGATTACATTTCTAGTGCCCAGGAGTAGGAGGACTGACAGTGCACAGAGAATTTTGAGGCAGCGAAAATACGCCGTATGGTACTATGATGGCGGATGCAAGTCCTTATACATTTGTCAAAACCCATAGAATGTACAGCATCAAGAGTGATGTAAACCCTGATGTAAACTACAGACTCTGGGTGAAAATTATGTCAGTGTAGGTTCATCAGTGACAACAATTATACCACTGTCCACTGTAGTGGGGAGTGTTGACGGTGGGGGAGGCGTGCATGGGGGTGGGGGGCCAGCAAGTACATGGGAACGCTCTGTGCTTTCTGCTCAGTTTTGCAATGAACCATTTTTTTTATGTGACTTAAGTATAATGGAGAGGAAAATGATTAGTAAGACAATCATGCAAAAAATAAATGCCAGTAACTTTGTAAATGAATGTATTTCAACTTACCAAAACTAACTCCAGGCAAAAAAAAAAAGAAGGGGGGGAAGCGAGGGAGGAAAGAAGAATTAATAGTCTTAACAACCACTAATGAAACTGAAGTCAGTAGGCAAAACTCTTCTCACAACGAAAACACTAGACCCAGATGGTTTTACCAGCAAGTTCTACCAAAGCTTTAACTTGTTCTATTAAGGAACTAGTACTATTCCACAACATAAAGAAGAAACAGTCCCAATTCCTTTTGTGATGCTATCAAACTCTTGATTATAAAATTCAGCAAGAATATTATAAGAAAGGAAAGTTATAGGCTGCATCAGTGAAAATCCCAGCAGGAAATAAGATAATGTGAGGAAATTTTGTTTACGATGTATAGTTGAAAGGGAATAACAAGGGATCCTATACCTGGGATAGGAACTAGGGAAGAGAGAATTAACCAGAACCCACAAGGATAGAGTGGACCACTTTGGGAGGACCAGTCACCTTCCATCAAAGGATACAGGCAGCCTGGGGTGACCTCACTATCCTTCCTCTCTCCAGTCTCCTGCTGGGGCCTCCACTGGCCCAGCCCAACTATGAACCAGAGAGTTCACTGCAGAAATTCACCCCGTCATACTGGCCAGCTCCCCCTCGGCAGTGAGCACAGTAATGCAAGGGAGAGACCACATCTGGAAAAGCAACTCTCCAAATCACAGCCCAAACTTAATCATGAATTTACATTTAAAACCCCTTTTTAAAAACTAGCAAATTGGGGTGCCTGGGTGGCTCAGTGGGTTAAAGCCTCTGCTTTGGCTCAGGTCATGATCCCCAGGGTCCTGGGATCAAGCCCCACATCAGGCTCTCTGCTCAGCCAGGAGCCTGCTTCCTCCTCTTTCTCTGCCTGCCTCTCGGCCTACTTGTGATCTCTGTCTGTCAAATAAATAAAATCTTAAAAAAAAAAAAAAAAAAAGAAACTAGCAACTTGGAGCACCTGGGTGGCTCAGTCATTAAGCATCTGCCTCCAACTCAGGTCATGGTCCCAGGGTCATGGGATCCAGCCCCGCACCTGGGTTCCCTGCTCAGTGGGAAGCCTGCTTCTCCCTCTCCCACTCCCCCTGCTTGTGTTCCCTCTCTCGCTGTGTGTGTGTCTCTCTCTCTATGAAGTAAATATATAAAATATTTTTTTAAAATAAAATAAAATAAAACCAGCAAATCTAACAATGTATGAAAGTGCTAATGTACAATAACCAAAATGGATTTAAATTGAAAACACGAGGTTGACTTAACTTTAGAAGACAAAGTAATATCATTCACGATATCAGCAAACTGAAGGAGGAAAAGTCCTGGTTATCTTTGCAGGCACAGAAAAAGTATTTGCAAAAATTCAGTATGTGTTCATGATTTAAAAGTCGGATAGTTCTCAGCAAAGTAGGAATAGAAAGGAATTTCCTTAACATGATAAAGGATAGTCACTATAAAAAACCTCCCGCAAACATGAGATGTTGAAATGCTGAGGGCTTTCCCTCTGCAAGTGGGAACAGGACAAAGACACCTAACCCTGGAAGTTGTAGACAATACAGTAAGGCAAGACAAAGAAATGAAACGATGATATTTCTACATGGTTTCTACAGAGAATCTTCCTAAATCCTCTACATATAAATCTTAGAGTTAATACGAGCATAACAAGATTACAAGACACAAACTCTCAATATAAAAATCAGTTGCCTTTTGTACCCCAACAATGAAAACAAAGCGTAGGCTTTAAAAATACCAAAAGCACAAAAAATCAAAACACTCAGAGGTACAAAAGATGTACAAGTCTTTATGAGAGAAAATGATAAGCCTTTCTTGAAAGATCTTAAAGCAAAGGAAGAAGGATGCCACGTTCCTAGATTGGAAGACAATAACACCAAGCTGTCTGTTTCCCCAAGTTAGGGCACAGAGCCTGAGCCGGGGTTCTGAGTGACCGCAAAAGCTCCAGATGATTCCCCACAATCGTGGGGAAGAGAGGCTGGGCAGGGAACCCCTGAAAAATTCGAGAAAGCAACCATGAACTGAGAGTCACCTTTCGCCTTTTCTTAAGGTGCCAATTTTTAGGTGATTTTTAAGGTACTTTTTGTTATAGGTGCCAGATGCTTTTCTGACAGTCTTTTGCACTCTCTTATTCTGTGTGTCCCCTTGAGCACACGTATCCTGTCTCAAGTTTGCAGACTGCACGGGGCTCATCCGAGACTGCTCTAGCTGGGGCTGGTGAGGGGCATGAGGGCGGAAAGAGAACAGCTTATATACCCGGTGTATTAGTTGGCTGGGGCTGCAGTAACAATGTACCACGCTGGGGGCAGGGGGTGTGAGACAACAGAGATCTACTCGCTCACGGTCCTGGGGGCTGGAAGTCTGAGATCCAGGGGTCCCAAACCACCTGACTGCTGACACCTGGCCATGGTGTTGTCAGCTCGGATGGGGATCTGTTCCGAGTGGGCACATCTCTCTTATTCTGATAATCCCAGGGGGAAACTGAGGAAGATCTGGGGACAGGCTCGCAGCCAGGGTTTCTCCAGTGTCATCAGCTTGAAACCTGGTGACTTAGTTTGCCAGGACAAAGTACCAAAGTACCACAGCCCCGAAGCAAGAGAAATTGGTTTTCTCACAGCTCTGGAGGCTGGAAATCCGAGATCAAGGTGTTGTCAGGGTTGGTTCTGAAGCCTCTCGGGTTGTAGACGGCAGTCTTCTCCCCTGCCGTGTCCTCACGTGGTCGTCCCTCTGTGTGTCTGTCTGTGTCCTAATTGTCCCTTCTTCATAAGGACACCATTCATGGTGTCATGGTGGCTTAGGGTCCACACTAACGACTTTGCTTTAACTTAATCACCTCTTTAAAAGACTGCCCTTAAAAACAGCCACATTCTAAGGAACCGGGAGTTAGTACCTCAACGTAGGAATCTGGGAACACGGTTCAGCCCCTAACACCATCTTAAGTAACCCCCCAACAACACTGTGAAACGAACATTACTATCCTCATCTATAGAGGATGGCACCAAGCCCCAGGATGATTAAGTCCCCTGGCCAAGGCCACACAACTAGTAAATGGCAGAGACATGAGTCAAAGCAGGCCCATCCGCCTGCTGGGACCAGGAGGCTACATGTGGCGGTGGGGGGGGGGGGGAGCAAGGGGGAGCAGGTGATGTGTCACAGGTACTAAAAATAATGCACAAACTTGCCTCCTCACTCCCTGCCCGATGCCCTTTGGTGGCTCCCTCCCCTCCAGGTCAGCCCTTGTGCTCATGTTGCACTTGGCTGTGATCACTGGCAGGACCTTAAGAGATTCCCTCCTTGCTGGGAAAGAGAAGGTGTGTCCGAAGGGAGCAGAAAAGGAGGCTCAGACCCAGAGAGTCCCATCCCTGATGCAGGCCAGTGAGAGGGAAGGAAAGAAGCCGGTGGCATCACACCATGCGTGGAAACAGGACTGTGAGGAGGAAAGGAGCCGGACCCACTTCTCCCTGTGGCCTGCACTCCAGTCCAGTCCCGAGGAGCTGAGTCAGATCAGGGGTTCCCAAGTATCATGAGTTGAATTGTGGCCCCACATTCATGTATTGAAGTCCCAGCCCCCAGTACCTCAGAACGGGACTCCGTCTGCAGACAGAACCTTTGCAGAGGGGAGTGAGGGAAAATGAGGTCACGTGGGTAGGGCCTAATCCAGTGTGAATGGTATCCGTAAGAGAATAGGTGACTAGGACAGACACACAGATGGCGACCATGTGAAGACCCCAGAGAAGACGGTCACTGGCAATAGGAGAGAGGCTTCAGGAGGAGCCAGCTCTGCCGACATTTGATCTCGGACGTCCAGTTTCCAGAGTTGTGAGAAAATTAATGTGGTATGAGCCCCCCAGTCTGTGGTGTTCTATGGCTATCCTAGCCCGCGAAGGTCCCGGGTAACAGATTTCAGGTTTATCACAGCAGAGGAAACCTGGCTGTGAGCCTGTCTCCAAATCTTCCCCAGTTTCCCCCCAAATTATTTGAATAAAACAGACCCCTGAGCCACCCACGCCAATGACATTTTGGCCTCTGAGAATCAGGACTAAGGTGAGTTGGGAGAGAACAGAAGACTCGAATTTTCTATCAAGTCACTGATGGAGGGTGGGGTTCATGGTAGTAAGGGGAGAAAGGGGTGGTGTATGTTTCAGTAAAGAAAAAAGTCCAGAGGTGCCTGGCTGGCCCAGTCAGTAGAGCATGTGACTCTTGGTTTCCCAGTTGTGGGTTTGAGCTCCATGCTGGGCATAGAGATTATATTAAAAAATAAACTAAAATCATAAGAAAAAAATCAAGGCAGGCTGACAGATCCCTGAGCAATCTCAGCCTTTGAGGACTTCGTCATCTTGAACAATGGCTTTACTGGTACTTGTCAGTCCCTTCTTCTATAAACTACAGTCTTCACAGGTAACTCAGTGAACAAATGGGTTTCCTGTTAACCAGCTTCCCCACGTCTCTAGGAATTTAGCCCAGCTCTGATTTTTCATCCCCTTGTCTAGCAGTCAAGAGACAGGCCACTTGTCTTCACTGCTAAGGTGGAAGAAGGAGATAAGAGGATTTATTACCTGAACATTCCGGAACCTTCCAAACAAATCTGTTCCATCTTTCCCCGCTAAAAGATGGACCCACACTCTGAGAGCCGAGGAGTACATTTTCCTTCCAGACCAGCGAGTCCATCTCTGCTTAGTTCACACAAACATCAAGCCCTTATCAAATGACAATCTGCTAACCCATAGAATAGGGAATTTCTAGATCAGCAGCCCCAGCTGCAAGTTGGAAACCCAAAGAGTGAAGCGGGTCTGCATCATGTGTCACTAGACTCCCACTGCCGTGCTGTAGCACCAGCTTCTCAGAGCCCCCGCAGTCCTCTGACCGCGTGAGGAGGGGCAGCGGTCAGCACGGTGGGGAGGGGTGCGGAGAGGACCCCAGGCTGACCGTCCCCGCGGTCTGAGCAGACGGAGGCATCTGAGGCCAGGCTGCCCCACCCTCCCCGCTCTGCAGGCCACAGAGTTCACAGCCTTGAAGGGGACAGCCCCCGGCACCATCAGCCGCTAACAAGGCCCTCACCAACGTAATCGAATGTGCAAAATTGTCACTCAGGGGGCCATGATGCTCCCACTGCGAAATCACAAAGCAAGAAGAGGAGTTCACAGACAAAGGGGAAGGTCCACAGCCTTGAATCTTCCCACTGCCCGGACAATCTATCAAACTAGCTTGTGGAGAGACGGGACTTTGAAGAAGGGGTTTGCCGAAAGGAGTATCCTGAAGGAAGCCACGCTTCTTAAAGGTCGAGTAGGGGCCTGCCGCTCACCCTGCACATGGTGGGGGTGCGGGTTCCACGCAGCTACATAGGGAGTTTACCATGTGACTCCTGCAGCTGAGTGCAGACAAGGTCGGGCCCTTTCCCAGCCAGGCAATGCAGCCAGACACGGCAGAGAAGGCAACGTGACCAGAGAGGCAGAGACAGGAGCGATGGGGCCGCGAGCCAAGGATGCCAGCAGCCCCCAGAAGCCAGAAGAAGCAAAGAGAAAACCCGCCCTGCAAGCCTCCAGAGGGAGCTCAGCTTTCCCAACGCCCGGACTTCAGCCCAGGAACACTGATTTCCGACTTTTGTCCTCAGAACTGGGGAAGAAGCCGTTTCTTTGCCTTTAAGTCCCCAGGTTTTGTGGCGATGTGCTCCAGCAACCACAGAGGACGAGTCTGCAGGTGATTCCTGGGGCAAGCCCCTGGGTCGGGGTCACCTTCCATTTCAGAGTTTGTCAGGGCAGCGATGCGTGAAGGTTGGAGGCAGATGTGGGCCCCACGGGGAGGGAGCCAGTCCGGCATCACCTCGGGGCGTGACCCATGGGGGCTGTCTGGAGGCCGGGGACCCCAGGAGCAAGGAGCTGGCGGTAAACCCCAGGGATGGAGGGAAAAGAGGCAGGTGATCACCCAGCAGAGGGACGCCTAGGCACAGGCCCTCAGAAAAGCCCCACCGGGAGAAGAGCCAGCGCCCCCCGCCGCCACTCCCGCACTCCCTCCTTCCTAGCTTCCACCGTGGGGGCAGAAGGGGCCACGGAGTGGGGTGCAGGGGTCCAGCAGGGATGCCCCCTTTCCCACACAGGCTTCCAGCCCTCTGGAAGGGGAGAGAAGTCTGGAGTGGGGAGAAGGACGAGATGTCAAAGTTTACAGTTTTGACTAATATCTTGGCCTGGACTTGCAAATTCCAAATGGAGGCTGTTTTCCATTGCAAGAGACCTCAGGACAGACTATTTCCTAAGAGGAGCAGAAAAGTGAGCTCTTGCCAGTGTTTTCATCCAGGGCCAGGGAACATTACTCCCGCTGCATAAATTTTAAAGGGGAAGTCTAAAGCGAAAACTCACGGTGCATCCCATCACACTGCAAGCCCTGTTTACTCCACAACACTGGCGGCTGCAGAGGCTGGTGAACACATCTCGGTGGAACGGAGAGTAGCTGATTTTCTGTGAAAGGAAAAAATGCAAATTTGTTTTCGGTATCACTTTGAAGCTTCCTGAGTGGAGCCCTTGGCCTGGACCGACTCTCATTGACGTCAGCCCATGTTAGCCGTATCAGAGCAGCTGTCTGCGTGCCCTTGGTCCCCGGTGCAGAAAACACACTGGTTTTGTTTCATGGGAGATTAAAAACATTTGCTGCTGCGTCCATAATTCACAACCTCTGTTATCACTGGGACCAGGAAGACTGAACAAGAAACACTTAGCCGCCCACCCCCGCCTGGCCCCTAAAACCAAGGGGAAACCCACAGAGGGATGCCAGAGACAGGATTATGCATCAGCTGGGACCTGGCCCAGACCCGAGTCACTATATCCCTTCCCATTCTCCTAGAACATGAGGCAATGGTTCTCTAGCATGCACTGAGGGCTCTTAGAAACCATTCGGAACATGGCCGTGTGAACGAAGCCATGTGTCCTACTCCACCCAGGCAGAGAGGACACCGCCCAGCCCAAACGCCCCTTGCCTCTGGTCTTACGGCAAAGATGCCACAAACCAAGATGAGAAAATAAGAGGAGACGCTCCCTGGCTCCTCCCAGGGTCGTTCAGGGCTGGTGTTGACAGGAGCCATGCTGATGGCTCTCCCTGGGCCTGCTGAGAACCCTGACTCTACCTTGGACCTTCCAGTTCCTTCCAGTGTCCTGGAGGAGACTTGGGCAGGCAACGCCCAGCTAGTGTAGCTCCTGGCGGGTCCTCCTCCAGAAATCCTGATGTGATCGACCACTTGTCAAGTTGGGCAATGATTCCAGACCCTTCCACAGTGTGGCTCAGACACATCCCGTGGGCAAGTTGTTTGGAACCTCCATTAACACGCAAGGCAACAGAAGCCAGTGGATTCTTTTTTTTTTTTTTTTTAATTTATTTATTTGACAGAAATCACAAGTAGGCAGAGAGGCAGGCAGAGAGAGAAGGGGAGGCAGGCTCCCTGCTGAGCAGAGAGCCCGATGCGGGGCTCGATCCCAGGACACTGAGATCAGGACCCGAGCTAAAGGCAGAGGCTTAACCCACAGAGCCACCCAGGCGCCCCAAGCCAGTGGATTCTTTACACCATTCGTTTGTGTCATCCCCAGGGGAGAATGACCTCCCTGTGAGGCCAGTGGTGTGGGTGTCAGAGAAGGGATATGGAAGGGGTGGGAACAGGGGCTGGCGGGGGGGTGAGGGATGCTGCCGCATACCGTTCGCCTCTCCATGGTCTTCAGACCCCTTCAGTAGGGACCAGGGAGTCGGTGGGTGCATCCCAGAGATGATGGCCACCCCACCATGGCTGGGGACTCAGAGCCTGCAGAGAGCAGGCTGGGCACTGGGGACCTGCGTTTGGGTGATCCTCGCTGGGTCCCTTGTCCCGGACCAAGCACGAGTGTCTGAGCACTGCACCAAGCTCCGGCGGACGCCAGAGGCCCACAGCCGCCACCTCTCCATCGCCCTCTCCCGGGCCCTTCCCTGTGCTTCCCACCCCACGGGCTGGCGGGGGCCCCTCTCCCGAGATCCCCAGTCACACCACGCTGCAGCGGGCTGGGAGCCCCGAGAGGGCGGGGCCTGCGGCCTCTCTACACCCCAGCTCCTGCCAGTGGAAACGCAGCATGCAGTGTGCCGTGTGCCCACAGAGCGCAGTCAGGACGGGATCGTTGATGTCGCTGCTGCTATCCTTTAGCAGTGAGTAACGACAGTTTGACACGTTTCCCTTGCTCGAGTCTGCGCAAGCCCACACGGGGGTGTGGGTTCACATCGCCGCTCAGGACAGGGGGGTTTTCTAGAGGAAGGCGGGCTACGGGGGAAAAAGATTCATTATGCTCTTGCTACTTTTAACCCACCTTTTGTTCACAGCTACAAACTTTGACTTAATTATGGGTGAAACAAGAGCGTTTTTAAACCATAATAAATGCAGACCAAGCAACCAACAGGAACTCTAAGCACCGACCAGAGCAGGAATGGGCCTGGGTCGACGGCACACAGTCCACTCAGGCAGACAGATGGTGGCAGCAACAGAAATAAACTGGGGGAAATTCTGTTTCCCCAAATTGCTAAATGCTGTTGAAATAATACGGATGAACAATAAAATGAAGTTCAGGGTCGGCAGGGTGCCGGCAAGGTGCCGGCCTTCTCCCGGGGGCCGAGTTACGGCTGTAAAGGGATGTGTCTCCCAGCCTCGGCAGACGGGCATCGTCACACCAGGCTGAGCACGTGCTGTAAAGCCAGGCCAGTAGGAGAAGCGGTGCGAGCAGACCGCGGACGCTGTTTAGAGTATGGTCGTGAGAGCTGAACTTGAATATCAGACAGACCTGAGCCGAATCCCGGGTCCAGACATCACTAGCTCTGGGACCCTGGCCAAGTTACTTAACCTCTCGCAACCTGTGTGTGCCCCTAGACAGTGAGACTACCAGTGCCTACCTCACAGAGTTGTCATACAGTCATCACCTAGAACACAGAGCAGAGCGGCTGGCCTAGTCCACAGCTCAAAGAACATACTAGTAATGTTGGCTCTTGTTCTCATTAACTGTCTGACAAAGAGCAGGTTCCATGGAGGTGGGAAGATTTGCGATGCGTCATGATGGGATTTCACTGACAGAGAAAGAGGTCGGGGGTTTGGTGAAAAGGAAGGGTAGCTTACGAAGATGCAGACGCAGACCGTGGCACGGCGTGGTAGGAAGCCCCCACGGAGCTCAAAGTTGCTCACCTGATGTGTACACGGGAGGGAGAAGTTGGACAAGTGGGTCTAACCCCTGTCTGGACATTTGGACTTTATCCTGTGGGCATCTGGTCAAATGATGATGGGTTTGGGAATCGAACACCTGAGTTCCTTCCCACCACACTTTGGGCGGCGGGATGAACAAGCAACACTAGCCTTTCTGAGCACCAGTGCCCCTGAGGTTAAGCGAGGATAGTGATACTCACCTTTGAGGGCTGATGAATGTTTGACATCAAGGTTCAGGAAATTTCTTCTATAAAGAGCCAGACAATAAATATTTTAGGATCAGCAGACCCTACAGCTTCTGCTGCAAGCACTCGACCCTGCCATTGAGGCATGAATGTCTGATTGTGTTCCAATAAAACTTTATTTATTAAAACAGGCACTGAGCAAAATTTGACTGCAGGGAGTAAAAAAGTAAAATAAAGATCCTTAGCACGGTGGCTCAGAGTTCCTGCTTTCTCCCCCTTCCTTTCCATGTGCCGACAGGGGCCATTTTTCATGGATCCTTGTATCATGTCCAGTGGTTCCAAGACGTTGCTGAATGACTTGAAGATCACAGTGAGCTTCCCCTCATCTCAGCTCTAGAGACTGCAATGCATAAAGATAATTTGTTCAGCAGAGTGAGGACTGCTTTGCCAGGAGCGCCGAGTGAGTAATCAATCAATCAGTCCAAGAGCTCATCTCGCATATGGCACGATGTCCTGCGGTGGAGATGTGAGAGGCACTGAGGCAAGATCCTCACACACAGCACGTGGTTTGGTGAGAAATTCCCACGTCCCTGTTGCCTGAGTTCTAGTCACAGTTTTACACAGTTTTCATTGCATGTGATTCTTGAGTGTCACATTTTCCATTTCTTAATCTGTATACAATGAAGAAATTCAAGTAAGCGGCCGTGTGATTCTGTGTGTGACAGAGGGATTCGGAGAGTCAGGAGGGCTTCGTAGGGCCATCTTGAAGGGAGCCATGCCCGTGGCCACGCCTTCTGGGGTCAGGCTGGCATTGCTTGGGAGGAGGGGACAACCAACAGCCAGTGCATGGTCACCAGGAGCACTGAGGGAGGGGACAGGGAGGGAGATGGGATAAAATGGGAGTAATGGGTGGAGGCAGTCCAATGAAAACGCTTGGTATTTTTGTTGTCACTGGAAGAAGTAGACTTTTTGGCACATAGTATAGATCAGAAGTCAAAAAGTCAATGCCTGGGTGCCTGGGTGGCTCAATGGGTTAAGCCTCTGCCTTTGGCTCAGGTCATGATCTCAGGGTCCTGGAATGGAGCCCCGCATCGGGCTCTCTGCTCAGTGGGGAGCCTGCTTCCCTCCCCCCGCACCCGGCCTGCCTCTCTGCCTACTTGTGATCTCTCTCTCTCTCTCTCTCTCTGTCAAATAAATAAATAAAATCTTCAAAAACAAAAACAAAAAAAAACCCTCAATGCCTGTTGGGGCTAGACAGATAGAAGTGAATAGGTGGGCAGGAGGCAACCACAGGGAGGGATGGAGATGGGAGTGGGACAAACTGGCAAGTGCATGCCCTGTCTAAGAGGGATGCCAGGACTTGGCTGCAGATGACTGCTGCCGTGTGGTCTTGGGCGCTCAAGATGGCAGATTTGATTTTGGGGGGATGCGGGATGGGTTAAATGGGTGATGGGTGTCAAGGAGGGCACCTGTGATGAGTGCTGCTGGGTATTATATGTTAGCGGTGAATTACTGAATTCTACACCTGAAACCAATTTTGCCATATATGTTAACTAATTTGAACTTAAATAAAAACTTGAAATTTAAAAAAAGTCAGAAATTTAGTGCTCACTTCGGCAGCATATACACTAAAATTGGAGTGATACAGAGATTAGCTTGGCCCCTGCCCAAGGATGACATGCAAATTCATGAAACATTCCATATTTTTAAAGACTCTGAATTTGCCAAATCAGTTTTGAAAAAGAAAACCGAAACTGGAGGCATCACAATTCCAGACTTCAAGTTACATTACAAAGCTGTGGGAATCAAAACAGTATGGTACTGACACAAAAGTAGACACAAAAACCCAGAAATAAACCCACGATTATATAGTCAATTAACCTCTGACAAAACAGGAAAGAATAGCCAATGAGAAAGTCTCTTCAACAACGGGTGTTTGGAAAACTGATTATTTTTATACCATACATAAAAAATAAAATGGATGAAAGACCTAAACACCTGAAACCATGAGGGGCGTCTGGGTGGCTCAGTGGTTTGGGCCTCTGCCTTCAGCTCAGGTCATGATCTCAGGGTCCTGGGATCGAGCCCCGCATCGGGCTCTCTGCTCAGCGGGGAGCCTGCTTCCCCGTCTCTCTCTGCCTGCCTCTCTGCTTACTTGTGATCTCTCTCTATCAAATAAATAAATAAAAATCTTTAAAAAAAAAAAAAAACCTGAAACCATGAAAGTCCTAGAAGAGAGTACAGGCAGTAAATTCTCTGACACTGGCCATAGCAACATTTTTCTAGGTGTGTCTCCTGAGGCAAGGGAAAGACAAGCAAAAATAAGCTATTGGGACTATATCAAAATAAACAGCTCCTGCACACTGAAGGAAACAATCAACAAAACTAAAAGGCAACCTACTGAATGGGAGAAGATATCTGCAAATGACATATTCAATAAAGGATTAGTATCCAAAATATATGAAGAACAACACAACATCTAGGAAACAAATCATCCAATTAAAAATGGGCAAACAAATGAACAGACATTTGTTCAAAGAAGACATCCTGATGGCTAACAGACATAGGAAAAGGTGCTCAACATCACTGATCACCAGGGAGTTCCAAATCAAAACCATGGGAGATGCCACCTCACACATGTCAGAATGGCTGAAATCAACAACACAAAATACGGCAAGTATTGGCAAGGATGTGTAGCCACTGTGGAAAGTGTACAGAGTTTCCTCAGAAAGTTAAAAATAGGGGGTGCTTGTCTTTAATTTTTTTTAAGATTTTATTTATTTATCTGACAGAGAGAGAGAGATCACAAGTAGGCAGAGAGAGAGGGAAAGAGAGAAGCAGGCTCTCTGCTGAGCAGGGAGCCCGATGCGGGGCTCGATCCCAGGATCCTGAGATCATGACCTGAGCGAAAGGCAGCGGCTTAATCCACTGAGCCACCCAAGCACCGCTTTAATTTCATTTAGTTATTTAGTTATTTAGTTATTTATTTGAGAAAGAGAGAGAGAGAGAGAGAGCATGTGCAAGTGGGGGTGGGGTAAGGGGGTAGAGGGAGACAGAGAATCTTTTTTTCCTTTTTAAAGATTTATTTATTTATTTATCTATTTATTTATTTATTTATTTGACAGAGATTGCAAGCAGGCAGAGAAGCAGGCAGAGAGAGGGGAGGAAGCAGGCTCCCCGCTGAGCAGAGAGCGCATGAGGGGCTCCATCCCAGGACCCTGGGATCACGACCCTAGCCGAAGGCAGAGGCTTTAACCCACTGAGCCACCCAGGCGCCCCTAGGGAGACAGAGAATCTTGAGCAGGCTCCACACTCAGCCCACAATCCTAGGCAGACCTCAATCTCATGACTCTGAGATCATGACCTGAGCCCAAGGGGGCGGTTCAAAAAAAAAAGTTGGTGGGGGTGGGCACCTGGCTGGATCAGTGGGTAGAACATGCGACTCCTGATCTCAAGGTTGTGAGTTTGGGCCCCACGTTGGGTGTAGAGATTACTTTACAAATCTTTTGTTTAAATAAATAATTTTTTTAAAAGTTAAATATGGAAATACCCTACAATCCAGTAATCACACTACTAGATATTTGCCAAAAAAAAAAAAACACACACACACACAAATTCAGGGATACATGCACCCCTGAGCTTTCAGCAGCATTATTTACAATAGCCAAGTTATGGAAGCAGCCCTAGCATCCATCAACAGACGAATGGGTAAAGGAGACGTGGTGTGTACATACAACAGAGCATTACTCAGCCATAAAAAGAATGAAATCTTGTCATTTGCAACAACATGGATGGAGCTAGAGAGTATCATGCTAAGCGAAATCAGTCTGAGAAAGACAAATACCATATGATTTCCCTCATATGTGAAATTTAAGAAACAAAACAAACAAGAAACGGGGAAAAAAGAGAGAGTCAAACCAAGAAACAGACTCTTAACTATAGAAAACATACAGTCAGTTACTGGAGGGGATGCGGGCGGAGGGGTGGGCAACTTGGGTGGTGGGGATTAAGGAGTCGCACTTACGACGAGCACAGGATGTTACGGAACTGTTGCATCACTACACTGTACACCTGAAACCAACACTGACTGTTAACTACGCGGGAATTAAAACACAATTTTAAAAGGATGTCATTTAGATGGGCATGTAGAAACTCCTGGTTTTCAAAAATTGACCAGTTTTTTAAAAATCAGCATCATGCCCAGGGCACCTGGGTGGCTCCATTGGTTAACACTCTGACTCTTGATTTCAGCTCAGGTCATGACCTCAGGGTCATGAGGTCGAGCCCCATGCTGGGCTCCACGCTCACTGGCAAGTCTTCTTGAGATTGTCTCCCGTGCTCTGCCCACCAACCCCCACCCGCCTCAAATAAATAAATAAATCTTTTTTATTTTTTTTTTTAATCAGCATCACGTCAGCCAGACAAAACACGGCTGGTTAGATTTTGCCAAAGTGGCCAGTTTGAAAGCTTGAGTGGCGATGGTGGAGCCTTCGGGAAGAACAGGGGGAGCCCTCAGAGCCCGTGAGCAAAGTGGCATCAAGCCCTGGCCTCTGCAAACAGAGGCTTCTTCGGCGTTAGACCAGCCGCAAGCTTCACGAGATCCAGAGTTAAATCTGAATTTTAAATAAACAAGGGAATACTGTTTTAGCGTACGTATATCCTAAAAATTGTATAGGACATAGTTATATTAAAATGAAAGTACTTGGGGCGCCTGGATGGCTCAGTGGTTTAGGTCTCTGCCTTCGGCTCAGGTCATGATCTCAGGGTCCTGGAATTGAGCCCCGCATCAGGCTTTCTGCTCAGCAGGGAGCCTGCTTCCTCCTCTCTCTGTGCCTGACTCTCCGCCTACTTGTGATCTCTTGCTCTCAAATAAAAAAATAAAATCTTTAAAAAAAAAAAAATGAAAGTACTCACTGTTCCTCAGAAATTCAAGTTCAACTCTAACTGGGCATCTTGCGTTTTTGTTTGCTGAACCTGTCACTCTCCCTGGAACCCTACCCAGGCTCCAACAAGGTCATGGTCTCCCATCTCCTCCCAGCAGCAGGCTCTACACTCAAGGACACAGGGACATAGTCCACAATGCAGATTGCAAAGGAAAAAGGAAGCAGAGCAAACGTTTGAGCACCTGAACACCGCAGTAACATACAAGGTGATGCACACGAACTACCCTTGATGCCAAAGGGTGGAGATTCTAGAGCCGCTGGGGCCCCTCTAGCTGTGTCCTTTGCCCCTGGGAGCCTTGGTCTCCTCATCTCTTAAATGGAGAAGGGAATTCCTATCTCACAGGATCACCACAAGGACTCAATGGGATAAACATAAAAGTGTACCGCACGAGTCTGATGCAAAGCGGAGGCACAACAAACATTTGTGCACGCTGAAGGACATTCTTCAACCTCAGAGTGATTGCATTCCCACAGCTCCTGTCACCAGACTTACACCGATCTACTGAGGATCCCAAAGCTGGGGCAAGGACAGGATGTGACTCCGCCATGGTGGCTGTTATGTCTGGGGACTAGGAGACGGCCGGGATGCTGAGCTCCTGGAGAACTGTCAGGGTCACAGTTCAGGGGGAAAACGAGGGCCCTGGATTTCTGCACTTTGGGGGCTGTATGCCAAGTGTACGGAATACACCTTTTTTATTTATAATGTATTTGACATGCATATGACATGTAATATTATGTAAGTTTAAGGCATTCAACATGGTGGTTGGATACATTTACGTACTGTAACATGATTGCCGTTGTATTTAGCACCTCTACCATGTCACATAATTATGATTTCTTTTTTATGATAGGAGCAATTAAGATCTAGTCTCCTAGCAAGCTTGATAAACACATGCAATACTGTTGTCTATATTCACTATACCATCTGATTAGATCTCTGGAACTTATTTATCTGCTACTAGCAAGTTTATACCCTTAAATAGCCTCTCTCCTATTCCCCCACACCACCCCCAAGCCCTGGTTGCCAACTTTTTACTGTATTTACATGAGTTTGGCATTTTTATATTCCACAAATAAGTGATATTATACATTATGAGTCTTCCCCTGACTTATTTCACTTAGCATACTGTCCTCAAGGTCCATCCTTGTTGTGGACAATGGCAGGATTTCCTTCTTTCTCATGAAGAATAATGTGGGGGGGAGGGGTTCTTTACCCATTCATCTGTTGACAGGCACATAGTTTGTTTCTGTATCTTGACTACTGTTAAAAATGTTACAATAAGGAGCACCTGGTGGCTCAGTGGGTTAAGCCGCTGCCTTTGGCACAGGTCATGATCTCGGGGTCCCAGGATCAAGTCCTGAATTGGGCTCTCTGCTCAGCGGGGAGCCTGCTTCCTCCTCTCTCTCTCTGCCTGCCTCTCTGCCTGCTTGTGATCTCTCTCTGTCAAATAAATATAGATTTTATTTATTTATTTGACAGAGAGAGATCACAAGCAGGCAGAGAGGCAGGCAGAGAGAGAGAGGAGGAAGCAGGCCCCCCGCTGAGCAGAGAGCCCGATGCGGGGCTCGATCCCAGGACTCTGAGATCATGACCTGAGCCGAAGGCAGCGGCTTACCCACTGAGCCACCCAGGCGCCACCATAAATAAAATCTTTTAAAAAAAAATGTTACGATAAACTGGGATTGTGTATACCTCTTCAGTATCCTCTTCATTTCTCTTGGGTATATACCCAGAAACGGAACTGCTGAATCATATTGTATTTTGAATTTTCTTGAAGAATCTCCATGATGGTTGAACCAATTCCCATTTCCACCAACAGTGTGCAAGGGTTCCCTTTTCCCCACATCCTCACCAGCACTTGTTCTCTCTTGTCTTTTTGATCCTAGCCATTTTGACAGGTGTGAGCTGATATCTCATCGTTATTTTGGTTTGCATTTCCCTGACGATGAGTGACACGGGACATCTTTTCATGTACGTGTTGACCATTTGGATGTCTTCTCTGGAAAAACATCTCTTTAGTTCCTCTGCCTATTTTTTTTTAAAGATTTTATTTATTTATTTGACAGAGAACACAAGTAGGCAGAGAGGGAGGCAGAGAGAGAGGAGGAAGCAGGCTCCCTGCTGAGCAGAGAGCCCCAGGACCCTGAGATCATGACCTGAGCCGAAGGCAGCGGCTTAACCCACTGAGCCACCCAGGCGCCTCCTCTGCCCATTTTTTAATCAGATTGTTTAGGGGATGTTTTTGGTCATTGAATTGTATGAATCCTTTATAAACTTTGGATATTAACCAACCCTTATCAGGTGCATGGTTTGCAAATGTCTTGTCCCATTCTGTAGGTTGTCTTTCCATATTGTCAACCTGTTTCCTTTGCTGTGCAGAAGACTTAAGTTTGATGCGTCCTACTTGTCGAGTTTTGCTTTGTTTTCATTGGTGGATGGCCAAGAAATTATTGTCAAAACTGATGTCAAGGAGTTTTTCCCCTATGTTTGCTTTTTTTTTTTTTTTTAAGATTTTATTTATTTATTTAACAGACAGAGATCACAAGTAGGCAGAGAGTCAGGCAGAGAGAGAGGGGGAAGCAAGGCTCCCTGCCGAGCAGGACCCTGGGATCATGACCTGAGCTGAAGGCAGAGGCTTAACCCATTGAGCCACCCAGGCGCCCCTCCCTTATGTTTTCTTCTGGGAATATTAGCTTTGGGTCTTATGATCCATCTCGAGTTAATTTTTGCGAGTGGTGGAAGATAGCAGTCCAACTTTATTTTTCTGCATGTGCTTTTCCAGCTCTCCCAACACCTGTGCTGAAGACTATCCTTTCCCCATTGGGTATTCTCGGCTCCCTTATCAAATATTAGTTGACCACATGCATGAGGATTTACTTCTGGGCTCAGAATCCTTCTTCCTATTTCTACTTCCGGCTTTGCCGCCGGCCTTCAGCAGCATGGCATCTGCTGCAGCCAGGGAAGAGATGGTTTCTCATGCAGAGTGTCCCTCAAGAGGCTCAGAGACATCCAGGAGCAGCTCCAACCACCCTCCCACTTCTTGAAAGCCACATCTGAACACAGAACAGCTGGGGAGGCCTTTGAGCGTTCCAAGGCTAGACACAGAACCTCGAACTTGAAGTTCTCCAAGTTTATCTGATTCCTTCCCCAGACCACTTGGAGGATGACAAAGGATGTCTGTGCATAGGACACTGAAATGCTGCTGCCGCGCGCTCATGCCACACGCGCGCACACACGCACACGCACACACTTATGGATCTCTGAGAGATTTCACCGTAATCCGATTCCCTTGGAAATAAAGTTATTGTATGAGTTTGGTAGGGCTGTGGCTTAGTCCACTTGGGCTGTTGTAACAAAATACCACAAACTAGGAAGCTTCTTAACAACAAACGTTTATTGCTCACAGCTCTGGAAGCTGGGAAAACCCAAGGTCCAGGCACTCAGAAATGCTGCCTGAGAGCCTGCTTCCTGGTTCACAGATGGTGCCTTCTTGCTGTGTCCTCCTCGCATGGTGGAAGGAGCGAGGGAGCTCTGTGGGGTCTCCTCTCTAGGGGCACTAAGCTTACTCAGGAGGGCTCTGGCTCTTAACCTCATCACCGCCCAGAAGCTCTACCTTCTATCACCATCTCATTAAGGATTAGATTTTTAACATATGGATTTGGCGGGGTGGGGGGCTGGGACACAAACCTGTATGCCGTCCACAGCACCAGCTGACCTCTAAGTCTTCAAATTCCTATAAAGGGAAGCCACCCTTTTTCATTTCACACTTAAATATAAAAGTTAAATACTTTAATATTCATTTCCTATGAAACAACTTCAAGGTGGCTGGGGGATAAGAACAGTTATCCTTGGCATCTGTCTCTGTTCTGGGGCACTGTGATCCAGTCATGCTGACCCCGCTCCTACCAGGAGGACCCCCACCCACCCACCCATCAGCCTGCTTGTACAGGTAAAGGAAATGATAACTCAGCATTCTGAAAACCATGGTCGGGTCTAGATTTCTGCATCTCTGAGCCCCTCAGGATCTGCCTCACTGACCCCTGCCAAGCACACCATCCGGGAAGGGGAAGGGCACAGGTGCTCAAGGGGCATGTGGGAATGGAGATCTCTCAGCAGGGGACCATAGCGCCACGGGAGATGAGCCAGCCCTGTTTTGTGCCCGGAACCCATTTAAGACATGTCCAAGTGCTTGATGGAAATACGAGTGAGCTACAGGGAACAGGGCTTGACGTGAGGCCACGAGGATTCTGTTTCAAGGAAGGAATTCCAGAGAAGGCTTTCCTTCTATCCTATCCTCCCTCTTCCCACAAACAGTTCTTGGGTCTTGAGCACCACGTGCTAGATGCTAGACCAAAATGATCAAAACAGAGGGCCTGCCCTCACAGTATTCAGTTCACCGGGCCACAGAGTCCCCCCAGAACCATCCCACCTCCTGCAATCCTGGGCCAGTTGCCCATGTGGAGAGGCCCTGGGGAGCCAGTCCTGTTCCCCAAGCAATTGGAATGAAGGATTGCATGTCCTCCGCCAGCTGCCACGCGTGCACGTGGACTCGATGCTTCCCCAGAACTCGGCCAGGCCTCTGACTCATCACAGTGAATGGAACCCTAGGTCCTTGAGGGGGGAGTGTTCTACAGGCCAACGAGGCCAGCGGTCTCCCCAGACAGAACAGAAAACTGAGGACGCCAGGCTTCCCTACACTCCCTCGAAGCGGACCAGTATCCCCGGCCCTCCATGGAAACAAAGTCGATTTCTCCCACGTAGTGACCGAATTTATGAGGGTTGTTTTTTTTTCTCATGGTCAGGAGCTGGAACTGAGCGCACACTGAAAACGCTAATCTGCCTCCAGCATCTCCAGCGCCATTTCTCCCGAAACTACCTGCTCCGGCGGGGTTCCCGCGGGTTAATTAGTGCTGCGGCAGAAATTGCACTGATTTATATCAACTTTCATGGACTCGAAGTGGCCAATGGCAGTCCTGCGGGAGCAGGCTGGGGTTAAGCTGCTGGCCCCTCTGCGGACAGGTGAGGGGGCGTGGCTTTGCCCCCCCCCCCCCCCGCGCCCCAACCCCAACACAGCTTCCCACAGCGCATCACACGCATGACTCCGCCGCGGGGATCTGGTTACCTGTCACCTGCACTTCACACATCCGATACTCGTCCCACCTGCTCCTCACAGCCCTGCCGCGAGGCCCCAAGCCCAAGGCCTGCTATTTAATTTGGCCCATTTGAAAAGTTCCATCCGTACCTGGTGAGCTCATCAGTGATTATGAAAGCTGCCTTTCTTCCCCTCTGAGTACCGGGCTTTTTGTAACGACTGGCTTCAGAGGTAATTGCAGAATCTGGCCGGCTCCTGCAGAAGCCAGCGCCACTTCTGAGACCGGAGGCCGGGCAGCATGTGAAGGCAGGGTGAGTTACAACGCCGAATCCCCTCCTTTAAGGGAAAGCAGATAGGAATCACTATGCAGGGCTGGCCTCTGGGGCTCTGAGGACCCTGAGGCCCAGTTTCTCATGTTGCAGGGGATTTGAGAACTCGCTGGGCTGGCAGAGGGTCCCCCTGCGTGTGTAACTGGGCACCTCCTAGGCCTGAGAAAAGGAAGTCTGTAATCCATACATTGATATGCAAATGTATGTTTATCCAGGTGAGGCGGTGGTGAGGTGCACCTGGGGCCATTCCCAGGCTGCATCTCACCTTTATTCCAGTGCTCCTGTTTCCCTGGGCTGCCCAGAAGATGGCATAAAAAAGAAAGGTCTTTTGGTACACCACGGCTGGCCTGCAAAAATCTCACTGAGCCACACTGCAACCAAAAAACGAGGGATATTATGTTTGCATTAGTATGTGTGGTCAATAGGGGCTTTTGATGATAATAATGGCACCGAGAGTTTCACATCTAGAAAGCTCCCAGAAGATCCTCAGTCGTGCTGAGTAGATCTATAAGTATAATAAGTATTTTATTACTTATTGATGACAGACCAGATGCCCTGTGTGTCCTCCGTGAAAGGAGCTGAGCCCCTCTGCCCTCACCGCCCACGATCTGCTCTTCCACAGCATTTAGCTCACTCCCTACGGGGGTTTCTCCCAAGCTCTGGAAGGTGGGGACCGCCAGGTTTCCCACCTGGGCCGAGCAGAGTGTCTGGCCTAGTAGGTGCTCAGTGACACCTGGGGCAGGAGGGATCAAGGGAGGGTGTACAAATGGACGGACAAAGGGACACAGTCTATCCTGCAGACAGAGCGGGGTCAGGGAGTGAGGCCACAGCCACCTGCGAGCCCCACGAGAGGAGGCCAGTCAGTGGAAGGTGATGGCTGCCTGGGAGCCATCTGCGCCTGCAGAACGGAGTCGGGGATGTGCACAGGCATGTGGCACACCACACGTGGCGTACTTTATGACCGGGTTATAGGGATCTTCCTGGGGGAAAAAAAAACGATTGAGGACTCAGGAAGTATAAGCAATGGGTCCCTTGGTTAGCTAATCTCAGGAGTGACACACACGGGCTTCAGGATGAAGCTCCTTCAGACGGCGATGGAGACCCCGAGGCCCACTGATGTGTGCTCCTGGCCAACGCTGCCCGCTCTCGGCCAAACGTCCAGGTGTCACGTGGCTCCTGGAGCTGTTGCTCCCTCGTGGGCTGGCTGGGGCTGGGGCTAACAGCATGACCAGCGCCTGGGCTTCCCCGGTGTGCCCACCCCCGCAGGAGCATAGGACAGAGGCCTGTGAGCTCTACGGCGGCCCCCACCCCCAACCCCACCCATCTCCCCAACTCCCAATGCCACCCGCTCCCACCCGGGAGCTGTGAACACATGCACAGAGCCAAAATGGAGCCCCTCTGTGGGCTCACCTTTGCGGTCTGATCACACATCCCACATTAGACACATCCCCCAAGAAAGCCATCACCTCCCCCAGCTGCTGGGGGGGCTCACCCATCGCACACAAACCACATCCCCGACTCTGGGATGGCAGCTCTGCGGGTGTGCGGGGCCCAGGGCACACTCGCAAGTGTCGCCCAGAGAGAGGACAGGTGCTGACAGGCATGAAGAGAACCCCAGTGCCCCCTCCGTTCGCTTCTCGCTCCCGGCCAGCGCGTCATCCTATCGGATCCTCACTTCCCTCCGCAAACTGACGTTCCAAGAGGTTCAGGGTCAGTAAATGGCAGAGCCAAATCGAGCTCAGCTCTTCTGCCCAAAAAAGGAAATGTGAGAGCAGTCAGCCGCCCCAGCAAAGGGGAGAAGAGCTCTGGATGTCCCTTGGGTCCCTGTCGGATTTTCCTCTTCGGCCATCATTAGCTGGGATGAGGCCTCAGGACCACTTCTTGGTATTTGCCTAGAGTATCTGAGGTCTCAGCTCTCAGCACGTTTCGTGAGAGTCTACTTCGTGCTGTACACTGTGCTGGGAAGCGGGCCGTACAGAGGCAGTTCCTGCCTGAAGAAGAAGAGCCACAGAAAAACAGTCATGACCACAGAGGAATGGGGAAAACGAGCGAGGTCTGCAAGCCACTAAGTCTGCCTTGTGGCAGAATCCGTCACGGGAGGAAGCTGTGGTGACACTGGGTGAGGGTTCTGCAGGATGAAGGGGTTTGTCAGGAGCGTCACTGGCAAAAGGACCCATACCTATCAAGGCAGCACGCGCGACCGGGATGCCAATGCCAGGGATAGAAGCTGCTCAGTCCTCCTAGATCCCAGAGTGGCAAGACATGGGGCCCAGTCGATGGGGTCCAGCTTCACACGCCCTGCTGGAAGCTCGGGTGGGACTCCCAACGAATCTGGAGTCACAGAGGCACGTCTACAGAGGGGTTTCCCACTCTCACTGATCTGGACAGTTCCAAGGGAGAAGAGATTCAAGTAAGGAGACTAATGTATCATCCAGTGCATCGTCCAGACCGGAGAGATGTGGGCCCAGACTGGGGCACTGAGCTCAGCCCAGTGGCCCCAGAAGCCAGAGGTGAGCCAGAGTCCCAGCTGAGGTCAGGTTTGCTGTCGCAGGCCTCCGGACAGACTGGAGCGCCCCCATCTGACACGGGAAATCCTGGAAGATGAGTGGACTTCCGGAGGAAGATGGTGAGACCATTCCTACCCTCTCCAATCTGAGGTGTCTGGGGGACGCGCTGCGGAGGCATCCGTCATGCACCTGCAAATGCGAGTGTAGAAACGAGTGTCAAGGGCGAAACCGGTCAGATACAACCTGAGCAGGAATGTTGTCAGTGGCACTGGGGAGGAGAGGCAGGCGAGGGAGTGCGGACGAGTCCCGGGGTAGCACAGTTAACTGTGCGGAGAAGGAAGAGTGAGGCTCCCGCGGGGTCATACAGTCCATTTCCTCGGGATGTGAGAGCGCCACGGCAGGGGGGAGGGTGGGGGGTGGAGAGGGTGGCCCCAAGGCGTGGGGTGACCAGGATACCTGCGAACGGGCTGGCCACGCATAGGAGAGGCGGCTCATTCTCAGTCCTGGGGCAATCGAGACACAGGTGGGTGCAGGCCAAGGCAATGCAGTAAGTTGGGACAAAGCAGGGCAAGAAGTCGAGAACTAGGTTTTGTTCTCTGCTATGAAAAGTGGCTATCTAGGTAATTAGGTGATTTTTTTAAGTGACCAGGGAAGAGAATCTTTAGAAAGACAAACTAGGGACACATGGGTGGCTCAGTCAGGTGAGCCCCTGACTCTTGGTTTCAGCTCAGGTCAGGGTCTCAGGGGCCGTGAGATCAAACCCAGCTTCAGGCTCTGTGCCCAGCAGGGCGTCTGCTGAGACTCTCTCTCTCCCTCTACCTCTGCCCTACCCTACCCCCTTTGCACGCTCAATCAATCAATCAATCAATAAAATCTTTTTTGAGGGGCGCCTGGGTGGTTCAGTGGTTTAAGCCTCTGCCTTCGGCTCGGGTCATGATCTCAGGATCCTGGGATCGAGCCCCACATAGGGCTCTCTGCTCAGCGGGGAGCCTGCTTCCCCCCTCTCTCTCTGCCTGCCTTCTGCCTACTTGTGATCTCTGTCTATCAGATAAATAAATAAAAATCTTTAAAAAAAATAAATAAAATAAAATAAAATCTTTTTTGAAAAAGGCAAACTCCTTCTGAGTGTCATATGGTCATCTCTCCCCATATGGTACGTGCATTACTGATTGTACACCAACCGCCATGGGGCAAACAGTCCTCTTGGGTTGGGCATGCTGAATAATTCCACTGAGATTTTTCAAAGCCATAAAAACAGCAGGTTTCAGCAGATAAAACCACTGGGCATCAAAGATCATGTAGACCTTGGCCATCCCTACTTGGAATAACTGAAATCCATGAAAATGTAAGATAAAGTGCTACTCATCTGAGAAAAAGGCCGCTGTCTTGGTTTCTGTTCTCACAAACGCCACCAAACTCAAGAGCTGAAAACAAACTTGAACCTCCTGAAGGAGAAGCATCCCTCACCACGCAGAGCCAAGTAAAAACGCCTTTGGAGACAGGAGTTTGAGGGCATTTTGAAGACTCTGATGTGCTGAGAAATTTCAAGCTTGAAAGAACAAGAGGCAAGAAAAAATAAACATAGCCAGTATTTTAAAAGATTCAAGGCATGAATAAAACTGCTCATTTGACCAAGTGGGATTTACAAAATCTTTGGTGTGGAGGTTGAATCCGAAGTGGAGAGCCCACAGCCACGGGCTCTTAAACCACCACGAGCTGGGAACAGGATTCCTACAGAGGGTATGGGGTGTGTGAGTGGGTGTTGAGTCCATCCATCCAATGCCCCCCGCTTTACAGGATGGTACAGGTGCTATACAGATGGGGCCCACTGCCCCGGGCTCACACTCCAGGGCAAATTATAAGGTAATGACAGCACCAACAGCACAGTGGCACTGTGAGGGAAGAATGACATGGCCCAGGTAATACCAATGCTTAGACCTGAGTGTAGCAAGGCAGCCCCTCCCTGGCAGCAGCACTGGGGCAAGGGAGAACACTGCGGGGTGGTGGACGGTGGGAAGCAAGTCACTCGCTCCCACTCCAGTGTCCCAGAGCTAAACCTAGCCCTTCAGGAAATTGTGCCGTTTTCGCCTCAGACTGTGCTGCTCTGGAATCTTGCTTTCTATGCCTGAAAAGTTTTCATGGTGAAGTCACGATCTCCGGGAAGGGTTCGACTCTGGGCTCCAGAAGCCTGCTGCTTCCGTTGCCACGTCCTCTTAGGAAACCGGGAGCAAGAGGGGGGGAGTGGGGAGGAAAGGAAGAAGATTCCAGGGAATGTGACTGCCTCCCAAGAAGGAGGAGGAAGCCACGGGTGCCACCCAGCCTGGGAGCCAAAAGGCATGGTATGTTGTGAGCACAGGAGGAGCAAAGGACAGAGTCTCGGGGCAGAAGCTCAGGACTCAAGTGCCCACATGTGACACGGTCTCCTCTACCCAACCCGATCACTTTCCTCTTCGAAGGGTTCTTTGTACAGCTTTAACTCAAAGGAAGGTTTTGGACAAAAGAGAGGCTGTTCCATCCCTAAAGTGAGTACTTGTTGGAACAAGCCACTCGCCAAGACATTGATGGGGAAGGGCAGGGAGCCATGGAGGGACTTACCCTGTGCTCCTGGGGCCGTGGCAGGGCACCAGAGCCCCTCCCCGCTCTGAATCAGAAGCAGGGCATTCTTCTACTATTACCAGCTCGGCTGCCAGCTCTAAACCAAGCCATGGCTTTCTCTTTCCCACGTTCCTGGGTCAAGAAGCAGGTGTGGTCTACTGCAGCAGGGTTGACATCAACGAAAAACACATTCCTGGGCTCCTCCGTCCTCTGGACACGTGCAGTTTCTGAGGCTGGAGTACGCCTGACCTCCCGGTCTGCTGTTGACTCATCTGCATGACTCACTCAGCCATCAGATAATGACCGCGCAACCCAGGAGGAGCCCGCAGGGGTCCAGCAGCCCAGTGTGCCCCGTGCTGGCGATGGCACCTGGAAGCATCTGCTCGGATGGACCTGCCCCTCTGGGTGCCCACCTCTGCATCAACGACTTGGCTGCACTCCTTCCTTCTTTCCTTCAAAGGACAGATCTTGTGTGTCATGCTGAGGGTGTGACAGTGAGCAGAACTGGGCATGGTCCCATCCTCATGGAGCTTGCACTTTAGTGAGAGGGGGCAGCAGAAGCAAGCGAGCAACCGGACACGTCGTTCCTGGTCGTGCGAAGTGCCCAGGGGAACATCAATATCGGCCTCTCTCGGGGAGGGACACCTGAGCTGAGGCCTGAGTAACGAACTACAAAGCACACTCGGTGCTGCTGCCCTGAGAAAGGAAGCCCAAAAGGAAGCCTTGATGGAGGCCAACATTGCCAACATACGACGGAAGGCCCAGCAAAACAAGGCACCGTCCTTGCTCCGCAAACATGGGCATGCACTGCCCAGAGCGCTGACAGCAATGTCCAGGCCGCAACCCCTGGGTCTGGTCCCCACCACTGCGGGCGTCTTCCTCTGAGGCACAGCACTTTGACGAATGGCACTGTAAACGGACAAGTTCTGGACCCCCTCATTTAAAAAAAAAAAAAAAAAAACAAGTACCACCTGCTAAACTAGGGAAGAGGGATGGAGTCTGAGAGGACACTCTGATATAGCTCAGAGTGGCCTGATTTCCTCAGGTGACAGGAGGGTCAGGAGCTACCGACCTTCCAATCATGCCTGTCACAGTATCCAAAAGCCAGGGATGGCAGTCGGCCAGCTCCTGCTGATGGCTCCTGTGTCCTGACATCCTTACCCCAGCTCGTGGGTGCAACCCCACATGGTATTTGGTTCCTTTCTCAGAAGAGGGGCTGAGTCAGGTATGACCAAGTTCCCCAGGGCTCTGGCACACCCTCCCTTCCAGAAGCTCCCCTTCTCCCTGCCCCATGGGAAAGGTGCCAGGCCACACGCAGGCTTGGCTCAGGAGCAGCACACCTCTCTGCGGAGTGTCGCAGCTCTGCGTGCTTCCTGAGGTGACAAATGACCTTGACTCACATTGGTGAAGTAATGGCTGTCCGTCCCAACCTTCTCATCCATTGGTCCAGTTGCAACACAGCCCTCTGTGAGCAGAACAAGTTCCTAAGAGCCAGCTCAGGGAATTCCAAGCACCACCTGAGTTGGGCTTACCACACTCACAGTCACGTCAGTCCAGGTGCCCAGAACCACCCTGGCCCCCTGCCACCAAAGGTGCAACAACGAGGACTTGGAAAAGTGGGGGAGGCCGCAGAACTGGGACTAATTCTCAGATCTCCCTTTGTGTGTGACTTTGGACAAAGAACTTGACCTCTCTTAATTGCTGCATCTGCACTGACAAACTGCCAGTAATGCTCTGAGTCATGGAAAGTATCGAATGAGCAAAGGGCCGTGAAAGCACCTGGTGAGCTTGAAAGCCCCCTGCAAATGATAGTGATTCCATCCCCTGAGAAGTGGGTCCAAATGAGCGAGCTTCTAGGTCTTCACCCAAGGAGTTCTTGGGGTATGAGAACGGATATCCCTGAATCTGTTTCTGGGACACAGAAAGACAACCTCACTAGACAATGTTCTCAGCACACCCGAAACTTCCTTGTAAAATCCAAGATGGCGGGGTGTGCAACTCTCGCTCTCGAGTTGTGAGTTCAGGCCCCATGTTGGGCATAGATCTTACTTTAAAAAATAATACGGGAGCCTGGGTGGCCCAGTGAGTTAAGCATAGGACTTGTGTCTCAGCTCAGGTCAGGAGTTCAAGCCCCTGTGTTGGGCTCCACACTGGGCATGGAGCCTACTTTTTAAAAAATTAATTAAAATAATAATAATAATTCCTTGGAGACCCAGAATTAGAATTTCCATCACACTAATGGCTCTGAGTTGACTCTGTAGTGAAACAGAGTAGGTGTGTCCAACAGGGGGCTTGGGCTATCTTCTCTGATGCAATCCTTTCTGTAGCTTTCAGCTTATACTGTGGGGTACACATTAACATGTTCTTCAAAGCCACATGCCAAGTCAGTGGCCACAAAGAGTCCTAGCCCCTCTGCTTAGGGGACCCCTCCCTGGTCAGTGACCACATGGGCCCATCCTCTTCAAATGCCCCTTCTTAAAAGAAACTGCTAACTTCCACCATTCCATTTGACCAACCAAAAGACAGGCAAGACCCATAGCTCGTAAGATCAGCCTAATTATGGCACCCAAGAGCAAATGACCAAGGATTTGGCTGTGGAAGGCCAGGAGTTGGATGGAAAGGGACAAGCAAGTCGGGTCCGCTGAACGCTGCTCCCCACCTCCCCACCGCATGGGCAGAAGGTCCCCCTTATCGGTGATTTTGCTCTTTTTCAGTTACCTGCGGTCAGCCGCGGTCGGGAAGCAGATGATCCCCCTGATAGTATATCCAAAGGGTCAAGAGTAACCGAATGCCAGGTCACAATGCCTACATCATCCCCCTCACTTCCTCTCACCAGGCAGGCATTTTATCATCTCGTGTCATCACAAGAAGCGTGTGTACAGCACAATAAGATATCTTGCAAGAGAGAGACCACATTCACTTAACTTGAATCACAGTGTATTGCTATAGTTGCTCTATTTTATTACCAGTTATTGTCGGCCGTCTCTTACTGAGCCTAATTTATAAATTAAACCGTATCGTACATATGTATGGGGGAAGATGGCGTGTATATAGGTTTCGGTACTGTCTGCGGTTTCAGGCACCCACTGGGGTTCTTGGAACATATCCCCCACGAATAAGAGGGACAACTATACACCTGGCTGGTCTGCTTCCCATGTCATAAAGCAACCGTGACAGAGACCTGTTCCAGCTCAGAGAGCAGGAGTCTCCTCCTCTTTGACAAGGGTTAGTTTTGAGCTAACCCTTGAGCTCCCTTGAGCTGGGAGGCACAGGTGAATTCGGGACACACTGCGACAGAGTCTGCCATCCTTCGATGGAACCCACCATCCTTCTTCTCCGAGGTCTGAGAGGGAGAGCTTTAGGAATGCTGACGCCCACACCGCAGGTATAGCCACCTGGAAGCAGGCATCTCAAACTCCCCACGTCCAAGACCAGCCTCTTCGTGTCTCCCCTCCATGCGCTCTTCCTCAGTCTCCCGCCTTAATCTATAGCGGTCGGTCCTCCAGGCCAAGCAAACACCTCCAAGTCAGCCTTCATTACCCTCTCCTTGGCGCCCCACATCAAGTTCCTCACAAGAAGGCATCGGGGCTTCCTCTCCAAGAGGTATTGACTCACGCACCACCTGCCCTTGCCTCCAGAATCACAGCTGGCCCCATGGCCCATGACCAGGTCTCCGTGTCCCCCCTCTGGCCACCATCCAGGAGCTGCATCCTTCTCCTTAACCTTGGGACAAGCCGCCCTCATTGCCCTCTCGGACTCACAGCACAGCTGTCCCCTCCCTCTGAAATGATCATCCGGGGCCAGCTCCTCCTCCTCCTGTGGGATTGAGCCCCTGTAGATGCTTTCCCTGCCTCCTCTGTAAGGTTGCCCCCCTTTCCAGCCTCCCCTCCAGCCAGTGTCTGGCACATTCCATCTGTACTTTCCTCGTGGCACATGGCACTCTCCAAAATGATTTCTCCTTAATATTCCATGTTGATTATCTATCTCCTGCGAGCTCCACAGACCAGGCGCCCTGGGTGCTCGCTCACCACTGTACCCCCGGTGCCCGGAACCATAATCCCTGAGCCAGCACAGGATGCTCAAATGGGATCTGCTGACCACCTCTGAGGGTGCAATGACTTCCAGCCAACAGACACCTTCCGGGTCCCCAAAAGCCAGTGTCAACACCTCAGACCACAGGCCAGCCACTGAGTTCCTGGAGGCCCCTCGGTGCGGAGGGAGAAGCCTCAAACTGCCTCCACCTCTGGACTCTTTCTTCAATGGGCCTGCCCCCTGCAGCCCAGGACCCCCCAGGAGTTGGCGACAGCACGTCCTGGCTGGAGAGCCAGGCGGAGATCCCAGCCCTCTGCGCCCCAGAGCCCAGGGCGGGAGAGCTCCCTTCCTCCTTTCTTGGCCTCACCACCTGGATGGACAAGCTTTTCAATTTCCCCATCCGTAAGATAGGGACAAAGAATGCTTTGTCACCCCACCTACTTCTCACGGGTGTTATGAAACAACTGTTTGCTCGGAAAACACTTTGAGCAACTTGGGTAAAGGTGCCTGTGGCTCGGATGACGCCTGCTGCGTTCAATCCAGGCCAACGAGTCATCCGGTCCCCGCCTTGCCCGCCCGAGGGACAGGAGGCAGGAGGCGCGCAGCCTCCCCTGTGTCACCAAGCCTGTCTCACCAAGCTCGCTGGCCCTGCCACAGGCCCAGAATATGCCCACAAGGTGTGTGTACGCATTCCTGGGCCTGCCCGACCCACTGATTTCAGCAGAATATGAGCTCTCCGTGGGCCTGGACGGTGGCCACCAGACGCCCAGGCTGCCCTTTTGTCCGGAAAGAGAGCGGAGGGTTACCTGGGGAGAACCTGTCTGAGCTCCCAACACCGAGGGGCGGGGCCGCAGCTCCAGCAGGAGCCGGGAACAAAGGACGCTGTCTTGGCTCCTAGCCTGGAGAGAGCAGATCTTAACCTGCAGGCGCTCAGGTGCCCCTCGCCGGCAGCAGCCACCACGTTGCCATGACAACCGTACCTGGCAACTCTCCCTAGGCTCTGCTGGGCGGGGGCAGAAGGGGGTGTGCACCGCCCCCGCACCGACCAGGCCTACCCCCGGCTGCCCCGAGCAGCTTGAGGAGGAGAACGGAGACAAGCCCAGGCCGGGGCAGTGCGAGGGGACAACGTCCACTCAGCCCACCTTGTGCATCCGCTTCCCGCCACCCCGCCCCCTCCTGGCGCTGGGCGCAGAGCCCTGACAGGCCTCTCTCTCTGCAGCACCCACCCAAGGGCCACCGCGTCCCCAGAGCGGATGGCGAGGCCTCCAGCCGACAGCGACCGACAGGCAGCATGTACATTTAATTATAGCTCTCCCGGATAGGAAGGGCTGGCTATATACAGTACGTCTGCTGTTACTAATTATATTTATTTTCAAATGAAGAAGGGGGGGGGATCTTCTGAAGATGAGTCAAAGGAAAAAAATCCTTCATTGTTATGAAAGCAGAGGAGCGTCTCCTGAGGGTGTCTGTGATGCATCGCTGTCACCGCCCGACAGTGGAAAACCTGAGCGGAGCCAGCCCCGCCGGTCTGCACCTGACGGAGGCTCTCCGGGCCGCGTCCCTGCGCGCTGGCACCATCAGGCCGCGAGGCAGGCTCCCTCCCGGCCCAGCCGTGCTTTCGAGCCTGGCCCAGCGTCCCGCTCCTGCGAAGACCTGGCCGTTTGGCATCTGCTGTCACCTTAATTGGGAGGCAGCGTTCCAGCTGAAGTACCGCGAAGGTTCCTCCCTCATCAAAGGGAAAGCATCTGACCAGATGGCTGCAGTGAAAAGGCTTCATCCTCAGCCTCCGCCTGGCCAACGGGGTTACTAATAACAGCGCCAAGGATGCTGCAAATCAAAAGAGAACACCTAGAAACCCAAACTAGTCCCCCATAGAAACCCAAACTAGTCCCCCACACTCAGGGCAGAAGCCGGCTTGCACTCTGGAGGCAGAGAATTCTCTGATTTCAGGGGCACACACGTGGGCTGCCCTCTGTGTCTGTGCGTGTCAGGTGCACACGGGTGTGCGAGAGGGCCTGGTCATGGGGCTGCCTCCAGAGTCAGCTCCCTCCTCCTTCAAGGCCACACGCTGCCCCACCTCCTCCCCACAGATTTCGGGGGAGCGGTGAGGGGAGAGGGAAGCAGCAGGTGACGCATCCTCTGCCCAGGAGAGCCACTCAAGGCCAGAGTGTTCAGAACGGGTTTTCCAATAATTTTTTAAACAGTCACACTTGTTTTTGTTTGCTTTCTTCCAGGAAGGCCGCACTGTTCTGGAAAAGGAGGGGGAGAGGGAAAAATGTGAGTTCATTTCCTGAGTCTTTTAAATATGTCTCCGCAGAGGGAGCATGTGAGAAGCTGTGGCCAGAGGGCAGAGCGGTGCTCAGTATGCAGCACACATGGCAGGGCGATTGGAACCTGTTCCCCCCCATGTGCTCTTTCCAGGTCGCCGCAAGACACAGCATTCGGCAAGGAACCCGCGCCGAAGGATCTGGATGCATGTCAATTCCCCACCTCCCTCCCAAGAAAATGGTTTTCAGGCCAGTTGTTTTTGGAATGGGTTTTCACGTTTGTCCAGCCAAGGTTGGACTATTAAGTCGGCTTATCCAGAAGAGAGGGCAGAACGTGGGAGCGGGGGCCGGATGACTAGGGACCCAGGAGACTTCTGGGAGCAGCCACACCTGTCAAAGTGCTTTTCCACGTCCATCAGTTTCCCCACTTCCCACAGCAGCCCTGTGAAGCCCGTGGCGATGTGCCCATTCCACAGGTCAGGCTCTAGGAGGTTAAGCAGCAAATCCAAGGGCACCTCGGCTGCTCCTGCAGCAAAGCAATCTTGCCTGTCGTGTGCTCTCTTAGCAATCTGTTCCTCCTCTCCGTTGTTGTAGTCAGCATCTTACGCAAAGCTCTTTGTGGGAGGAGCTGGCTCACATCCATCGGCCTGTCTCCCCGACGAGGGTGCAAACACCATGAAGACAGGGACTTTCCTTGCTCACTGACGGATGCGGCAGCCGTGCACAGCCCTGAGCACAGGAGCCCCGTGGTATGCACTTGGCGGGTGAATGAAGGAATGAAGAAATGAGCAAGAGCCTTCTGCCCTGCAAGAGGAAAGAAGGGCCAGAATGACAAGGGGGGGGGGCAGTCTGGAGCAGGCTAGCACCTACAGGGTTTCATTCTGAGACTGGGGCGCCAGCTCCCTCCAACAGCCAGCACCGAGGCCTGGAGGACCTCGCCACCAGGCAATGGAGTGGCCTTTGCGGTCCCAATGAGGTACTACACGGAGCGTATGGGGAGCATGTCTCCCCCACCACCACCCCACGCAGTGGATGCGCACTCAGCAACTGCGAGGGCCCTGCTTGTCCCCAAAAGTCACATGGCAAGTCAGGGGTAGAGTCTGGAATCAGAGCTGTCAGTCTCTCCCATAACTTCCTGGATGGGCTCGTGGATGAAAGCAGTGATCTGCTTCTCAGAACAACGGTCCCGGTTCTGCTATGGCCTCATGAAGAGGACACCCTGCCTCCCAGTTGAGGAGCCTGGCTACTGACAAAGTCTCCCTAATACCCACCATGACTTCCCCCATTCTCCTCTGAGACCCCTTCTGTGGACAGTCAGACTGAGGAAAGGAAAATGCACAGCAGCACAGGGAGAAGACAGGACTGGAAAGAGGAGAACCCCCCCACCCCCTGCCTTGCCCCGCTGCAGGCTGATTGTGCAGACAGCCCTGCTGGTGTTTGTCTTTGAGCTCGGTTATTGTTGTTGTTGTTTTTTAAGATTGTATTTATTTGACACACACACACAGAGAGAGAGAGAGAGAGAGAGAGAGAAGCAGGCTGGTGCGGAGCAGAGAGCCCAATATGGGACTCGATCCCAGCACCCTGGGATCATGACCTGAGACGAAGGCAGATGCCCAACCCACTGAGCCACCCAGGTGCCCCTTTTGAGCTTGGTTTTAAGCAGAAGCATGTGTAAGCTCTGCCTGTGCTCCTGGCCTTGCCTCCAACACCAGGACAGCTGAGGAAAGCCAGGGCCCTGCCCTCAGAAGGTCGCCAGTCCAGCGTGAGGCCCCAGAGCCCCGAGGCATGGTCTGGGCTGCCTGCCAGTCGTGGATCTGCTGCTGCTCTGTACGGATGCGAAGAGGTTGGGCACTCCCAGCCTCCAAGAGCCAATCCTCCCTTTCGGCCTCTTAATTTCTGACTCCACCAGGTCAAGGTTTATAAGAAAGTGGATCCCATTGTTTCTAGAAGAGCAGAGTAGGGGGTTTGTAACAAATCACCCTTAATGAGACCACATTTTGCTCCTGGGTCACATGAAGCAAATGTTGGAAACTGAACTCAACATGTCACCTTTCTTCTGGGAGGTGGCCCTTTAGAGCTGTGGCATTAATGACAGCTCCGGGACCAAGCAGGCCAGGACGACCGGTGGGCACAGAGCGAACATCCAGCAGAGGAGACCGGGGGACAGCGGGACTCACTCGGGAGCTGTGCCTTCCACAACTTCCCTCCAAAAGGCCATTTGGCTACAACATATCATATGACTTGTTCTTAGAGTTACATTTTAACTGACAAAGTTTAACAACAACTATGACTTATGGCCTTCTAAAATTGGCAGCAGAAAAATGAACTGAGGAAGTAATGGAAAAAAACCACAAGTGAAGCCACTCTGTATTATGCGCAATTTCTGTTGTGCTTCTTTTTTTCCCCCCTTTCCAAGCGTGTGTGTGTGTGTGCGCGCGCGCGCGCGTGTGTTTTCGAAGGGTAGCAAATATTTTCCAGATACACTGTCCTGGCATTCCCAAGCACATATTTATGCCAAGTTTATAAAAAGCAGCTGCAGACAGGGTTGACTGAAAGGATTGCTCTGCTGTCTGGCTTCCAGAAGGTGCTTCGTTCTCACTCCATCACCAGGACACAGCCCTACCTCCTGAGACACTCTAGCCTGCCTCATGCGTCCGAAAGAGGACAAACCCACGGCCAGCAGGGACCCCGACGAACACCCCACATCACACTTCTGGTCTGCCAGGTGCTTCAGCAACACGTGCGCGATCACTTTCAGTCATTCACAAGCCTCACGCAGATGTGAAAAGGAAAGTGATCAGAGACTCATTTCACAAGTATCTGGATGGCTCAAAGGGGCAGAACCAGCCCCGGTTTCTGGAAAGTTCAGGACTATGGCGGAGCCCTCTGTGCGCAGGCTCGTGTCAGCCTGTCTTTGCACCGACTCACCTTAGGTTTAGCAAGACACCCTTGCTCAGGCCCCAGACCCTCCAATCCTTCCCTTCCCCTGCTCTGGGGCCTCCCGGCCTTCCCCGACTTCTGCCCACTGAGATGCGCCAGCCTCCTCTTTAGAATGTCCTTGGTTCATCCTCGCCACACACCCTCTGGCACCCCGGGCCCTCCCAAGCGACAGCTCACCTGCGCCCAAACCCAGACTCTCACCAGCCTGGGGTGGGGACTCCACTCACCTCCCTCCCCCACCACTGGCTTAATGAAGATGATAATAGCCTGCTTTGTCGCTTTCCTGGGGGTGACTAATTGGTTAATCTTGGGAAGGCCCTTTGAAGATGAAGAGCCAGTATTACTCATGGGGCTAAAGACATGCACCTGCCCCAGTGGGGGCCTGAGTCAGCAGAGAATGACCTCCCACCTGCCGCTGGGCGGGTGAGCGGGCTTGGGTCCCCGCTCAAAGTCGCGTTGGCTGGCAGGCGGGATGTGGGGAGCACACCCGGCACCCCCCGAGGGGAAACCCAGAGGCCTCCATGGCCGGTGCTGTGTGGGCCACTCTGAGCTTGGGGACCATCCCATCAGCATTGACGTGGTTGAACAAGCCTTCCGATAACTCTGCCGGGAGGGCAGCACATGTCCGCATGTCCGAGAGTATCGATCAAAACAGTATTTCCTGGTAACTGTTCGAGGAAAATGCTTCCCTCATAGCTAATTCCTCCCAAGCAATGGCATTTTCTCCCTCCTCTCGGGGAAGGCAGGCTGCAGCGGGTGGCTCTATGCTGGACAGACCCGAAGTCCGGGGGGCCAAGGTGGGGCAGTGGCGTTTTCCCCGTCTTCTCTAGCTCGTGGTCCCCCCTGCCTCACGTCTCTGAGAAAGAGGAAGTGGCCACAAGAACAGGGAACCAGAGGCCAAAACAAGGGATGAAGGCAAGGGTCGCCGATGACCACGCCCCCACCCACCCTTGACCCGGTGGGTCGAGGGGGATTTTGACACTGCGGCAGCTGGGAAGCCAAGAACAGAAAGCCTTTAATCCGTGCAACCTAATGCCAAGATTCCGCCCGAGAGAGCCCGTTTCCTGCACGGTCTGCACATTCCTCCCATTCCACCCGAGCACCTTCTCCCAGTGACCCCTCTCCATGCAGCCTCTGCTCTCCCCCACGGCTAACTGCCTCTTGCTTCTAGAAAACGACTCCTGCGGCTAGAAGGATTCCACTGCTTTCTCTTTTAGATCCCCAGGTTCTTAGAAGCGTGTCACGGCCCTTTCTCCTCTGGTGGGTTGCCTGGAACCCCAGAGGCCCCGGAGACAGAGAGGGATACAGATCTGGCAAGTAGCCTGGAGGGTGGGGAGCACAAGGGTGGGAGAGAGGGCAGAGGGGGACTAACTCTGCACGCCCCGCCCGGAACGGGCTTCAAGGCGTGGGGGCTGTGCCAGCAGGAACAGGCTAGGAAATGATTTTATTCTGCCTCTGTTTGCAAGGAGGTGGGTGGAAATGACAGTTTGGAGAGGATTAGAATGGGGTGGGGGGGCTTGTTTCAAGGGAGGCAGCCTCTGTTCTGCAGTTCTAACAGTGCCATCAAGTGGCCCTGCGTGCAGAAGCAGGGCAGAGCCTCCAGACAGCCCGCGTGACCTGGTGGATGGAGGAGCCGTGGGCTTTGCTTGCTACCTGCCGGCGGCCGGCCAGCACCCTTCCCCAGAGCGGCCCGCCAGGCAGGAGGGAGGCGATGTCCCCGAGTGTACATGTGATGACCCTCATGGAAACGGGCCATCAAGTTCAGCCCGTTCCTGCAAGCTGCCTCGTCGGGCCTGTCTGCCCACATGTGAGGCATCGCTAGGAGGCACGAGGGCGAAAGTCCCCATCCCGTGGGAGGCGCCACAGCACATTGTCAACCTGACACAAGGTCGGTGACCAGAACCCGTCTGTCTGGGCCACCAGACTCTTGCCTATGTTTGAAGGAGGGAGGAGGACTGAAGGGTGCCGGGCAGGACTTGGTCCGGCGAGGGGGCCCTGCCGGCACCCTCCAGCCACCCTCCTGGCCGGGGACACGGTCTTCTTCTGGCGCCCCTTTACCTGCCCTGTGTGTAGGGGTTTTGTTTTTGTTTTTGTCTTTTTAACTCTGCAAGTGAAAATCGACTCACCTTAGAAATACAAAAGTGGTTTTCTTTCTAAAAAGAGGAATTTAAAAAGAAACAAAAGGCTTCCCCAGCAGTGGTGTGTTCGTGGTACTGGGAATGAGGAGACGAGCGAGGCAGAGTGGACATTCCACAAGGAGCCGGGGCCCTGGTGCCGGTCCCAGCCACGGGTTGCAGCGGTATCTTCTCTGAGGGACCAGCCTTGACGCCTCAGAGGAGATGACCCCATTTTTTAGCCTCATTTTTCTATAAAAACAGGGGGTAGAAATAGATCCATAGTTTTCAAAACTGTACTTCCAGGCTCCAGCAGAGGGGGTACCCGTTTGGTAGGACTTTGGTCCCCGTACTCGCTGCCAGAACAACTCGTCTTTACCCATCCTACGTGTGTGGCTCTCAGACAAGATCTTATTTCAACAAAGGCTTCCACAGTTTCGAGGTATCTGCGCAGACCACGACTCCCAGAGACTCTCCACCGTGCCCGTGGAGTTGAGGCCCGAACAGCGTGTTTACACTTCATGACCCCAGACCCAGAAGACAGTGGGCCGCACACAGTGAGCCCATATGAGCCCCCTCCCCAGAATCTGTAACTGGATCCAACTGGATCAAATTCGGTCTCTGTCCAAGCTGGGGCAGACTTCTTGGATCCCAAAGCAGAGCGGCTCAGGGCACCAGCCCCTTTCTGCTGCCCGCCGCACCTTCCCCGTGCTCCCCGATGGTGTGTTGCCCCTGTTGAAAACTTTAAAATCTCTGGACAAGACCATCCTAAAACTGCTTCTGGGGGTGCTGCGTGACTCAGTCGGTTGAGCATCCAATTCTTGGTGTCAGCGCAGATCATGATCTCAGAGTCATGAGATCGAGCCCCGAGTCTGGCTCCACACTCAGCAGGGAGTCTGTGTGAGGTTCCCTCTCCCTCTCCCCCTGCCCCTTCCCCCCTGCTTGCCCCCTCTCTCTCTCTCTCTTAAATAAATAAATCTTTAAAAGAACAACAAAAAGACTTCTTCCCAGCTCTAAGAAATAAGATCACCAACACAGAGCAATACACCTCATCTCCCCAGAGCCACATTCTGTTTTGGAAAATAAAGGGAAGTTCCTAAACAGACCAAGTTCTGATGGATCATCTTATGAATTAAAATGCTGAATAGAGTAGGCATATAATGACTCAGTAAATATTGACATTATCATCATTTCCATTACTGATATATTCAAAACTTCCTTATAGATCAATCATATTATCCTATTACTATAAATCTTAATTTCAAAAAACATTTGTTACTTGTATCTACTTGGACCTCACCTGCCAATAATACTTTTTTTTTTAATTTATTTGTCCTGAAATCTTCCATCCAAGGACTTAAGTGTTTGTAAATATGCTAGTTCATTCGTTCTTCCATTTTCTTAGATGTTCCAAATTCACCAAAGAAACAGATGCTCTTCGCTAAGATCTCACAATTTCAAGTGCATTATTTTTTTTAAAATAATAGAAAAATTTTAGATTAGTCTCCATTTTAGAAAAGGCTCACAAGGTACTTGAGTATTTGTCAAAATCTGGGTCATGACTCAAGAGTGGGCCCTGAAATCAATTTAGTGGATCAGAAACAGCATTTTATATATATATATATTTTTTTTTAATTTAAGGGTGTTCACTTGCAATAAGACTGCGTGTTGTTATGTAAATCCTGATGTCAGGTATGCCTGTGCAGGGTGAGAAAGTCAAATGCACGTCCCACTGTGGCCTCACAGTGATGTATCAGGGTCCCAAGCCCAGCCATGCCACCCCTCTTCTTCACCTGCCAGCCCAACCCCACACATGTGCATGGCTACACCTGCGCCCCACGATGAGTCCACACCATCCCACTTGCATACAACACCAGCAGGGTCAAAATTGCCACCCAATCATGACTTCCTCTCCCAAGTATGCCACATCCACGATGGGCCAGGCCTGCCACATTCGATTCCCAGCACACATCTGTTGGCTTCGGAGGTGGAAGCGTGGTAGGGGGCGGCAGGGGAGGGTGGAAGTTTGGGGCAGGTGGCTGTTGGCATCGGTAAAGTCCAGGCAACTGGGCTTGAAACCCGCAAGCTCTCTTGGCCATGCGGGTGCTGGGCCTGGCTGGTTGGGGGGATGATGGGAACTGTCCGATGGCCATTAGTCTGACAAGCAGGCAGGGCTACAAAGGGGGCCTGGTTGCCCTCACCCCCTGGCAGGACAGCAGCAGTCTCTGACAGCCCTGCCTGCGTCCACACAGTAACAGAGACTCTAGTTGGAAAACTGATGCAAAATAACCCTTTTACCTAATTTTGTATTTCACTGGCACGCATCAACTACAGGACGGTTTCCAAGGCGGTACAAGGCGCACTCTGGCCAAGCAATGGTGGAACTAGGGGCTGGATTCACCCAGAAGCAATACCCCCGCCCCACACCTGATGAATGAGAATCTGCATTTTCACAAGACCCCCAGAGAATCGTGTCAGCTCTTGTAGAAGCGTGAGTAGCTCTGATTCAAAAATGCTGCTCCCTAACTAGCAACACCCACTGCCCCTCTTTCTCGCCGGCGCACAGTGAAGATGTAATGTGAGATTGGTTTTTTCTTGGTAAGAAATGTGTCTTTCACTCTGATTTTGTTCCCTTTTCTGCCCATAAAATGTGCTTTGCCTTAGGAAGAGTGATCGTGAATGTGAGTGCAGGTGTGTTCAGGAGGCAAAGTAAAACGCAGTTACCCACGCCTGCCTTTTGGGCGGAATTGCTTGAGTCCGCGAACCCACAGCCTGGGAACAGCTGGAGAAAAGGAAGCTGGAAGCAGGTCTTACTGGTTTCGGTGCTATCTAAAGCAGGACTGGAAAGTGGGTTCCGCGTTAAGACTGGGGGCGCAGCCACATCTGCAGAATCCTGCATTGTTCTGGAAACTCCAAAAGGCGCGGGCCGCAAGGAATGCTGTGTGCTGCTCAGGCACAGGCCCAGGAGGGGAGCCGGCGGTCAGACATGGCATTCCAGTCGCCTGCAGAGCCAGCTCCAGCCTGGGCTCGCCCCGCAGCACCACTGCACCCGGGCTTGCCCACCCCCTCCGCACCCATGCTCTCAGCACCGCCCGCCCTCCCCACCCCGCCCAGACTAGCAGATAGCGGGAAGAACGTCCCGTGCTTGCAAAATGGCATCTTTGGCCAAAGCCAGCTGGACGTGAAATCTCATAAAAACGAGCCCCGTATTCCGGCCCACATAAGAAGATCGCCTCTGCAGCTGGACACCGAAACGTGGGCAGGTTTGCCTTCCCTGACATTCCCTCCTGAACCCTGGAGGACATGTGAGGGGCAGGAACCAAGCAGAAGGTGAAGAAATCCTGCCATGGGATCAGTAAGAATATTCTTCCTGAGCAACCGGGATACTTGGGGTGACCCTGTGATCCTCGGGAAGAGCCAAACTAGGGCCTGGCGTCGTGGGAATGAGAGAAGACGGGGAAGCAGGAGGCATCTGAGGCCCGTGGCCCTGAGGAGGGAGGGACAGGAGCAGCGCTGCTCTCCGCCTGCGAAGCCCACCTCTGCGCAGGGACACCAGGCCCCCTGGTCCTGCCCCGTCCTCCCGTCCTGCCCTGCCTGGGGCAGGCAGGCCCTCCTGCCCAGTGCCCTGGGATTCCCAGCATTCCAAAGCCCGCAAATAACAAAGGCAGTTTTGTGGCATTTCAAAACAAGCTTGGAAACTTTTAAATGTCAAAATGAATGATGTGGAAAGACTTGTGGGAGAAGCGAAGAGGCAGAGGCTGAGCTGGGAAAATGGAAAGGCTCGGGGGTGCGGAGGGGCCGCTGGTTAACACGTCTGTGGGGCTCAGAAGCTTTTCATAAAAAGGATGCTCAGAAGCAGGAAAACATCTTGAGCTGTCACGAGAACCAGTGATGTGGCGAAAATGTAAAGATGAATGCGGTCCCGGCCGGGAAAGCTGGGACGCATGTTATTGATTTTATTGGGGATTGGCTAAGGGGGAAAGCATCTGATTTGCACAAGGATGTCGCAGAGCAAGGAACGCTGTCACCCCATCTGATCCAGACCCGGGATAGGGATCTGAAGACAGTCGCAGCTCCGTCTTGCAGAGAACAGAGGCCCTGTGACCGGGAAGTTTCCCACCCTGGAGGCCAGATCTGTCATTGGACTTCCGCCATGCACGTCAGCCCATCAGGAGGAGAAGGGACATTCTGGCCTCTCTTCGTGCTTTATGACTTGGGTGGTGATGTGTCACGCCCCACAAGACAAGGCACAGAGAGGACAGCCACCCCCTGACCTCAGTCTTCTCATCTGTGGAGATGGCAAGACTCTAGAAGCCTCAGAAATAAGAAGGCTGTGGCTCACCCTGCAGAAGAGGAACTTGTAATTCCACAGCATGCCCCAACTTCTAGAGCACTTTTGTATATTCTGTTTAAACCTCATAACAATCCCTCAAATGACAAAGTTCTCTTCTACAGATGGAGAAACTGAGGCCCAGAGAGACAGAGGAACACAAAACCGAGGTCATCAGGTCCATCAGGGCCCATCAGGGCTCCCTCTATAACCTTAGCTGATGGCAGGAAACGTCTTCGGGGACGGTGGTCGTGAGCACTCTCAGCCAGGGCTGTCCGGCTGTCCTCTGCTGCTGACAAAGGCTCCACTTCTCCATGCCCTCTGGGGACAGTCCCCAGCTTTATGAGGCTCTAAGCCCCAACAGGAAAAGAACTGGTCTCTTCCCAGTGAGGTCTTCCCAGTGCCTGACTTTTAAGCATCGAATAAAGATCTGGAAATGACGACCCCCACCCCGCCCCAATCGGGATGCTCCATGCCTGACCCTGCCCGTCAGATCCTTTCTTAATTCTTGCTGTTCCCACGGACCCTGCCCCAGCCCCAGTTCACCCCCACCCTGCCCCAGAGCTGGCAGCCAGCTTCACCCCTGCTGGGACTGGGACATCCCCCCCACCGAGCACCCCGTCAGCCCAGAGCCTGGGTGTCCACCCTGAGGACTGTGGCAGGGAGGATGGGGAACAGAGCCTCGGGGTCCCTCCCCTCTGTCGTGTCACTGGAATACTGCAGAGGACTCGCAGTACCACAGCCTCACCCCCATGAAAGGAGCTGCTACAGAGCCTAGGGCCTAGGGCCTCGATGCTGCTGCGCAGTCTCTCTGCCTGTGTGTGTCTCTCACATGCACACTCTCTCGATGCTGCTGCGCTGTCTCTCTGCCTGTGTGTGTCTCTCACATGCACACTCTCTCACACTTGCCACTCAGACAGGAACAGCGGCTGAGCCCTGAGAACTCGCCCCTGAGATGGGCACCCAGCATCCCCCATCCACCCAGCCTCTCAGGCATCTTAGCTTGGTCATCTGCCATTAAAACAATAAACAGGGGCGCCTGGGTGGCTCAGGGGGAAGACTTTGCCTTTGGCTCGGGTCATGATCACAGGGTCCTGAGATCGAGCCCCACATCGGGCTCTCTGCTCGGTGGGGAGCCTGCTTCCCTCTCTCTCTCTGTGCCTGCCTCTCTGACTACTTGTGATCTCTGTCTGTGAAATAAATAAAATCTCAAAAAAACAAAACAAAACAAAACAATAAACAGACTCTAAGAAGCCCCTCATCATAAGCACACCCCGATTAGGCACTGAGACCGTGATCACCCCAAGCAGCACGGGCTGTCTCGCTCTGTCCTCTGGCCATGGGCAGAAGGGGAGGGAGAGTGGCATCCGCGTCACCCGGCAGCCTGTCAGTGATGCTCGTCCCAAGCCTCCCAGATGCGCTGTTACTTGCCCGCATCACCCACACCCAACTCCCCCTGCACCACGCCAGGTGCCTCCCCGGGCCATCAGCCCGCAGGTCCAAGCACTGACAGCACCTGACCAGCAATGACTTGGGCACTCGGTGATCACCACGGCTCCGCTGAGCAGGGGAGGAGCCAAGGTCCCCGCCACTCTCCGCGCGCTTCCCCACTGACCCACAGCCAGCAGCTAGGGCCACCTGAGGCAGCTGACCGTCCCAAGGGAGACGTTTACCTGGGGTCTACACTGCCCTGAGCCTCCTCAGAGAAGGGACTGCAGAACCACTCCAGTGCTCGAGGCCCGGAGATAGGCTGTCGAGGAAGGAGGTGGACCAGTCTCTCAGTGGAGTGCCAACACAGCTCAGCACTGCTGCCGGCCCCGGAGAAAGGATAGCAGCAACCTCTCCAAAGCCCAGAGCCCCCTGGGGTGAGCCCCGGAGAGCCAGCCTCTCCCAGAGAGTCTCTGGGCAACAGCTTATCCTCCTGGAGGCAGCCTCAGCATCTAGCACGGGCCAGACCGGAACAGAATGGACAGGGGAGGTGGGCAAAGGCCTGTCATTAGGCCGCAGACAATGCAGGAGAGGGGCCAAGCCAGCCTGCCTCAGGGGCAGAGGAGCAGACCTCAAATGAGGGGAGCGCAGCCTCATAGCCCCTGCCTCCCCCAGCCCCCACACTCCTGCTAGCTGGTCTGTCCAATGGGCCTGAGTTTGGCAGGGATTCTTCCAGCAGCAGCTAGGAAACAGGGAGAGCCCAGGGACCAGGTGGACCTCGGTCTGCTGCACGTGCTTGTCAGGGCTTAACAGCCCCACCTGTGTTCTTGTATACAGCAGGTGCTCAGTAAGTGGTAACCACTATCAGCTTAAGGCGGCTCCTCCAACAAAGCAACACCAAAGTCTGCGGCTTGGAGGGGCACCCCCGAGGTTCAGAGGACGTCTGAGTCCACGATGGGGATGGGTGCTGAGGGGAAAAGGCTGAAATGCTGAGGTTCTGAGTAGGGCAGGGGGCAGGGACCCAGGCAGGGAGGCACAGGACTGGACGGGCTTCCTCCTCCTCCCTCTCGTCAATCCTGCCCAGAGCAGTCGCTCAGACAGAGGAGTGAGGGGATTCACTCCTGCCCCCAGCCTCTCGCGACCTCAGCCCCTGATTTCTTCGGGGACCCTCTCACCCCATCCCTACAAGGCAGCCCCAGCAGCAGCCAAGCTTAGGAGCACTGCTAGGAGCTTAGGAGTGAAGGCCCCGATCTTTAAAGAACCACTGCCACACTCTGGCAAACAAAAGGAAGTCAGCCCTGGTGCTCTGTGCCTGTAAGACAGCCACTGGCTGTCCTCTGTTTATGGACGGTCATAGCCAAACAGGGCGGAGGCCAGGCCTGCCTGTACAAATCCCGGGCGTGCACCAGCAGGAAGCTCATGGCTGCGGGCTAGGAGTGGCTCCTGTGGGACCAGAGCCCTTGGAGGCCAGGGCTGTGAAGAAGACACAAGGGCAGAGCTACACGACCCAGCCAAACCTCATGATGAGCGCGTGGAGGACACAGAGGCTGACAGCCACAGGGGCTTTCAGGAAGACTCAGGTCCCCCCTGGGAAGCAGACTGGGTGCCTCTCTGACACTCAGTCCCTCGCCCAGGACGGGACTCACAGAGCCGACCCAGTGGGACCCTGACTGGCACCAGCACAGCCCACCATGCAGAGCTGTACCTTTGCAAGGAGTACCAGTAGATTTAATAGACTTCATGGTTAATAATTCCTGCAGCCACAGCAGGGAAGCTTCAGGAAGCCAGGGGACTATGGCCTGCCCCCCACCCGACCTGAGCCAGGCTGCTCAGGATGCCTGCCCAGGAATCTGATTTGCTGACACATTCGGATTCTTCCTAGAGGACCAACCTGAAAAGTATACGCCTGAGAGCTGGACGCAGTCCTGCCCTCCTCCATAAGGACTGGGAGGATACAACGTAAGAGAGAATAGAAACTAACAGAAGCACTCCCAGCCTCCCCCTCAATTCTGTGAGCTATCTGATACTTTTCCAAGAAATCCTCTCTCTACTTAATGAAGTTTGATTTCTGGTGTTTGCCACCAAAAAACCCAGACTGGCCATGCATGTTATCACATTGAATTCCCATAACATGACCCTACGAGGGCAATACTATGATTTGTCTTGAACACACAAGGAAATTAAAAGGAAGTCTCCAGAGCTTGGATCTGCTCCTGGACAGTCAACCTTCAAAACCCACCGTCTTCCCTGTGGCATTGTTCGCCTCTGAGGCTACCTCTCCTGAAGCATAAAGACGGGAAATCGAAGGAGATAATGTCACTCGAATAGAAGTTTCTGCTATTGGCCAACACATCTATGCTCATGACAGGATGCAGTGGCTGTGAAGAAAGCAGGCAGAGAAGGAGAATGGGCCCACCAGCCCGAAGGCTGCTGCAGGGAGTGGCCATGACCCTTCTATGTCCAGAGCCAGCACCATGCCTGGATCAGAGTAAACACTCCATCGCATGGTGGCCCGGCCTCAAAGCCCCCTGGCTCGTGTCTCGACTCCTTGTTCACCTTTCCCCCTTGTCCCTGAGCAACAGTAACTATGATCACCAGCTTTCATTCCTTGTCTCCAGCAAGACTATGAGTTCCGAGAGGCAGAGACATCACTTGCTCTTTGCATCTGCTGCACAAGCAAGCCCTCACTAGATGTTTGTTGAGTGAATAAAAGAGTGAACGATGCACATGAATATGCATGTCTCCTCATAGGTGCTTAGGGAAGGAAAGGGGTCCTGCCCGCCAGGGAAGCAGTGGACCCTGCAGTACCTACATCTGGCACTAGATGGCACCCACGCACGCACAAGAAGAAGGTGCTTCTGAGAAAGACAGGAGGGGTGGTTTTGGTGGTGGGTTTTCAAGTAAGGCCATCGATGTTCATCTAGAAGGTCTGCCTGATTGAAAGTCTAGAGTCTTGCACAAATGAGCCAGCCTCAGCAGTACACACTGTACTCATCAGGTCGTCTGGAGAAACGGAATCAGTAGGATATGTACACTAAGAGATTTCGTATAAGGAATTCGCTCAGATCCGCAAAGGTTGGCAAGGCCAAACTCTGCGGTGTGGGCCGGCACCAGGCTCAAGATCCAGGAGAGATGGTGCAGATGAAGCTGTAAATCCTTCTTACTGACAGACGCAGGTCTTTTTGTTCTATGCAGGCCTTCAACTGACTGGATGAGGCCCACCAACGTTGTGGAGAGGAATCTGTGTTACTCACAGTTCACCAGTGTGAATGGTTATCTCATCCAAAAACACCCTCGCGTTGACACATAAACTCAATCACACACACACACACTTTAAGCTTTTGGCCCAGAGTGGTCACGATCTTGCACAGAGACCTGCGTTTCTCTCTCTCTCGTCCTCTCCTAATAGTTCTGTAGTGAGTGTCAAGTGCTAGAACAAAGATCCTGTTTCCTCCCAAAGAAACCCAAAGGTTACACTGACCACTGAGTTCTTTCCACGCACCCCCAGAAGACAATGGAGGGAACACGGCCCCTCAGAGTGGTTATAAGCTAAACTTCTGAGGACATTATCTTAACCTAGAAAGCTTAAATACACTGTTTGGAGATTTTTAGTCAACGTTTAAAAATGAGCGATCAACCCGAAAGGCCTGTGAATTGACTGTAAGGAAGTTCACTAGAGAGGAGTAACTGGGAAGACAAAAGGGGAAATTTTTCCCTTGGCTAACGCAGCTCAAATCATAGATAGGAAAAAGCTACTAGTATATTCACTAATTAGAGACATGGGTACGTTCCCCTTGTCAACTGAAACATTGGCTTGTGTAAAGGAAGTCTCCTGAGTTCAATGGAAGGGTTACAACTTCTCTATGGAAGGAGCATCCTGGGTGTAAACCAAAACAGGCACCCGCGTAAGTGACCATGCACTAAGGCAAGGCACCAACGTGTGATCCCGCTAAATCACTCTCGTTCATGGGACAGTGGTCAAAGTTCCTGCCCCCAGTGAAAATGCGTCTCACTCTTTCATGTTAAGAACTGACAACTATTCTCAGGGAGAAAACCTTTCATCTGTGTTTACATGCTATTGGTTAGCATAATAACAGAACTTTTGTTTAAAGCACAATTAGTCCATTTGGAACAGACTCACACAAACTACTACAAAGAAGAAAAACCACATTGAATCATACGAGATACACTCTACTTTGCAATCCAATTTTTAAAATAAGGCTTCTAAGTATATAACATGAATCGTGCCCTGGTGAGGCGACTGTGTTGGAAGAAAGCCATTGTGTCCTGGAGAGACAAACCAACCAAAAAAAATTTCTTTATGGTGGGGATGTCCCTCTACCATGGCAGGCAACTTAACGCATAGGCTTACCATGTCACATCCTATTCCCCAAGAGCACGATGAAATACCCAAGGCCCATTCTGAGCAATGGTCCTCACCTTGGAAATGCTGGTGGCTGCGGGTCCACTCACATAATGTCCTGCAAAGGAAAAGGACCACAATCCAGAAGCCCATGAATAGAATATACCACTGCAAGTCAAAACACTAAAGTCCAGGGGCACCTGGGTGGCTCCGTGGGTAAAGCCTCTGCCTTCAGTTCAGGTCATGATCCCAGGGTCCTGGGATCGAGTCCCGCATCGGGCTCTGCTCAGCGGGGAGCCTGCTTCCCTTCCCCTCTCTCTGCCTGCCTCTCTGCCTACTTGTGATCTCTGTCTGTCAGATAGATAAAACTTTTCTTAAAAGTTTTAAAAAAACACACACACCAAAGTCCAGACCATAAGAATAACACAGAAGAGAGACTGATTAGATCATACAGGAAAGGTTACAAATCACTTCCTTTCTACAGTCAAATTAGTCTCCAATCTGGCTTTTCCAGAGGCGGGGGAAATGCTGGCCATTACAAAGGTGCAAACAGGAACCATCTAGGGAAGAAAATATCCCGAGCAGTAGTAAGCCCAAAAGGTGCCCTCCTCTCCCTCCCTCTGGGGGATCAACAGTTCCCTGCAGCTACTTTGTAAACTTGAAGCTGCAGAGGCAGAGTGGGGAGGAAGGGGCCATCAGGCTAACATTTTCTTTTCCCAAAGCCGCCATGACATTTGTCAGGAAGGCGCCCTACGGGGCCCAGTGAGCAGCCCTCTGGTCAGCCCTCCCCTCAGCATCTGCAGGGCCAGACATTCCAGCTCCGCTCCATCAACAGATGAGGCCCTGGAGAGCAGGCCCAGGAAGGGGCCAGGGCCACGCCCAGCCCCCCTTGCAGATGCGCTTCCTCTGCTTGTCAACGCAGGAGAAAGAATTGAGTGTGAAACTCGGGATCTGTGAGAAACCATGTGGTCTGGGAGGAAAATCTCAGAAAACCTTTTTGATGCAAAAGACACTGTGACATAGGCTTCGGAGAGGAGAATTTGACTTCCCCCTGCACAAGACGCTTTCTACAGTCAGGAATATTGGCATCACCTTCTGATCGAGCTCAGTCCTTGGTCAAAGGGGAGAGTCAGGGGGTGGTGGGAGGGGCTGGGGATGACTCAAAGAGAAACAGAACTAAATTCCAAGTCCCTCGACCCTTTGTTTCTGGCTGACTGATGATCTGGAGGCAGTGGATTCTTAGCCTTTCAAGTTCAGGTTCACTGCCTTCCGCCAGGAGTACACAGTCAAACGGGATCGCTGCACTGATCCAAGCCCCCAGATGTTCTGACAGTTTCCTATTCAACTGTGAAGAAAGGGCAGCAGGCCATATAGTAGCTCTACGGGATAAGGACTCCACTCAGTACACGAGAAAAAGGTGAAGACTGCCCAATACAAAAAAAAAAAAAAAAAGATAGTAAGAAATGTTGGAGATGGACAGAGAAAACTTCTGGAGTGGACAATTTAAAATGAGCCTTGGCGGACGCCTGGGTGGCTCAGCTGGTTAAGCGGCTGCCTTCAGCTCAGGTCATGATCCCAGCGTCCTGAGATCGAGTCCCACATCGGGCTCCTTGCTTGGCGGGGAGCCTGCTTCTCCCTCTGCCTCTGCCTGCCACTCTGTCTGCCTGTGCTTGCTCTCGCTTCTCTCTCTACGACAAATAGATAAATAAAATCTTAAAAAAAAAAAAAATGAGCCTTGGAAGGGTGTCTGGATGGCTCAGTCGGTTAAGCATCTGCCTTCAGCTCAGGTCATGATCTCAGGGTCCTGGGATCAAGTCCTGCATCAGGCTCAGCAGAGAGTCTGCTTCTCCCTCTCACTCTCCCCCTGTCCTCTCCCCCTCAAATAAATAAAATCTTTAAAATAAATAAATAGATAAATAGGTAAACAAATAAGCCTTGGAATCTTAGGAAAGCTTTATCAGTTGTTGATCCTTCCTTACTGCTTAATCCTAATGAGCTAGCAGTCTGCGAACCAGACTTTGCCTTTGGCCTTGGTTGCCAGGAAGCTTGGAGCTACATTCTGAGCTCAATTATAGTAGCTTCCCTTAGCCTAAGTTTTCTGCTGGGGTTGTTGCAAATCATTTCTGGAGTAGGGAGGAAGACAGCATTTGCGATTTTCTGGCGACGCACCATCTGCTCCCCTGCGTCTTGTGTTAGCTGGATACCAAATTCCCTGTAGGAAAATACATTTCCCTTCTCTTGGCCCCTGCACTTTGGGGAGGGGGGCCCACCTCCACCTCAGGAGAAAGGCATGTAACCCAGACACAAGCCAGTCAGTTTTTCTATCTCCCTTGTCACAGCCCTGAGTTATAGGTGGACAAAGGAGCCAATGAGAGACTAAGAGCATCTTGCCAGGAATTGGGGGCTATCCATTGCTTCCACTGGACTTGCAGTTGGAAAGATACACGTCTCAAGCCCTCACGGTTGTGACATGACCACAAGGGAAGCATCCACCGGAACACAAAGCTAACTCTAGAGCGAGGCCGGCAGGATGAAGGGAGATGAGGTAAGTAGGTCCGGGGGCGTCCCTGGAGCCTCAGCCCAGCTGTGCCTGAAGCCCACCCGCCCTGTTTATAAAGCAGCAGATCCCCCGTCTGCTTCCGTCTGACCTGGATTTGTTGTCATAGCAGAAAGTGTCCCACCTGACACAAAGGTACAGACAAAAAGCCATACTTCATTTTCTCCTACTGTGAGAATGATACGGGGCGAGGGCAGAAATTCTGAAAAACACAGGCAACTGTGAGAAAAAATATCACCCGAGTCCCATACCCTAGAGACAATGGTAAAATGAACTAACTGTTACTAGAATTTACTTTGAAGCCAGGAGAAAAACACCACTTGTGACCACCTGCAAAGAGGCAGTCACCCTAACCCCAATCCCATCTTGGTTTACCTGCCTCAGCCCCATGGCGGGGCAGTCACGGTTCCATTTCTGGTTGGCTGCGGTGGACTTAGATTTCACCATTTTTTTCATCCCCCAAGTTGAAAAGCCGTAAATCTGGTCCACCACCAAAGCCGTTCTTGCTAGAAGAGTTGAGCTGCTTGAGCGAGGCCGGCATTTCAGGCGGACTCGTCAGTTTTCTGAAGCCACTCAGGGAGCCACAGCCCAGCAGCTCAGGAGCCAGGAGCTGAGCGGGGCCTGTCCTCTGGCTCCTCTGGCAGCCATCGTGGGGCATGTCGCTTTCCACGGACAGCACTGCAAAAATGCTACTGCTCCGCTTTCCCACAAAAGCTACATAGCAGGTTTTCTGTTTCTTTTCTGTTATGAAAGTTTCCAAACATACAGAAAGAGTAGAAAGAATACAGTATAACAAACACAGGCACATTGGTTCAGCTTCACACTTGTTTACTTTTTGCCAGCTTGGCTTCATGTATTTCTTTTTCTATTTCAAGTGTGTTATTTTAATTTTATTTTTAAGTAGGCTCCACACCCAATGTGGGGATCAAGGGAGCCAGCCAGGAGCCCCTTACTGAAGTGTTTTCTTTTCTTTCTTTCCTTTCCTTTTTTTTTTTTTTTTAAAGATTTTATTTATTTATTTGACACACAGAGAGAGATCACAAGCAGGCAGAGAGGCAGGTAGAGAGAGGGGGGAAGCAGGCTCCCTGCCGAGCAGAGAGCCTGACGCAGGGCTTGATCCCAGGACCCTGAGATCATGACCTGAGCAGAAGGCAGAGGCTTAACCCATTGAGCCACTCAGGCACCCCAAGTGTTTTCTTTTCTTTTTCTTTTTCTTTTTTTTTTTTAAGATTTGTTTATTTATTTGACAGAGATCACAAGTAGGCAGAGAGGCAGGCAGAGAAAGGAAGAGAAGCAGGCTCCCTGCTGAGCTGAGAGCCTGATGTGGGGCTCGATCCCAGGACCCTGAGATCATGAACCGAGCCGAAGGCAGAGGCCCTAACCCACTGAGCCACCCAGGCGCCCCTGCTGAAGTGTTTTCATGTAAATTATAGACATATTATATATATATATATATATATTTTTTTTTTTTAAGATTTTATTTATTTATTTGATAGATAGAGATCACAAGAAGGCAGAGATAGCCTGATAAGGGGCTCAATCCCAGGACCCTGGGATCATGACCTGAGCAGAAGGCATAGGTTTTAACCCACTGAGCCACCCAGGCACCCCTACAGACATATTATAAATGGACATATCTGACGGCTTCTTCGTGGTGCCATTTTCTCTCTTAATTTCCTATTCCGATTAGGTATCTGAAGAGGACAGTGTAGAACAATTGCCACCACGTGTTTCATGGCTGCTGTTCACCAACTGCTTCATGCACTTTTTTATTCAACCATCCATTGGGCAGTATTTATTGAGCCCCAAGTAGGCCACAGTTTGAAGCCTCATGGACATAGTTACACACAACACTGAGGGCGCGCAGGAAGCCAGCCCTCACGGAGCTGACATTTTTCTTTTTCTTTTTCAAGATTTTATTTATCAGAGTGAGGGGGAGAGCAAGCACAGGCAGACAGAATGGCAGGCAGAGGCAGAGGGAGAAGCAGGCTCCCTGCTGAGCAAGGAGCCCGATCCCAGGACGCTGGGATCATGACCTGAGCCGAAGGCAGCTGCTTAACCAACTGAGCCACCCAGGCGTCCCGGAGCTGACATTTTTGTGCAGAAGATGGACGTTAAAGAGATAAGGTGGGGCCGGACAAGAGTGAGGGGAATGGATTCTGGCTACATCATGAAGGCAGAGTCAACGGCAGGGTTTCCGGACAGACTGGATGTGAGGTGTGAGAAGGGGAAAAAAAAGGGGTCAAGGACGATGGACAGTTTTAGCCTGTGCATCCAGAAGCCTGAAGGGACCATTCACTGAGATGGAGATGACCCCAGAGACAGCAGGTCTGGACAGGAAGATCTTAAGTTCAATTTGGGGGCGCCTGGGTGGTTCAGTCAGTGAAATGTCTGCCTTTGGCTCAGGTCATGATCCCAGGGTCCTGGATTCTCCTACTCTCTCCCTCTGCCTGCTGCTCCCCCAACTTGTGCAATCGCTCTGACAAATAAATAAAACCTTCAAAAAGAGAAAAAAAGGTTCACTTTGGCTATGCTATGTCTGCGATGGTCACACAGGAAGCCAGCTGAGTCTGGAGTTCAAGGGCGATGCCAAGGCTGGAGATGCTACTCTGGAGTCACCAGATATACAGATTATCTTCAGCCCTGAGACTGGATATTAAGGGGCATAACTGGCAAAGATAACTAAGGACTGAGCCCTGGAAAGTGGGAAATAGCAGCCAACGTGGTAGAAAACATCAGTGTAGTGTCCTGACGCCAAAAGCACAAAAGGTTTCCAGAAGGGAGCGACTGTGTCCAATACTACTGATACGGCTTTGCAGATAAAGACTGAGAACTGGGGGTGCCTAGGTGACTCAGTCAATTAAGCGTCCAACTCTTGATTTCAGCTGAGGTCATGATCTCCAGATCCTGGGAGAGAGCCCCACATAGGTCTCCAGGCTCAGCACAAAGTCTGCTTATCCCTCTTCTCACCTCCGCTTGCATGCTTACTTTCTAAAATAAAATAAAGTCTTTAAAAAAGAAGAAGAAGAAGAAGAGTAAGAACTGACCCCACGGTTCAGCACCAAGAGGTCATGGGTTTCCCTGGCAAAAGCAGTCTGGGTGAAGGACCAAAGTCTGACAGGGCAGGTCATGAGAGAATGGGAGAAGTGGAGACAGCACGCACGACAGCCCCTTAGAGACATTTTGCTATGATACAAAAGGGAGGAGAAATGGAGTACTAGCTGCAGGGGACAAAGGGTTGAAAGTTTTGGTTAAAATGGGATAAATTATATCATGTCCATGCTAATAGAAACACCGAGTAGAGAGAGGAATGATGCAGAAGACAGGAAGAACAGCCGGGCAGGGCCCATGAGAGTGATCCAGAGCAGATGGGGTCCGCCTGCCGGTGGCCGAGAGGGGCGCCCCCAGAACGGGGGACCGGCAATGGGGCTGGCTGCAGGTACATTGGACACTAGGTGTGGTCAGGGGATTAACTCTCCTTGTGAGGAGACACTACTGTCCTCTTTGGCAATGAATCGACTGAGCCTCAAAGAAGTTAAGTTCCTTGTAAGGGGCAAATCTGGGCCCCAGGCTCCAAGTTTCCAATCTCAAACACTGTTCATTCCGCTGCAGGCGCCCCTCCACTTCTGCCCAGAACCAGACGCGAAGGAGTTAAAGAAACCCTCTGCCGCATTTTATTCTCCACCTTTTACACAAAACAAGGTTGCTCTGAAGCAGTCCGACAGTAGAACTGGGGTGAGGGCTCTTCGCGGACCGGCCGGCCGTCCTCCCAGCTATTTGTCTGACTTTCTCATCTGGCATGTTCCCACGTGAAATTTCAATTTATGGGCCCCAGAGACCAGGCTTGACAAAAAGTTATCCTGGCACATTTTCCAAATTGAACTTTATTTCCCCATAAACACATAAATGTTCAAGTGCTCTTACTTGACGATGGGCCATCTCCACGCTTTGTGCAGACCTTGGTCCGGGGCTTGGGAGGCCAAGTCGCAGCCCGCGGCGCTCGGTTACCCGCCGGCGCCACCAGAGGGCGCCAGAGCCCCGCTCGCTCCCGCCCCGGCCCGCCGCAACCTGCACTGCCCGCACTCCCGCCCGGAGCGCAGCCTCCCCACACCCGCGTGCCGTCGGCGCCGCGACCCCAGCCGCTGTCCCCTCCGTCCTCCTCCCGGCTTGCAGCACCCCGGCGCGCTGAGCTCCCCGGCAGACGGTCCCAGCACGCGGGCGTGCGCACGCGACCCCGGCACAGCGGAGCTAGACGGGCACCGGGAGCAGGAGGAGCCGGGTTTTGTGGGAAACGGGACCAGACGCGCCGTCCGCTGGTCCTCCGCTCACCGAGAGCCCGGCCCAGGGTCCAGCTCCTCTTCCGCCTCGACCCCGACGCAGCGGAGACCGAGTCCCACGTGCGCGGCCTGGACTTTAGATCATGTTCAGACGCGCACGCGGCTCACCGGGCACGTCTGTTCTGTGGGGACACGTCGCGGCGGCGCGCAGTGCGACCAGCCCGCGGACGCCAGAGGAGTCCGCGCAGGGCGGGTGCGTCCCTGATGCGCTGGTGCGCGCGGCGGGGACCGTAGGCCAGGTGCGCCAGCCTCGCCGATGACCCAGCCCAGCCCAGCCCAGAGCCCTCTGAGAGCTGGGGGGATGGTTCTTCTCGATCCCTATAACTCAGGTGACTTTCGGCACGGAATGAAATGAAGGCTCGAGACCGTGAACCCTGCAGCAGGTCAGCTATGACTCAGGACAGGTCTCTTCCAGGCTCACTGCTGCTCCAGGGCTGTTCGGGAGGCCTGTGCAGTCTTCTGGAACTATCGGTGTCATAGGCCTTAAGTCCCTCCGAGGAAGAATCTGTCTCCGCTTTGGAAGACAACAGCTGTGCTAAAGGAGAGTGTAACCGAGGAGACAGAACCTTCACGATGAAAAGTCCTTTGTGTTACTCTGTACACAAGTTCCTATTGCTTTCTTTCCTTTCTGGAGAAGGTGGAATCTGATGGGTTTGACTAACAGTTTTCTATCAAACTCCATAAATTTTGTGTGTGCGTGTGTGTGTGGAATCGACATCTTTTTAATTAGTTCACTTATCTTTTACTGAGATGCCCAGTGTGTGTCAGAACCCATGCTAGGCACTGGGGATGCAACAGCAAACAAAAATAGCAAAAAAACAGCAAGGTTGGGGCTGCCTGGGTGGCTCAGTGGGTTAAAGCCTCTGCTTTGGCTCAGGTTGTGATCCCAGGGTCCTGGGATGGAGCCTCACAGGGGACTCTGATCAGCAGGGTGCCTGCTTCCTCCCCCCACCCCTGTCTGCCTGCCTCTCTGCCTACTGTGATCTCTGTCAAATTTAAAAAAAAAAAAAAAAAAAAAGGCAAGGCTGTACTATAGAGCTTACCTCCCTCCAGGGGAAACCACCAAATGTTTCTAAACATGCATCCTGTTAAGAGGAGGGCATTCATCAAACTTATTGTCTTCAAAGCATTGTGATGTAGTGCGACCTCTGATAAGGTGGTTTGGGTGCAAAGCAGGAAGATGAGCCTGAACTCACTGTGAATCACTAACTCTGTGATTCTCAGAAGACGCCAGTTTCAGGCAACAGGCTTGAGCTATGGAATCTCAGGCCGAAGGTCCCAATGTAACCCTCTGGCTAAATACAGAGAGGCCCATCAGGCAACCTGCCTCAGAATACCCAGAGGCCCTAACTAACCAAATGGCTACAACAGGCACAGCTACCAAAACAGGAGAATTCCGTAGGCTCCTACCTACCCCTCCCTAAGTCAAGTCCCCACCCACTGCCTCCAGGCAGGTAGTCTTTGCAGGTAGTCTTTCCACTGCTCCCCTGGTATTCAATAAAGTTCTGTCTCCTCTGTCCTGCCCCAGGTGAATTCTTTCACCACCTGCTCCCACCCCATTGGGTCACCACACATTTTAGGGTTCCAGTTCCAGCATTGCTGTGCCGCAACCCCCCTACCGTTGATATCCTACCTTCCTCACAGCTTAGAGAATTCAATAATAAGCCACCTAGAGCTGTCAAAACATTACACAAATGCAGGTTTATACATTTTTATGTTATAAAAATTAGTAACTAAAGAGCATAAGATAAGGGAACACAATCACGAATGATTAGAATGATCCTTCAAACAGGGTCAGAGGACTTAAAGATTGGGCTAGAACTCTAATCATTAATTTTCAACTCTTATTTACTTCTCTGAAGCACAATCTTAGGAATCCAGAATATTCTAAATATCTCTTAAAGGATCAGGGTTAAGGAATTCCTGAAAAGGAATCCCCGAGTTTTATCCCCCTGGCAGCCAGCCTCCTTTGGAGAAGAGCTTTAGGCATGTCTTTCAGCTTTACAATGACTGGCTCCCCCAGACAAGCTGACCAAAAACCAACCATGCAAACCCAAGCAGCTTGGGTATCTGACCAAGCTCAAGGCCACTGGGAATAAGGTGACATAAGAAGTCAATAACCTCTGAGGTGACTCCGTCCAACAGAGGGACATTCCAGAACCTCTCTCACCAGGTGGGATGAACGTGAGATGCAGAGATGTGAGGACACTCCACAATCCTGAAGGCAGCGGTGCTATCTACCTGGTGGTCCAAGGCCTACAGGTGCCTCCCAGATAAGGAGTCTGTGGAGGTGACTGAGGACCTTCCTGGGCGTTGAGATAAATGTGTTTTCTAACCTCCCCACTTGCCACTGATGAAGAGAACAAAGGCAAAAGAAACGTAGATAAAATTAAATTTCCTTACAACATGCAGCCCATTGACATATACTTCCATTGACAAATACTTGGGACAGGCTAAGCAGGACAACCCTCAAGGAGTTCACCAAGGAGTTAATGTTAATGCACCGCTATGGCAAAAAGCAAGGTTGGCTTGCAAACAGCAGCCCTCCAGGATGGTGCTGTAAGTCTTCTTTACCACAGGAAAATCCTTTTGGCAACTTCCTTTATCCCCACCCCTCCCTGCTAACTTGAAAGTGTATTTTTTATCAGTCACTCCTCTCAATCGCAGTGCTGCTCCTCCTCCCAGTCTGTCCCGTGCTTGAATAAAAACACATTTTTGCACCAAAAATGTCTCAACAATTCTTTCTTGATCACTAACAATGCCATCACCTAGAGGCTTCATGTGGAAGGATTTTTCAATTTTCTCAGAAGATTAAGTGGAATTAATACTATTTTTCTTAAGCAAGTATAGCAAGATCTGCTCTTTCGTAGAAGCTATTACACTTGGCAAAAGGAAGAATATCTAAATTCTGCAAATTCCCTTTTCAAAGTCCCTCTTTATTTTGAAAGAATGCTGGCTGACCATTTTGTTCCCATTAGAGAATCAACAGAAATATACTCCTTCATAGGCCCAAATAAAATAAAAAAGCCTATGGAGTGACAATTTATTCACATGAAAATTAAGAGTCAGAAGACCTCTCCCTTTCCACCTCCTCCACTCCGTGGAAGTCTGGTATCCTTGTGTTACTCTCAAAATCAAGGACTCTGCATCCAGCAGCATTTAGGAAGAAATCTCAAGTTTAGCAGACACCTGAAAGCATTAACAGAAATATCTGAATGCTGCATGGTATTGTCTTTCACAGAAATCAAAGGAACTGGGGCACCTGGGTGGCTCAGTCGGTTAACCGTCAGCCTTCAGCTCAGGCCACAATCCCAAGATGCTGGAATCAAGACCAGCTTCGGGCTCCTTGCTCAGTGGGGAGTCTGCTTCTCCCTCTGCCCCTTTCCCTGCCTCCCCTGTTTTGTGTGTGTGCGTACGCTCTCACAAAAATAAATAAAAATCTTAAAAAAGAAAAAAAATCAAAGGAGCAGAAACATTTTGGCTGACTTTTCACCCCATCCAGAAACTTCTATTCCCTTCTAATTTAAAGAATCTGTGTTAAGCCCTAGCCCGGAAAGGAAAATCATTTCTAGTACTTTGTCAAGTACCAGTATATTTTAATTCAGATCAAATGAACAAGACTGTCCATCCTTCCTGATTTCTGCTCAATAAATATTTACTACCTGCCTACTGACATGCCACGACAATATTCAAGATCCAAAGAAAAGGAAGATCTAGCTCCGGCATCAAAAACTCATGGTCTAGAAGGGAAGATAACGAATAAGCAAATGACCACAATACATCATTTCACCGTTTCTCCGTTTTACTGATGAAGAGTAAAAAAAAAAAAAGCTAACAAGGTATTTCTAAATAATGAGGTACCGAAGTAACTGGATTACCCTAAGTCATTCAGTATGCAGCAGACCAGAATTCAAACCACAGTATCTTAATGAGCGACAGTCACCTTGACATCCTAAGACTAGTAATATTATTTATATTGAGCTTGCTCAATGTCGGATACCTGGGAAGTCAAAGAAAACTTGGAAAGGCCTTTCTGTCATCAAAAATTGAGTTGGAGCATGAGTATTTTAGCTAGCATCTTGTTCTGAATATAAAGGTGAGTTTTAAAATGAGTTACCTGGGGCACCTGGGTGGCTCAGTCAGTTAAGCATCTGCCTTCAGCTCAGGTCATGATCCCAGGGTCCTGGGATTAAGCCCCGCATCAGGCTCCCTGCTCAGTGGGGGAGCCTGCTTTCCCTCTCCCACACCCCCTGCTTATATTCCCTCTCTCACGGTCTCTGTCTGTGTGTCAAATAAGAAAGTAAAATCTTCAAAAATTAAAATTTTTTAAAAAATTAGTCACCTGTGAAAACAGATTAAATTTCAAAGTCTTCAAAATTCTGTATGAGGTGTGACTCTGGACTACTGTTTTAAGTTCCCCTTGCCCAAGGGGAAGGTACAAAACAAAACAAGCTGGTCCCTTCAAAAGGATTGGGAAAAGACAGTATACACTGGTCCGCAGAAGCCTTGAAAGAGGACTACACATGATTCAGCCCCGTACTTGACAAGCTTTCAAGAAAAGGATAAATAGTTTAGAATGACATTTTTAAAATCCTCATAAATGTAAATTCAATGGCTGGCAGGTTCACTTTTTAATAAATGTTTGACATTTGTTCAGCTACAAGGCTGTCAAGATCTACGAGGAAGACTAGATTTGTGCCCTTCTAATCTCAAGCTTTGTATGTGTCTAATAATCCAGTGCTGTAACTGATGTGGGAAACAAAGGCAGAAGAAAAATTATTAAATTTCCTTACAAGCTACAACCCATTAACCAGTCCTTGAAACAGGCAGAGCGACATTCCTCTAAGGACTCCACTACCCCAAAGTTAACACTTTGCTAAGCGTAAAAGGCAATCTTAGCCTGAGCCCCAGGATCCTGTAAATCTACTTTAACATATAAAAATCCTTTTGGAAACTTCCTTTATCTGTAACCCCCCAAGATACCCGTTGGCAATCATCCCCCAAGGATATGACCTACCAATCAACATCTGAAGGGTCTCATGACTCAGGTTTCATTAGATGGTAATAAATGACCTTTTCCCAAAAATAGCTAGAACCCTCAAGGTCCTGGAAACCTTGCTACCAAAATCCCTGAGATATTTAAGCTCTCCCTAACCCCCTCTCAAATTGAAAGTACATAACAGGCCACTCCTGCCAACTCCAGTGCAGCTTTCTGCCCACAGGTCCAATCTCCGTGCTTTAATAAAACCATGTTTTGCACCAAAGACCTTTCTTTATTCTTTCTTGGCCATCAGCTTCAAACCCTAATGTCTTTTCCTACATCAGTAATTAGCAGCTTTTCACTCTTCACAACCATATGCTTTTTTCCTTCCATTTACCTTTCATGTGTCATGTCAAAAAAGTATTTCATATTCATTTCACTGTTAAAGATTCCTGGTCAACTTCTGCTCATGTGGATTTCCACTCATTAAGTATTTCCTAAGTATTTAACTATGCTTTATGCTGGGAAACCCAATCATCAGTAAGACATGTGTATTTGGGGATGGCCTAGTGGAAAAACGGGGCACATTACTAAAAAAATTACAGTAGATCTTAATGAGAAATGCCAGGGTTCTACAGACTCTCCCAACAGGGGGTGTCTAACCCTGCCACGGGTAAGGCTTCTCTGATGATCTTTCAACCTAAAGGTAAAAATCAGTGAGGGAATGGCCCATTTTGTCTATCCAGAGATCCTTGGCAGTAAGCATAGTGCCTGGCTCACAGCACAGGGCACATAATGTGAGACAACAAAATCATAGCTAGAGAGGTAAGGGCCTATGGGGGAAGTTTGCTCCATAGGATCTAAGCCTGTGTGCTTCTGTTTGAAGAGGGAGGAGGAAATCTGAGGAATAAACTCCAACTTTATTCTCCAACTTTATTTTACAATGAAGTTGGAGAATAAGCCACATCTGATTATAGGGGCCGTGGATGCCATACAAGGGAGGGACAAGCCTCAGAGCAATTCCTGAGGCAGCAGATCAGATCAGAGCACAGGAGGCCACAGAGCAACTGGAGGCAAAGGTCCTAAGAGACGGGCAGTGAGGCCAGAGAGAAACGGAATGGATCAGACCCCTAGTAAGAATAGGAGGGGCAAGGTTTGGTCATCGATGGAATGTGGTGAGTGTAACAGCCAAGTGGAGGGCGGCACAGAAGGTGCATGTTTAAGGGGAAAAAATCAATTCTGTGCATGTCATGTGAGGTGCCTGTAGACATCCATGTGACACTGAGCAAGCAGGAACCCATATCCACCTGGGCCTGGGGTGGGGGTCTGGGGGGACAACATCAAGGCCAGGTGCCGCTGAAGCCAGACAACATGAAATCACCCAGGAAGAATGGAAAAATTAGAGAGCAATTCTAAATGAAACAGAATTTAGGAGAGGAGCAAGTTCTAGCGGAGGTTCCACTCCCTGCCAGGAGCCGCAGCTCCCAGCCCCAGCCACTAGACCGCTCTAGCCCAGGTTCATCCCAGCCCTCTCAATCTAGCCTTTCCAACACTCTGGCCCTGTTACCTGGTCCTGTCTGTGACAGCAGCTTCGGAAATCATGGCATGGTCCCCTGAAGCATTATATTTGAGTAATTTGGGAGGAGGCAAAAATATTATGTTAGACCATGCAAAATTATAAAGCAGAAAACAAAAAAAACTCTCATTTTTTAAAACCAGTAAGACATCATTTCAATACTGTTTTGGGCTTTCAACTCCTCAAAACCACAATGAGAGATCATCTCACACCTGTGAGAATGGCTAAAATCAGTAAAGCAAGAAGTAACAAGTGTTGGCAAGGATGTGGGGAAAAGGGAACACTCTTGCACTGTTCGTGGGAGTGAAAATTGGTGCAGCCACCGCAGAAAACAGTGTGAAGGTTCCTCAGAATGTTATAAATAGTACTACCATAAGACCCAATAATTTCACTGTTGAGTATTTACCCAAAGAAAATGAAATCACTAATTGAGGAAGACGTATGCATTTCTCTGGTCCACTGCAGTATTATTTACAATAGCCAAGATACAGAGGCAAAGTAAGTGTACATCCATAGATGAATGGATGAAAAGTAGTATATACACACACAACAGAATCTTAGACATAAAACGAATGAGATCTTGCCATATGTGACCACAGAGATGGACCTAGAGGATATCACGCTACGTGAAATAAGTTGTACAGAGAAAGACAAATACGATGATTTCACTTTTATATGGAATCTAAAAAACCAAATGAACAAATGAAAAACAGAAACAGACTCATCAATACAGAGAACAAACAGGTGGTGGCCAGAGGGGAGGTGGGTGACAGGATGGGTGAAACAGGGGAAGGGGATTAAGAGGTACAAACTTCCAATTATAAAGTAAGTCAGGGGGATCAAAAGTATAGCAGAGGGAACACAAGCAATACTGTAATAATGTTGTATGGTAACTACACTTGCAATAGTGAGCATTGCACAATGTGTAGAATTACTGAATCATCATGTTATATATCTGAAACTAATAATGCTGTATGTCAATTATGCTTCCATTAAAAAAGTAAAACAGCAAAAAAGAAATTTACAAAACTGAAACTTGAGAAAGAATTCTGGTTTCAGAATGTTGTATGGAAAACTGTGAAGGTGAAATTCAGAATTCTGAAAGCCAAGGTATTAAATATTTTCATGTTTATAGTGAAATCATAAACAGAGGGGACCACATTGAACTAAAAAGAAATCATCAACAAAGTGAAAAGACAACCAATACAATGAAAGAAAATACTTGAGAATATCTGATAAGGGGTAACATGAAAAAAATATGAGGAATGCCTACAACTCAATAGCAAAAGTCATCATAATCATCTAATCTTAAAATGGGCAAAGGACCCAAATAGACATTTTCTTCCGAGGACATACAAATGGCCAGCAAGCGCTCAACATCACTAATCCTCCAGGAAATGTGGATCACGCTTGCCTTGGCAGCACATACACTAAACAACAGTATCACCTCACCCTGACCGAACAGACCAAAGTCAAAAGGGAGGTGCTGGAGAGGACATGGAGAAAGGGAGCCCACTGTAAAGTGGTGTAGCCACTCTGGAAAACAGTATGGAAAGGTCTCAAAAATTGAAAAAAGAGAACTACCAGCTGATCCAACGATCCCACTTCTGGGTATGTATCAGGCAGAAGTGAAGTCAGGATCTCAACGAGCACGGGATCTGCTCAAGTTCATGACATTGTTCACAAGACAGGAGAAGTTAAATGTCTGTCCATGGATAAAATGGAAATCCAGCCTTAAAAAAGGAAATTCTGCCACTTCGGGCATCGATGGACCTAGAGGATATCATTATGCTAAGTCAAAAAAGCCAGAAACAAAAAGACAGATACTGTTATCTCGCTTATAGATGGAATCTAAACGAATCAAACTCAATGGAAAGAGAATGGTGGTTGCCAGGGATAGGGGGTAGGGTAAGTGGGGAGATGCTAACTAAGGATACAGATGTTCGGTTACGAGGGAGTTCTGGACATCTGATGTACAGCATGGGGACCACAGTACCGAATTAGGTGAGGTGAGAGATGTTAATTTTTAGCCTAATGGTAGTGTGTACTTCATATCCACATACACCGAAACATAGCATCATATATCTTAAATGCACACAACTTGAATTTATAAATCACCCTTCAATAAAGATGGGGAGGAAATCCTGAAACTTCGATTTCCCAAGCAACACTTGGCAGGTCTCTTAAGCTGTGGAAGGGGAGATTGTAAGGAGTGAACTGAATCCATTCTAAAGCCCAGGAAAGGTTTGTGTCATCCAATAGGTGTGTTAGCGAACATCAAAAAGCACAATGAGGGGCCCCTGGGTGACTCAGTGGGTTAAAGCCTCTGCTTCTGGCTTGGGTCATGGTCCTAGGGTCCTGGGATCGAGCCCCACATCGGGCTCTCTGCTCAGCGGGGAGCCTGCTTCCTCCTCTCTCTCTCTCTCTGCCTACTTGTGAGCTCTGTCAAATAAATAAAATCTCAAAAAAAAAAAAAAAAAAGCACAATGAGATGCAGAGGTGGAGAGCAATGGCCTATGGCCTGGTATGGGGTGCTCACTCTAAGGTAAGAGGCGAAAGCTCCTTTTCCTGAGGAGCTAACAAATGCCACTAATGCTAATCCAAGCTGGGTCTTGCTAGCGGAGTCCTAACTAGAGCGGAAGCTTTTGAAAATTACCATAGGGCTCTATAAAAGCGGTATATTGATGTAACCAGTTTATAAAATAGTCTCTAAACCACAAAGTTGTCCTCTTCAAATGCTGAGTAGGGTGAGCAGGAGCAGGCACAATGGAACACTGTCCGGAGGTCACCAAGGAAGCTGTCTAACCTGTCCAGGGATTCCTCTCATGTGCTGTTCTGGGTTAAGGGAAACAGGTGCTGGTTTTAGAACTTCCAAAATTTACCCACTCTACAGAGGTACAGACTAAAAAGGGCGCTCAGTTCAGTCTATCTACTTCCTCAGGCAACAAGGGAAAAGGCAGGGCCTTGGGAATTTTAAGATCTCAGTGAAGTTCCAGTGGGATCTGGTTGTTCTCCCTGAATGAGCAGTTCCCATGCGGGCACATTACACACAGAGGCCCCGCTGGACACCGGGTTCATCTTTGTCAGGTCAAGGTCCAGCTTAACCACAGGCTCTCTTCAACCAGTTCTCCTCCCCCCACCCCTCGGTTCTGTACCCCATGACTGCAATGTATTCAATTGCTCTATCAATGCCTGTGGAAATTAAGAAAGGATTTAGCACCTCTGCAATCTCCTGGACTGTTTCCAGAACACAGCTGAATGCAGCTGTTAAAAGGAAAAAATTACATATATAAAAATGTCCTGGACACCCTGTATCTAAAAAAGGAGAAAAACCTATTCTATTCGTCCAAAGACACAAATATGAAATAAAAATTTTAAAACTCACAACTAAAATGCTTAGGGAATGTAATTTCTACTTAACTGATACGTCCAGTTGACAGGCTGTTTACAGAAAAAGTATTAAAACACATTTAAATGGACTGGCCTATCTTGAACATGAATTCTGGGAACTGATGGTCTTTATGCTTCAGATCATTAGCATGAGTGATACTAGGTGTTCTTAATCATATTCTACTTACACATCTCATTTTTACTTTTATTTATTTATTTTAAAGATTTTATTTATTTATTTGACAGAGATTACAAATAGGCGGAGAAACAGGCAGAGAGAAAGGAGAAGCAGGCTCCCTACTGAGCAGAGATCCCAATGCAGGGCTCTATCCCAGGACCCTGGGATCATAACCTGAGCTGAAGGCAGAGGCTTTAACCCACTGAGCCACCCAGGCACCCCACACATCTCATTTTTTAAAAATACTTTATTTATTCATTTGAGAGAGAGAGCACAAGCGGAGGGGCAGAGGGAGAGGGAGAAGCATGTTCCTTTCTGAGCTGGGAGCCTGACACGGGTCTCAATCCCAGGACCTAGAGATCATGACCTGAGCCAAAAACACACACTTAACCATCTGTGTAGGTGCCACTACACATCTCATTTTTTAAGAGTACAGTGCTAAAGTACACCACCTGTGACATTAACATGGCTGCTATCCTATAACAATTTCCTGTTTTTATACCACCTTTGAAGAGTTCACTTAAAAACAAAAGTATCTTGGGAGCACCTGGGTGGCTTACTTGGCTAAGCATCTGACTCTTGATTTTGGCTCAGGTCACCATCTCAGGGTTGTCAGATACAGCCCATTGGTCCTGGAGTCTGCTTGAGATTCCCTGCCTGTGCCCCCTCCCCCTGCTTACACGCTTTCTCCAAAAATAAATTAACCTTTTAAAAAATATATTTTGAGGGGCACCCGGGTGGCTCGGTTTTTAAGCATCTGCCTTTGGCTCAGATATCCAGCTTCTCGCTGGGCTCCCTGCTCAGCGGGAAGCCTACTTCTCCCTCTCCCCCTGCTTGTGTTCCCTCTCGCTGTCAAATAAATAAAATCTTAAAAAAATGTATTTTATATATATGTATGTATGTGTGTGTGTATATAGATATATATATCCATTTTGATTTAAAAAAAAAAAAAAGAAATACTGATAATATGCTCCTGCCTCAGACCTACTGCCCAGCGATGTTTTAACTCCTTCTAGGAACCTGCTTAGGTTGGGAACCCACTACTATGAAGAGTCCTCACCTACTGACAGGAAAGCACGGGCTCTTCACCTGTGATCTGTCAATCCCATGTCAAGAGCACATGTGCACTGTCCTGGGAGAAGCTGCACAAATGCCAATATTCTCCGAGGGATATGAACTGAAAAACAGGTGCCACCGCCAGGAATCAAATTGAGAATTCACTTTTGTAAATATAGACTTAACAAAAATTTTCTCCAAGTCCTTTAATATTTAAACAGTTGAGGCACAAGCAATAAAACTGTTTATTTTTATGTTACAAGAAAGAAAATTTTGTGTAACATTTGCATGATATACTAATTTCCTCAAAATCTTTCCTATAATATTTCATGAATACTCTGGTCCATAGGGCGCCTGGGTGGCTCAGTGGGTTAAGCCACTGCCTTCAGCTCAGGTCATGATCTCAGGGTCCTGGGATCGAGTCCCGTATCGGGCTCTCTGCTCAGCAGGGAGCCTGCTTCCCTCTCTCTCTCTCTGCCTGCCTGTCTACTTGTGATCTCTCTCTGTAAAATAAATAAAATCTTAAAAAAAAAAAATACTCTGGTCCGTAAGTTCGTTCAACAAGGTCAGAAAAGCAAGCAGAAAGATGGTAAAAACTATCAACCATATTAAGGGATAAGAGGACTCAAACATCCGCTGACTGCCTACTAAGCCTGCTGTACTAGGTTTTTATGTACTTTACATAAATTCAATGTGAATGTAAATTCTAGTTATCTAAGAACAGGACAGCACGGACACAGCCAGGTAGGACCGTTTTCAGTGCACTTTCACCTTATGTACAAACTGTGGAACCAGATAGCTCCTTCCCAGGGAAGCACACGAACCATGCACTAATACATATTTCCATTCCCAAAGACTTTCAAGTCCCTGGAAGCTGCACACAGGTGGCGCATGTGCAACGTGCACATTCAGGTGGTCGTCACTCTAATTAAACCTTGGGTTGAGCACCATTTGCCCAACATCATCCCTACTGCCTGGTTCCATCACCCTGTAAAACTTGAGACAGGAAACCGTGTTCTGTATTACAGGCCTGGGAGAAAACCTTGTTTGGACTTTTTTTTTTAACCAAACTATTACCTTTCAGAAGTGGCAACTAATTTCAAAGCACAAAAGTTGTCATTTAAATAAGAAAATGACTGCATAATCAGCTCCTTTGGGCAGACAGCGTAACCTATTCAACAGGCATTAGGATCGAAGCTGATTATCTTTCAGAAAAGCCAGTGCTACCCAGCTTAAACTACACTACAATTCTCAAGGGCATACAGCCCCTGTCAAATCCTCTCCCAAATCTAAGTGGACTGCTCATTCCTCCAGCTTGTCCTTGGGCTTCTCTAGGTCCGTTCCTGCCTTGCCAGGGGTCTGCCCCTTGCTCTTTTTGCCCCCTATGTTCTCACTCTGACCTATACACTGAATGCCTCTGATCTGAAGACTCTCATCTGGCTGAGGGGAGTACAAGATGAAGACTGTTTCCCAGCTATGTGACCAATGACCACGACACTGCTTTGGATTTGGGATCTATGAGTGAAAATGACTTATCAGCATGTTTGCACTGCTCACATCCCTTTTCCCAGATAAGAGTAGGCAGGATGCCATCAAAAAATTTTTTAAAAATTCAAAAAAAAAATTAAAAACCATACTGTTTAAGGGTACAGGAACACAAACTTGGAAGGTACACAAGGAAGAATCCTTAAATGTCTGCGTTACATACTTTAATGCTCTAATTTTCTAGATGAGCATACTCGGGATAAGTTCAGAGATGTAATATGACCTGCCAAAGGCTATGCAAGCTGTCCAGAAGCAAAAACTTAGAACTATACTTCAAACTCTTTCCTCTATACCCCAATCACAACAAAAACCCAATGCTAAGGTTAAGGAAAATTTGTAAACAAATTAAGTAAAAGACTTAAGTACATAGGAAAAGTCTGCAGGATCGCTCCAGATTTTGAGATAGAATAAAGGCAAAGTGTATGTACAGGGAGGAATTGTTACTCAGTTCAACAGATGACAAGTAAGTACCAAGGATCTTTATTCTCAGACCTAATTGTTCAACCTGTGACTGCAGATAACATGTCACTATTTCAAGAACACCGTCATTCTTTCCAAATCTTCAGCCATAAGGTTATACCTTATTCTCATCATAACAAGATAAATGAATGAGATTGAAAGAGGATTAAGGAGATACACTGAAGATAAAAGCAAAGGGGAACAAACATTTTACAACTTTATCATCCCAGTTACCCTAAAGATTAAGTTTCAGATTTACAAGAGTAATGACAGAACCGCATGATTTCAGTGAAAACCAACACAAGTTAGATCTTTAAAAAAAGGGGTGGGAGTGGGAGAATCAGTTCAGAAATACTAAGTCAGGCAAGCATGCAAACTTCAGAGTATAAAAAATGCAAGGCCTGGTTGTCCAAACAAATATATCCCTCAGAAGAAGGTGGTTTTAAAGATGCTTAACAGAAACAAATGAATTAAAAGCTGAAAGGGACACTTCTCTGAATTAGCAGACCAATTCCCTCATTTTTTAAGTGAGGAAAGAGGGTAGACAGTAATTAGAGAGGCTCACATGGCTAGATAAAGGATGTACATAGATTTAATTCCCGGTGCTATTTACTACATACATCTAAAATACGATAAATATCCAGAACACATTAAGCCCACCAATTAAAATGACAAATACACGGGGAGGAGGTGAATTAATACAGCACAGCAGCACTTCTCACATCATATTTAGAGATTAAAAGGAAAAAAATAATCTCTCAAAGATTTTAATGCTCAGTTTTGATAGACTCCATCCAATTCTTTAATGTAGAGCAAATGTACGAGCTTAAAAAAAACGTGCATTCTTCAGCTTTCTCCTATACTTTTTCGGCCTATCTTTCAAAACTAAGCACTGAGTATTTTTAACCTAAGTAATGTGATGTTATATGTACACTTTAATTGCACGTTTTAGGAATAAAATCCATGATATTTTGGTAACTCAGTGTATTTATATAATGAAAAGCTTTCTATCAAAATACACTTTTCACTGGGAAAAATAAATAAAACAGATGAATGGATCTACACAAAGTAAAAATTAACTTTGGTAGATTTCAGTGTAGGACAGTCCGTAACAAGCCTATTTGCCCTTTTTCCCCCAGAGCTGCTCATCTTCCAACTTAAGATTTTAAAAATATTTTTAATTGAGATTATGTTGACATGTTCTCATTCCACATCATCTTCAGCCAAGCTCTGAGCACTTACAATTCTCTGAAAGAGAAAAAAAAAATTTTTTTTTAATTTTTAGAAGTCCTTTGTAGAAGGCAAGAATATCTAATGGAAAAAGACAGTCTCTTCAATAAATGATGTTGGGGAAACAGTACAGCCACATGGAAAAGAATGAAACGGGACCACTTCCTTACATCATGCACGAAAATAAACTCAAACTGGATTTAAGATCTAAATGTGAGACCTGATACCATAAACTCCTAAGCAGTAATCTTCTTGGACAATGGCCTTAACAACATTTTCTAGGTGTGTCTCCTCAGGCAAGGGAAACAAAAGCAAAAATAAACTACTGGAACTACATCAAAGTAATAAGCTTTTATGTGACAAAGTAAACCAAAAAGATGATAAGGCAATCTACTGAGCTAGAAGACATCTGTACATGATATATCTAATGAGGGGTTAATATCCAAAATATAGGGACGCCTGGGTGGCTCAGTGGGTTAAGCCCTCTGTCTTCAGCTCAGGTCATGATCTCAGGGTCCGGGGATCGAGCCCCGCATTGGGCTCTCTGCTCAGCAGGGCGCCTGCCCCTCTGCCTATTTATGATCTCTGTCCGTCAAATAAATAAACTCTTTTAAAAAAGAAATCCAAAATATAAGAACTCATACAACTCAACAGGAGGGGGAAAAAAACCCTAATAATCCAATTAAAAATGGGCAGAGGACCTAAACATACATTTTCCCAACAGACAGATGCAAGGATGCTCAACACCATTAATCATCAAGGAAATGCAAATACAAAACCTCAATGAGATATCGCCTCACACAGTGTCAGAATGCCCCAAATCAGGAAGACAAGAAGTAACAGATGTTGGCAAGGATGTGGAGAAAAAGGAACTCTCCTGCACTGCTGGTGGGACTGTAAACTGGTACAGCCACTGTGGAAATCAGCTGGAAGGTTCCTCAAAACATTAAAAAATGGGAATACTGTATGACCCAGTAATTCCACTGCTGGTTATTTACCCAAGGAAAATGAAAACAGAGGGTGCATGGGTGGCTCATTCAGTTAAATCATCTGCCTTCGGCTGAGGTCATGATTCCCCGGGGCTCCCTGCTCAGAAGGAAACCTGCTTCTCCCTCTCCCTTTGCCACCCAGTCATACTTGGTCTCTCTCAAGTAAAATTAAAAAAAAAAAAAGAAAGAAAAGAAAAGAGAGATGCCTGGGGTGGCTCATCTTATTAAGCCACTGCCTTCCACTCAGGTCTCTATCTCAGGATCCTGGGATCAGAGTCCAACATCAGGTGCTCTTCTCACATGAAGTCTGCTTCCCCCACTCCTTCTGCCCCTCCCTCCTAGCTCATGCGCGCGCGCACGCGTTCTCTCTCTCTCTCTCTCTCTGATAAATGAATGAAATCTTTAAAAAAAAAGAAAAGAAAATGAAAATACTAATTCAGAATGATGTATGCACCTCTAGATTTACTGCAGCATTATCTGTAAGAGCCAAGATATGGAAGCAACATTAGTGTCTATCAATGGATGAATGGACAAAGAAGTGGTAACCATATACAGTGGACTATTATTCAGCCATAAAAAAATGAGATCTTGCTATCTGCAACACGGATGGACCTAGAGGATATTATGCTAAGTGTTATTTCACTAAGATAAATACCAGCTGATTTCACTTATATGTGGAATCTAAAAACCAACAAATGGGGCGCCTAGGTGGCTCAGTGGGTTAAAGTCTCTGCCTTCAGCTCAGCTCATGATCTCAGGGTCCTGGGATCAAGGCCCAAATTGGGCCCTCTGCTCTGCGGGGAGCCTGCTTCCCCCTCCTCTCTCTCTCTCCGCCTGCCTCTCTGCCTACTTGTGATCTCTCTGTCAAATAAATAAAATATTTTAAACAAATAAATAAAAAAAATACCAACAAATGAACAAACAAAGGAGAAAAAGATCTCTAAATATGAACTGGTGGTTGCTGGAATGAAGTGGGTGGGAGTAAAATTAAGTGAAGGGGAGTGACAGGTCCTGGCTTTCTGTTACATAAGGATTAAAAGTACAGCACAGGAAATACAATCAGAGATCACATAATACTGCTATATAGTGAGACAGACAGCAGTCACATTTATGGCAAGCAGACCATAACGTACAGACCTGTCAAATCAGTAAGTTGTACGACTGAAACTAATGTAACATTGTGTGTCGTCAATACTTCAATTAAAAAAAAATTTTAAGAGGGAAAAAAATAGTATGTCCTTTGTATTCAAAGAATACAAAACTTGCTAAGGTTTACCCATTCTGAGATTTCAATATTTAACATTTCTAAACACTGTTATCAAAGAAAATAATGATCACACTACTGTCAGTCCCATCTCAAAATCTAAGAAGGAATAATATGTTTTACATGTTACTCAATTATATAACTAAAACCAAAAAGAATTCAAGATATCTTTTCACTTTCATATAAATTAAGAGTACTGGTCATTCTATTCTCCAAACATTTCCCCTTTTGGCCTGAAAATGCTCAGTCATCATAGGACAGTAATTCCAAAATTAGCATTTGAAAATATTTCCAAATAACATGAGTTAACTGAGTAAAGGAGGTCATTTTTATAAAGAGGAGTTCAGGTTTCATCCTGAACTCATCCACATTTCAAAAGACCTCACACCCTCAGGTTCATCTTCCAAAAGCACTATGCTATGTTGCCTTTCCAAGAGCAGGTAACATTAAACAGAGGATTCTGATTTAGATAGACTAGGAACCACATTAGTCTAAATAAAAAGGGTTAAGACCAAATCTTTGGTTTTTTCAACCCTTTCCCTTAAATCTCTGGGGCCTTTGTTTTCTTTCCAGTCCCTTTTCAAACTGAGTAAAGATCAGTTTGAGGAATTAACCAATCTTAAATCACACCAACTGTGGAAATTCACACACGAGTAAACAAACTATTCCAAAAAATAAATTCATTTCGATTTTTTTAAATAAAAACTAAAAATGAACAGAACGCATCTTAATCAATTCTTAATTATATATAATCTTTTATATATAAGAGTGCAGTCAAATAACTCCAAGCCCAAAGCAGTCAAATAGCTCCAAGCCCAAAGCCCATCTTGGCAAAAACAGAGGCACTGGGGCTTTTCAGACAAGTGAAGTCAGAGGATATACAACAATCCTTTAAGATCTAATTATAGGCTATGTCATCTCAGCCCCCATGCCCTCTGCCAGGCAACATAACTGAATTCATGGGCTCACAAAAGTCGACAGAAAGCTAGTTTCAGAAAGTAGCTGAGAGTGGCCCGAATTCTGCTGAATACCAAGGCCTAAGATTTCAGAATATGCGACGTACTTCCTAATGCACACATAGGACACAATGACCAGATCTTAGTATCGCTCACTCCAATATTGTTAGGGAAGAAAAATTTCAAGCACCGCTATCTCCAATTCTACTTTGATTCCAAGAACGGGTTTCAAATTTCATCATGTTCGGGATGGCTGGGTGGCTCAGTGGGTTAAGCAGCTGCCTTAGGCTCAGGTCATGATGCCAGGGTCCTGGGATCGAGTCCCGCATCGGGCTCCTTTCTCAGCGGAGAGCCTGCTCCTCTCTCTGTCTCTGCCTGCCACTCTGCCTGTGGGCACTCTCTCTCTCTCTGACAAATAAATAAATAAATAAAAATCTTAAAAATTTTTTTTATCATGTTCACTAATTTTTAAATGCTAATGTCGTTAAAACATTTACTTCTCAACAAGTATCATATGATCTCCCTGATATGAGGAAGTGGTGATGCAACATGGGGCCTTAAGTGGGTAGAAGAAGAATCAATGAAACAAGATGGAATTGGGAGGGAGACAAACCATAAGTGACTCTTAATCTCACAAAACAAACTGAGGGTTGGGAGAAGGGGGTGGGATTATGGACATTGGGGAGGGTGTGTTCTTTGGTGAGTGCTGTGAAGTGTCTAAACCTGGTGATTCACAGATCTGTACCCCTGGGGATAAAAATATATGTTTATAAAAAATAAAAAATTAAAAAAAAATTTACTTCTCAGATTCTACTCACTTTTACTAACATTTCAAATCCTTACCTGACTAATTGTTGGAAGCTTGGTCAGAAGCATCTGGAACACTGGTGGTGGGAGAGTCTGCTGTAACACTTGCAGCAACTGCTGTGGCTGTCCACACACAGCAATTGCATTTGTCAGATGGTCTACACCTTTCTCATATTCCCCTGAAAGGGTTACATAAAAATAACATGTGACCTGAAAAGCCTTTGCCTTTGTCAAAAATTCACCTCTAGATCCTCCACTGTATCTCCAAGTGATACTGACCAAAAACATCCCACAAGTAAAAACTTGGAAATAATGTACAGTTCATGTACCTGAGTGTTATGAAAGCATTAACAAAAATGAATCTGATCACAGGTACTGATATAAAAGTGTCTTCAAAACACATACAAAAAGGGAGAAATTAAAGTGCAGAAGTGTCCAGGTATATATTACCATTTACAGACTTAAGAGTATTTCTGAAAAATTATATAAGAAATTGCTAACTTGGACACTTGGGTGGCTCAGTCAATTAAGTGTCTGCCTTCAGCCCAGATCACAATCTCGGTCCCGGGATCAAGTCCCACATAAGGTCTGTGCTCACTGGGGAGGCTGCTTCTCCCTCTGCCTGCCGCTCCCCCTGCTTCTGCTCACAGCAAGTGCTCTCTCTCCCTCAAATAAATAATATCTTTTTTAAAAAAATAAATAAATAAATAACTTGCTAACTGTGGAACACTACCCTTCTGAGAAGAGCTGGAAGACTGGGGACTGAGGTGGAAAGGAGGCCCAAATTCACTTTAGATTAATCCTTTTTACTATTTTGAATGTTATCAGATGGAATTTCAAAAAAGTAAATTTATCCTACAGTGGACATATTACTTCTGAAAGAAAAATGATTACATAAAACACAAACTGAGCAAATTTTAATTATGTCAAAAAATAATTTCTTCATCTTTCTGGGTTGGTGAACACATCAAGGTACTAAGAGGGTGGTGCATCCAGACACAGTGGAAGATGCTCACCCCAACACCTTGCCCTATACGATAAACCAGTCAACAGTTTTCTGACCCTAAGAACGTGAGTAAGTAAGGGACTGCAGAACGGCACATGAAGCAGAGGAACAGCCGGCTGCAACATTTCCCTTGAGAAAAGCTAAGGACTGAGGTATTCAAACTGAAAAAAGCAGAACTCTACAGAGCATTAAAAATGGAAAATACAAAAGACTTAGATCTTCTGCATGGGCTTGGACTTGCACTGGGGGATACAATGGCTCCACGGACTTGGAAATTAAGATGCCACTTGGCCACTGAATCCTCATATCACTGAATTTACAGGCAATACAGGGGATTACAACTCTGTTGTCTGGGGATATTATTTCCAATTATTAAATGGAAACAGAGCTGCTACTGGACTGTTGTGTGTAGAACACAGGATCCTGAGACACCTCTTAATATTTCTAAATACACTGGAAGCAGTTAATGTACCACCACAGCAACTCAATTCAGTTTCCTCTCTGCACATGCAGACTTGAGCCTGTTACCATCATCCTGAGATGAGATCTGCCTCAGTTAATTATGCTTATGGTTATGCTTATGGAAGAATTATGCTTATGGAAGACCCTTAGATGGAGGAGACCACCAAGCAATGAGGTTCACTGCCTAAATCACTATGCCTTTACTTTTATGTTGACCTTTTCCCTAATTTTAACCACCTGAGTCTTTAACATCAGGTTCATTTGGTAGTTTCCACCAGAAGAAAGGCAACTTGGCAGAGTTAAGTAACCCTCTGGACAGTGCTAAGCTACAGTGTGAAACATGAACTTGGGAAAAAGAGTAACTGCTGCCTGTCCTTCCCTGGCCTTCTTCCCAGCCACCATGAGTTACTGTCCTCAATCTGGAACTGACAGCTCAAGTCAACAGATGGCCACAATGCATAGATCTCCAAGACAATCCAAACAGAAGTTATTATGAGTGTACTTTTTTCTTTCTTTCTACTTTTTTTTTTTTTAAGATTTTATTTATTTGACAGAGATAACAAATAGAGAGGCAGGCAGAGAGAGAGGAGGAAACAGGCTCCCCGCCAAGCAGAGAGCCCAATATGGACCTCGATCCCAGGACCCTGAGATCATGACCTGAGCTGAAGGCAGAGGCTTTAACCCACTGAGCCACCCGAGTGCCCCGAATGTACTTTTTTCTAATATGTTTGACTGTGAGTAAAATAATTTAATATAGCAATTCTAGGGGGCAGCTAGGTGGCTCAGCAGAAGCATCTGCCCGGGGTTCTGGGATCAAGTTCCACACTGGGCTCCCTGCTCAGCATGGAGTCTGCTTCTCCCTCTCCCACTGCCCTGTCTGCTCTCTCTCTGTCAAATAAATAATCTTTTTATTTAAAAAATAAATTATTATATAAAACAGTGTTTCTATTTTGGAAGATAGAAAATTGTGACAGTATCAAATAGACCTCTTTATTTAAGGAGCATGAACAAAGTATTTTGAGACTGTTTGCATGAAATGAAATACAGCCTATACCTTAGATATCCCTATACATGCAGATTTTTCTTTTCAAATACTATAGTAACAGAGTCTCTCAAAAGAGCTCTATGAAGATATAAGTGCTTTACTATTACCCCCTGATTAAATTTCATGGATTTCTTATTGTAATAGGTTAAACAAGCCAAAATTATTTCCCAGTAACACACCTGCATTTTTATTTATATATATTATCAGCCTAATATGCCATCTAAATAAGATAATTATTTCCTACAGAAAAAAGCAAAGCAAAGCAATTACTGGGAAGGGGGAGACACGACAAAAAGTTTAACGTGTCATTACCACCTCAAACCTTTAATCTTTTCCATAAAAACAAATAAAAGGGGTGCCTGGGTGGCTCAGTGGGTTAAAACCTCTGCCTTCAGCTCAGGTCGTGATCTCAGGGTGCTGGGATGGAGCCCCGCGTCAGCGGGGCTGAATGCTTCAGCGGGAAGCCTGCTTCCTCCTCTCTTTCTCTCTGCCTGCCTCTCTGCCTACTTGTGATCTCTGTCTGTTGAATAAATAAAGTCTTTAAAAAAAATAAAATAAAATAAAAATTTTAAAAAAATTAAAAAAAAAATCACAAATAACCTTCACCATGTAGTTCCATACTATCTAAATCTATGATACAACAATGAGCATTAAGAAAAACTTGATGCCTCATACCATTTTTATTAATGCTAGCAAATACGTCAAAACTACTTTTGAAATAAAAGCTAATTTGGAGGCACCTGGGTGGCACAGTTGGTTAAACATGAGACTCTAGATTTTAGCTCAGGTCGTGGTCTCAGGGTCCTGTGATGGAGCCTGATGTCTCTGAACTGGGGTGTGGAGCCTGCTTTAAGATTTTATCTCTCCCTCTGCCCCTTCCCCTAACCCCAGTTCCCTGCATGTAACATTCTGTCTCAATAAATAAATAGAAATCATAAAAAAAAAAAAAGCTAATTTGTCACTAAAAAATTTTCAAATACATTTAAGACTCTACTGAATTATAGTTCTCAAATTTGTCAATTTCATCATTTTAACTTCATAATAGTCATGTTTCTAAAAAAAAAAAAAAACTCTGAAAAAAAATAATAAAAAATAAAAATTAAGAAAAAATAAATAGGGGTGCCTGGGTGGCTCAGTGGGTTATGCCTCTGCCTTCAGCTCAGGTCATGATCTCAGGGTCCTGGGATCGAGCCCCACATTGGGGCTCTCTGCTCAGCAGGGAGCCTGCTTTCCTCCCTGCCTACTTGTGATCTCTCTGTGTCAAATAAATAAATAAAATATTAAAAATATATATATCTTTTTAAAATAAATAAATAAACAAATAGAAAAGAACTCTTAACCCTTCATTAAATATGTAAAGCACATAGCCTAAACTCTAGATCAGATTCAGATCACTGGCTGGCCATGAACTCACTGTGTGACCTTGACAGGTAAATTAACATTCTCTGGGACTAGCCAGAGACTTCTTATAAATATTGGAAAAGACTTGAAGGTTAGATGAAGAAGTTGAGAAAGTATATGCCTATTATCACATTCCTTCAATTACTATTTACATATTACGTTATGACTATATTCTCTAAACTGCTAAAAAATAACCTCATCCGTAAAGATTACTTATATTCTTTGTATCATGTATCAAACAAACCTAAAACTCAAAACATATTGTGGACAATGACAACCCACAAGAAATATTTTTCTAGAGCCAGTCTTAAATAAAATCATTTTCCCATTACTAAATGACTTATCTTGAAATATTTAATAACTTTCTTAAAAGCTGCTACACCATACCCAAAAAAGCCCCTTATCACCATAAATTTATATTTACTGTAAAGAATTCCAATTTCCTAGTCTAAATTAATGACTTACCTTGGGCTAGCAACTCTTCCCCAAGTTGTATTTCTTCAAGGAAGAATTTCTGAACAGCTTCAGCATCTTTAAGGTCAGGTAACTGTTTGGAAATAAAATATTTAATAACTGATACCAAAATTATGCTGGGCCACATAAAAAATACATAGAAAATCATGCCACTAAAAAAGATAACAAAACCGAATAACTCGTAATAAAAAATGATAAAAAGAAATTTACTCTTCAATACTTACAAGCATTAGTTTAATCTACATTTATCTACATTTAAATGAATAAGAAAAAAATACATATTGATCAAACTGATAGTAGAACAGTTCTCAAAAGCTGTACATCAAACCTAATATAAAAAATGGAGAATTATCTCTATCATAAAATATGCACTTTACTATTTATACTATTTTGACTGCTATTTCTATAGCTTTTTATGTAACTATAATCCTTTTTTTTTAAGAGTTTATTTATTTGACAGAGAGAGAGAGATTACAAGTAGTCAGAGAGGCCAGCAGAGGGAGAGGGAGAAGCAGGCTCCCTGCTGAGCAGAGAGCCCCATGTGGGGCTCAATCCCAGGACCCTGAGATCATGACCTGAACTGAAGGTAGAGGCTTAACCCACTGAGCCACCCAGGCGCTCTTCAACTTTCTTCTGATCCACATTATTTTGTATAGATTTTACATTCATCTAAAAGACTATTTTTAAATGGTAACAGAATATTCCACTGAGAAATATATGACTGCTTAATCGTGATCTGTTTGTTGCACATGAGCTACTTCTAATGTTTTTGCTATTACAAAGCAGCTTTACTTAAATAGTTGGCATTTCTTGTTTTTGTTTTGAAATTTGTTACATATTACCAGACTATGGTAATATATAATGCCATCAGCTATATGACTTATTAAAAAATATAAACCTACTACAGGGACACCTAGGTGGCTCAGTGGGCTAAGCTGCTGCCTTTGGCTCAGGTCATGATCCCGGGGTCCTGGGATCGAGTCCCGCATCGGGCAAGGTCCTTGCTTGGCAGGGAGCCTGCTTCTCTCTGCCTGCCTGCACTCACTCTCTCTCTGACGAATAAATAAATAAAATCTTGTAGATATAGTGTGTGTGTGTGTATATATACACACACACACACTATTAAGAAATCCTATTCTATTTAAAAACCTAGACTTCTGTTAATGGAAGTTTTTGGTTCCTGATTAGTATTATATACACTCTTATTACCAACACAGACAAAAAATTTAAACTTATGAAAGTAAAGGCATCTTTCATCAACTACCAGAGCACAGGCAAGAATTTTATTATTCCTGATCTAAAAATACAAACTGATGCATGTCTGTATTTACCTTCCCATGTCCTTAGAAAGAAAAGGCTACTGAAACACTAAGAACATATACTTCGGAAAGGTAGTTTATTAATTACATGACTGTTTCAAAATAACAACATGTATCATTTTCTGATTTAATTTTTCTTTGCCTCAACTTACTTTAAAAAGAACCACTACTGATCCTGTAAGTCCTGAGAATCCAGACAATGGAACTAATTTTAGTAAAAAAAGAAAAGCTGTATGTGTAATGATTAACATTTACTTACACATGTCACAGAACATTTTTTTTTATCAAGCAGAGAAACCTATGTAGTCATTAAAAACAATCATGAACACAGGATCTATAAAAAGAAAAAAAAATATTTTTATCTATGTGTACATGTAACATCAAGGTAAAAAATCTGCCATATAGTAGGATTATGGATCAGTGGGTATGAACAATCCTATGTAACCTTTGAAATAAATAGCAGGTGGTTCTTTTAAAAGAAGCCGAAGGAAGGAAAATTAATTTTTTATTGTATTGTTTTGAAGCAGCTAAGAAAGCTTGAACCGTTTGGTAGAATTGTCTTCTGGAGACTAGCAGCTTATTTCCCTTTAAATATTGCTCATGTAATAAGTTGTCTTCTATTTGGGCCAATAAGGGGAAAATAATGATGGACCAATCTACAGCTAAACTAACCAACCAAAAAAAAAAAAGCTCAAGTTATTTTTTAAAACAGAAAATGTCTGGTATCAACTAGCTTTCTCAAAAGACATTTGAAGTGGATTTTAAAATCATTATTTCTATAACATTTATAAATACAGTATTAAAAAAAAAAAGATTACCTTGCAAAGTCCGGCTCTCTCCTTGGCAAGCTTTTGTTTCTTTCTTCCTGCAAGAAATGGAGTATTGTCATTTTACCACTATTAAAATGGGTATCAAAGAAGTCAAACTGCTGTAGCAGTCATTCATTCTATTTATAAAACATCCCAGAAGGGATGTTGTCTTGTCTCCTTGTGATTTATCAGGTCAGCGTTCTGGTCAATGAGCTACATACAATATAATATTTCTGGGCAAGAGCTTTTTCCTTCCTTCTGGTGCACCAAGATCAGCAATTTTGAAGATGGAGACAGTTCTAACAGGTGATTAACTGCCCCAAGCAGAGCAAGCCCCGCCCACCCAAAAGCTACACAAGACCTGAAACACAACCAAGATTAAACCACTGCTGTTAGAAAGCTTTATTATTGAAATATAACAGATTCAACCTTTACTGAATGTTGAAAGCTATTAGACATTCCTAGATGAGGGGGGAAAAAAAAGTGGGTAGGAGGACAGTATTCAGAAACACACTGCAAAATTCTTAACTACTGCTGGCTGGTTAAGAAAAAAACCCTCTGCCTACACTCTCTAAACTGTTTAAATTTTTGGTCTTGTTTTTTATTCGAAAAAGCAACACTACGTATCTCAGAAGTAGGAGATGTTTAAAATCTTAAAACCCTTAAGCCAAAATAAAGGGCACCAACAATGTTTTAAATTGCTATATGAGCACCTGCATGGCTCTGTCAGTTTAAGCTTCTGACTCTAGGGTTTTGGCTCAGGTCACAATCTCAGGGTCACGGGATGGCCTGTGCCCAGCTCTACACTCAGTGCAGTCTGCTTTCCCCTTTCCCTCCACCTCTACTCCCCCCCACCTACAGGCTGAGGGTTTATCGCTCAAATAAATAAAATCTTTAAAAATTTTTTCAAAAAATAAAAAATAAATAGCTACTTAATGATATACTCTATATGAAAGGGTGTTAGCACAAGGGTTGTATAAGCTTGGTTAGTGTCAGCTCTTCTTAGTGTCAGAGTGACTGTGGGCAAGTTACAGTAACCTGTACCTCGCTTTCCTCATATGTAAAATTGACCTAAAAACAGGTACATGCTTCATAGAGTTGTTGTGCATGTAAAGTATTTTTTAACAGTGTCAGGCTTATCATGTGCCATCTGAGTTGGTAAAGAACCACCTCCTCAGTAAGCATCTGGTACTGAGACAGTGCACTACCAGCAACTTCGCTAAGGAGCTGTGCTATATGCTAAATACCTAAAATAAGTTTATTCCCTAGTCACTAAAAAGTATCAGTGACATGGAGACTGTGGCATAGCTATGAAAGGTTAAGGCTCTAACACTTATTATCTTGGTGAACTCTGGCAAATAAATCTCTTAAAACTCCCTTAGGGCACGTTTAACTTTACCACTGTGAGACACAAAGGCTTCAAAAAATGTCCTTTGAAAACCTTTAAGTGTTCTACAGGTCCAAGTCTCAATCAATGCATGACTAAAGAGTCAGTGACCTGTTTGCCTACCACAGTGAGGTGGGTTAATTTATTGTGGTTAAACACAATAGATAACAAGTTTTCTTCTCTTATGCAACTAACAAACTGGGTTTAACCACACCCACACCTCTTGCCAACTCTAGCCGCCGAAACACCTCAAGTGCTACAACTTTAAGGCTTAAATACAATTTTAGCAGTTTCAACAACAAAAAATATGTTAAATAAGCTGATCTTACATATAAATTTTTAGACACCTATTTTTCTAACAAACTACCTTTCCTAGGTATTCATCTTCGGGCAACTATCTGTAGGAAAACTGAACCATAACATTCTACCCTCTATTTCTTCAAGGGCTTCCTCTTGGCTGTCCATAAGCAGAAAATACTGAATGCTACCCTACCACATTAACTAATACTGAGTATCACTAGAAAGAGACTACTCAGACTAGAAGAAGCAGCGGACATGAAGACGAACACTGAGATGTTAGGTCGGGTAAGCACCCAGAAAGTCTTGGATGTCAGACACTATTCTAAAGGTTAATTTGCTTACTCGATCCTCACAGTAGCACTAAAACAAGTACTATCATGACCTCCATTTTACAGATGACAACACTTATTAAGGTCACAACCTGTAAGTGGTAGAGAGGCAGTTCAAAGCCAAGCAGCTCCATTTACGATGACCCGCGATCAGACATGACTCTCTACTGCCGCCGCACGCTGTAGAGAGGCTGAGGGGGCAGACAATACCGACCCTGTCTTTGGCCTTCCAGCTTCTTGCCCACGTGCGGCAGATGACCTCTCTTGGGGCTCTATGTGCCAGGTCCCTTGAAGATTCCTACACATACCTTAGAGAGGCCCAAGACCACAACTGGGGGAGGCTCTCTTTCGTCTCCCATGAATCTGTGAGAGGGAAGTCTCTCCGATCTGAGGCACAGATAGTACCACAGTATCTAATAAAAGATTAGCTGTCATTTAGGTGCACAGAAATCCTTTGATCCTGCAACAGTGCTCTTCCGCTAGTGCCCTTAGACTAGAAAAATCTGTGGGCTAAGGTCTGGACTCTGTACCTGTGTACCTGTGCAGCTGGATCATCATCTGCCCACTCCTCCGTGAGTAAGTTACGCTGCATGAACCTGTCAACTGCATAGAGTCACCTGCTCCCGGTCTCAAAGTGCCTTCTCAGTTTGGGAAATACTTCACTATCCCTCTGCTATCTTCTAACAGAAGCGAAGGCATTCCCATAAAACCAAAAGGCACCTCAGAAGTGAACATGGGAAGTTTGTGGAATAAACAGAGAAATACAGTTTGCTAAGCCAGATTTAAGGAAAATGACAAAAAAATAATGAAACCCAACAGACAGAAACTTAGTTGCCATTACTATTCAATCTTACAGTTATTTTTAATATGGTGGAGAGCAATTGTTTTTGATTGTTTGACTGATACAATTACCAGATTTTAAGACTGACTGGGTGCTTCAGATTTCTAAATTTGTAAATTTAAGTTTGGTATTCTAGCTTTAGTTTCACAAGACAATTTACTTGTTACTTTATCAGTGTATTATACTATCTCTGTGATAAAGGGAAAGATGGTTAACAGACTGAAACATCAGAGTTACGCATTCAATGAGTAAAATGAAGACTTGACTCAGTATTTACTAGAAATCAGTCCCAAGTGCTACTGTGTAAACCTAACAAGTGGAAAAAGACTTTGTCAACTTTCAAAAATATATATAAGGATGAACTGACAGAATTACTCTGAACGTAAGTTTTACTTCCTAAAGAAAACATCAAATAATTATATTCATAGACAATCTTTAGCATCCATCAATTACCATCTGCCAGGGACTGTACTAAAACTCTCTATGTATAAGTATAACATTTTACAAAAAAGGGAAACGAAAACTTTTAAGTCGCTCACCCAGGTTACTCAGCTAATCATTCAAGCCAGACCACTGAGATCTTAAGGCCACCGATAAAGCTAGAAAAAAAATCCATGGATTAAAGAGAATGGAAAGGGATTTTTAAAATACTCTCTCAAAGTATCTAAAATGACAGCTTTTATGATTTCTTCAACCGAAAAATTAGCTCTCTCAAGATTTCTAACAGGATTTCCAAAGGAAAAAAGGATTAATCCAATTCTTTCCTGAGCTCTCTAGCCATACCACACCACCAGTCCTCCGACTATTTTGAAACTACCAGAAAACGATCTGAACTTCCAGCTATGCTTTACAGCTGGCATTTACGGACCGTCAGAAATGGTGGAGGGCACTTCAAACAGCTCAATCTTCACAAAAACAACCAGAGGCAGGTGACATTACCTGATTTTACAAGCTAAGAAAAATTAGATTCAGAAAGTCTATTATGCAGCTGATCTGTAACTAACCTGGGCCTAGAAAACTCAGTGTCTGAATCCAAAATAGCTTTCTTTCCATTAGTCTATAAAATAAATTCCCCGTATCCCTTCCTTCCTATAACTAGAATTAGATGTCATATTCCAGATGGTGTAAGGTACCTATACCCCCAAACGGGTAGGTTACTAGCCACGTGGGGCTCAACACTTGGAATGATCTACTATTACTTCATTAAATGCTAAGTATTCATTAGGATAATCACACCTTCATACGTTCTGGGCTTTAATAACTTATGTATCAATTTTACTATATTTATTTATTTTTTTTTTAGATTTTATTTATTTATCTGACAGAGAGAAATCACAAGCAGTCGGAGAGGCAGGCAGAGAGAGAGGAGGAAGCAGGCTCCCTGCTGAGCAGAGAGCCCCATGCGGGACTCGATCCCAGCACCCTGAGATCATGACCTGAGCCGAAGGCAGCGGCTTAACCCACTGAGCCACCAAGGCGCCCTTAAAGATTTATTTTAAAGAACGTGCACAAGTGGGGGAGGGGAGAAAAGGGGGAGGGAAGCAGACTCCCCGCCGGGCAGGGAGTCCGGGCGGCCTCGAACTCACGACCCTGATCTCGTGACCTGAGCTGAAACCAAGAGTCGGATGCTCAACCAAATGAGGCACCGGATGCCCCTGCATTTTAATTTTAGGAATCATTTTGACTGAGCAACCTAGATGGGTACAAACACACTTATCGCAGCAGGTTGTTTGCTCTTCCGCTGCTGCGAGTAGGGCGGCCTCCGAAACTCAAAAATCACGACGGTCTGGGGGGCACGATCTCGCTCGCGGGAACAGCTCTTAGAAAGATGTCGCAGGTATGAAATAAGACTGAGCCACCGCAGGAGCGCAGCCCTTTGGACTCCCTGCAGTCTCTGTAGCATTCGCTCATATCCTGGAAGCGTGCGCAGGGAGGCCACCAAGAGGGTTTAGGAATGCAGCAGCGACACCGCGCACTGGCGGGCCTGGTTTCGAGCACAAATCCGTAAACACGCGACTTTCGAGTGAGGAACACGGGTTTAAACAGGTGAACGGCTAAAAGAGCCCCCCCCCCCCCCCAACAAACGCACACCTAAATCCCGAACCAACCAGAGCGCGTTCACGACGGGGCGCGGCGGGGTAAAGACACGATGGGAAGAACTGTCCTCCAAAATGGAGGGAACCCTGCAGGGCACCAGCGGCGGGAGCTGCACCGGGAGCGCCGCCGTCTTACGGCCCGGTGGGCCGCGGCCGCCGGGGCCCCCCACACCCCCACGGCCCCGCGAGTGGCAGCCGGGGGCAGGCGCGCGGAGGGGCGGCGGCCCTTGGCGCCCGGGGCCGAGGGGACGCACTCACGTTCTCGAAGCCTGTTCTTGAAGTTGGGGTCACTCCGCCTCTTGCGGTCGAAGTAGATGCAGTACCCGATGAAGAGAGCCCCGCAGACGCCGGCGGCGATGGCGCTGTTCCGGCCCACCATCTTCCCACGGCCCAGAGGCAGGAGCGAGCGCGGCGGCGGCGGGGCCAGCGAAGAAGCTGTTGGCGGGGAAGCCGCGGACCACGCCGCTGCGACCGGACGCTCGCCCCGAGAGACGCGGAAAGGCCGAGCGCACGCACTTCCGGCCCCAGCCGCAAGGTCCTCCGGCACGTCCGCGGCTGTGCCTGAGCGGCGGAGTCCGCGCCGCTTTTGCGCCTGCGCCGTTTCTGCGCCTGCGCAGGGGGTGTAGGCGCGGCCGCCCAGGCGCCTCGGGTGGGTAGTGAGTTGGCGTCGGGCTGTGCGGCTTGTCTCGCACTTCCTCAGAAGCTGCTGAGCGTGACGTAGCGAAGGTGTCGCGTGGCCGTCGTGCACAGGCTCGGAAGACTTGCTCCTGGACGTCCTTGCTTGTGTCGCACAAAGATGGCAGGGGCCGACGACACGTGCATCCTCCTCCTCTTGTGTAATGGAGGCAGCCCGTGGCTCCACGAACTGAACGGAATCTGCTTTTCAGGTTCATTCACAGCTGTGCGGCGGCAACGTAATCCAGCGACTCGCTGCCAGAGAGGCTTACAATATAGTTTCCTGAGGGGCGGGAGGAAACTGAGCTGCGCGATTCCTGGAGAAATAACGGATAAGAGAAAGTGAAAACATGAGTTGTCTTACAGTCGCTGGAAACGTGCGGGGTGGTTTGAATGTAAAGGACAGCGGCACATGGGTGGCTCAGTCGGCTAAGGGCGTCCGCCTTCCGCTAAGGTCATGATCCGGGGGTCCTGGGACGGAGACCAGCACGGGGCTTCCTGCCCTGGGAGAAGTCTGCTGCTCCCTCAGCTGCTTCCCCCTGCTCATGCTTGCGCTCGCTCTCGGTGAAATAAATAAAATCTTTTATAAAAAGTAAGTAAATTAAAAAGACAAAACCTTGGTCAGACTACAAATTGAGAGGGGTAAGAGAAGGCACATACAAGGCTGTGTAATAAAAGTGGCCGCCTCTGTCACCAGTCTTAGGGAGGGATCCTCTCTAACCCTTAGAGCAACAGCAATGGCTCTTACTCATGGTGAATCCCGCTTTGTGCTGAGTCGCCTCATGGGGGCTGGCCGGGCCAGAAAGACCAACAGTGTGGTTAAAGGGTTGGGGCTTTTGATCCGTGTGATATCCCTGGAGAGAAAGGGGATTGGAGGGAAGGAGAGAGGGAGATGGAGTTGAATTTCATGGCCTGCATAATGAAACCCAAATAAAAACTCAGGACCCAGAAGCGGGTGCGTCTTCCAGGTTGGCAATACTCTGTGTAGTGTGCCATGTGCAAGGAGGGTGAGGTGTTATGACCACTGGGAGGGGACAACAGAAGCTTCAAGTGTGGGACACTCCCAGACCTTTCCCTATGGCTGGTTTGGTTTGTATTTTATTTTATTTTGCCATAGTAAAATTGTAATCCTAAGTGTAACATGTTCCTGGGGTACCTGACCGACTCAGTCAGAGGAATGTGCAACTGGATCTCCCAGTTGTGAGCTCCAGCCCGACACTGGGTGTAGAGATTACTTAAAACTTAAAAAAAATAAGTGTAGGGGCACCTGTGTGGCTCAGTCTGCCTTCAGCTCAGGTCATGATCTCAGGGTCCTGGGATCATGCACAGTGTCAGGCTCCCCACTCAGGAGGGAGTCTGCTTGAGATTCTCTCTCTTCCTCTGCCCCTCTCCCTGCTCATGCACTCACACACAGTCTCAAATCAATCTTGAAAAAATCACCTATTTATATATATAAATATAAAAACATGAAAGCAACCTGTATAGTAGTAAGGACCCATACTGCCACATGCAACTTATGTCAGTTAAATATATCCATGTTTGTACTGGTTGCAAAGTTAAGTTAAAGCTACTACAGATCATAATCAAAAAGTATGAGAACACTGCTCTAGTCCATGCCCCTTACTTCACCAATCAAGATATTTAGATATCTTGATATTTACTTCACCAATCAAGATATTTAGCTAAAGAGGCTGAGAGGCTTGTCCAAGGTCTTGCACACACAGCCACAGAGCTGGGTCAAGAACAAAATGCCCCTACACTCCAGTCCAGGGCTCTTTACACAAAAACCTAGAGACCAAAGGAGCACTCTATGTTAAAGACTGAAATCATACAAATTTATATGTACACTATAAATCATACACAACATAATGGACACTAATAAACACTGTAAGATACACACAAGAAAATTATATACCATATATGGTCTCCATCTACAGTGATAGTCTATATAGGCAATGCATCTTTATGTAAGTCTAACTGGAAATACATGCAAAAATGCTCAAGATGACCAATTAGTATTTATTGAACCATATTTATGAAAAACTAGATTCTAGGGGCGCCTGGGTGGCTCAATGTGTTAGGCCGCTGCCTTCAGCTCAGGTCATGATCGGGGTCCTGGGATCGAGCCCCGCGTCGGGTTCCTTGCTCAGCGGGGAGCCTGCTTCTCTCTCTGCCTCTGCCTGCCTCTCTGCCTGCTTGTGATCTCTGTCTCTCTCTCTCTCAATCTCTGTCAAATAAATAAATAAAACCTTAAAAAAACAAAAAAAAACTAGATTCTAAGCATCATAGGGGATGCCAAACAGGAAATATCCAGTCTCTGGATATAGGAAAATAGAGCTTGATTTTTACAATTTACCGTTTTTTTTTGTTTTTTTTTTTTTAATTTACTTGACAAACTGAGATCACAGAGAGGCAGGCTAAGAGGCCGGCAGAGAGAGGGAGGGGAAGCAGGCTCCCTGCTGAGCAGAGAGCCCGATTCCGATTTCTCTGATTCCAGGGCTTGATCCCAGGACTCTGGGATCATGACTTGAGCCAAAGGCAGAGGCTTTAACCCACTGAACCACCCTAGTGCCCCTACAATTTGTTTTCAAGACCCATTAGGTTTTCCTGGTGCTGTGGCCAAAAGAAGAATTTTTTTAGTAATTAGTAATAACTGACTGTCCCTCAATCCCCTTATTCACCTGATAGACAGGACATCATAGATTCTGCCTGCCTCAGAGCAGCACCCCTGGATTTCTCCCACTCCTCCCACCTGGGCACAGATGCAGCTTGGTGAGATTTGTGAGGGCAGCAGCCATAGCACGAACTTGAGCCCCAGGGGAATGCACTGATACTCTCTCCCTTGTTGAATTTTATACTTTGTGACTTAATTACCATATTTTATCAGAAAATGCCCCGTAAATGGATTTTTTTTGAAGGACTGTTTCATTCTACTGTGTCATACTAATTTAAGAATCACAAGTTTACCTGGGAAAACATTTTTTCAAATTAAAAAACAAATAAAAGTAGAAATCTTCTTGATAGTTTGCAAAGGACTTCAGTAACAACTTTAATTACTGGTTAAAAAGTCAAAGCAACTGGGGTGCTTGGGTGGTTCAGTGGGTTAAAGTCTGTCTTCAGCTCAGGTCATGATCCCAGAGTCCTGGGATCGAGTCCTGCATCGGGCTCTCTGCTCAGCAGGGAGCCTGCTTCCCTTTCTCTCTCTGCCTGCCTCTCTGCCTACTTGTGATCTCTGCCAAATAAATAAAATCTTAAAAAAAAAAAAAGCAACATTTCATATAATATTCTTGGGTTGGTTTATTACGAGGTTGCTGAAAGAAAATAAAAACCCACAAGTCCACTTTTCACAGGTTCAAGAGAAAGGGGGAAAAAATTAGTAGCTATTATATAACAGCCCTTAAAACCCTTTCTTCTTAGGGACTGGGATTTGTATTTGATCAGTATTTCATTCAACTCTGTCTAGGTCCAGTCAGTATTAAGGTATGTGTGTATGCTGTGTGTATGTGTGTGTGTGTGTGTGTGTGTGTGTGTGTGTGTATATATATATATATATTTGCTCACTTTAGTCTCCTCCCAAATAATTCTCAAAATAACCATCTGAAATGTTAATTACATATTTCTAACTTAAACTAATATATAGCCACTAACTTACACTAATACATAACCACTAAAATTCTAAGTGTTTACCCTAAGTCTAAAATCTTTAAAACTATACATATATCAGAAAGCAACAGATATAATAAGGACCAGTACTGTCATGTGCAACTTTCGTGTCAGTTAAATATATCCATGTTTGTATTGGTCACAAAGTAAAGTTAAAGCTACTACAACAGATCATCATAAGAATGAGAACACTGCTCTAGTCCATCAGCAGAAACACATAATCATTGGTGACTAATCTGTCTACATTTTAAAACAAAGGCTTCAAAGGTGTTATTACGATGTGAACAGACTGAACAGGTTTCCACGTTTCACACGCACCATCCATAAAAAACTCTGAAACTCAATTCATGGTTTTATCACAATTTATTACCAGTACTCAGTAGGAACAAAATAATCTTCAGGTGATTACTTCTGTTTTTTCTGTTTCTTAGCTTGTCCACTTTTCTTTTGTCCTTTCTTTTTCTTCTTAATGAGAACAGCTTTTTCTCCAATAAACAAACTTTTAGAAGGTCCGACATTTTTTGAAGCAAAATTAAGTCCCTGCTTATTAGGTTTACTGACATTCTTCAAGCCGGGATTTGAATTTGATTTTAATTTTTCTTTATTAACAGAGCGCATGACTCTGAGTTTTCTTCCCATCAGTTCAGAATTATTTAATTTCAGAGCAAGATGAACAGCATCTGTATTCTGCAATAAAAATTAATATATTAATTTCCACTAGAAATTCCTCTGCAAAGGAACTACTAAAATTGTGACCTGAATGGATTAGAACAATTTTCCAGCTTGCCCATAGACTTCTATTTCCATCTCAATGAGAGCCAATCCCCTGGGTTACACCAGCTGTGCTTGAAGTGCTGTTTTCATCATGATCCAAACGGAGTCTTCCCCAAGGAAGCACTCAACTGCCTTGTCACAACCTGACAGGCTTCATCTTTCTCACTGTAAAAGGGGAGTTTTGGCCAATGATCTTGGTTACATGCAATCTTTTAAACCACTGAACCCCCCCCCAACCCACAGGCTCTTTCTGCAGAAGCCCCACGGTGTTAGCTGACTTGAGAGAAGGGAACAGTCTCTGAGATGTTCAACTAGATGCCTTACAGCCCTCTGTTTAGAGAGTAACAAATTCTATTACTCTTTTATTGTAACATAAAACCACTAAATGCTAACAGTCCTGAATATTCATGAAATTTTTGTTAAGGACTTCACCACCTGTCAAGTAAGAGTAGACAGCAGAGAGACAGGAAGTTTACTCCAACGCAGTCAAGACAGAAACAAAAGGCTATGCCCGCCTCTGTCAAAAGCTCTCTGGTAATAAAACACAGCAAGAGTACTAAACAGAGCCACATCTCTTTGATGAGGGAGCAGAAGGCAAGCTGAGGGCAAAGCGCAAGCCGACACCTAGCAACCCAACCCCTATTATCCCCAGTAGGATGACTGTGAGATTCCTCAGGTGTTCTTGGTTGCCCTTAAACTAAGGGAACGCAACCCAAGGAATGGGAGAAGATATTTGCAAATGACATCTCAGATAAAGGGCTGGTATCCAAGAACTATAAAGAACTTCTCAAACTCAACACCCAAAAACCAAATAATCCAGTTAAGAAATGGGTAGAAGACATGAACAGACACTTCTCCAAAGAAGATAAATGGCTAACAGACACATGAAAAAGTACTCAACATCACCAGTCATCAGGGAAATACAAATCAAAAGCATAATGAAATAACACCTCACACCAGTTAGAATGGCAAAAATTAACAAGATAGGGAACAACAAATGTTGGCAAGGATGTGGAAAAAGGAGAACCCTCTTACCCTGTTGGTGGGAATGCAAGCTGGTACAGCCACTCTGGAAAACAGTATGGAGGTTCCACAAGAGGTTAAAAATAGAGCTACCCTATGATCCAGCAATTGCACTACTGGGTATTTACCCCAAAGATACAGATGTAGTGGAAAAAAAAGTGACACATGCACCCCAATGTTCACAGCAGCAATGTCCACAATAGCCAAACTGTGGAAAGAACAGAGATGCCCTTCAACAGATGAATGGATAAGGAAGATGTGTTTAATAAACACAATGGAATATTACACAGGCATCAGAAAGGATGAATATCCACCATTTGCATCAACGTGGACAGAACTGAAGAGGGTTAAGCTGAGTGAAATAAGTCAAGCTTGGAAGGACAATTATCATATTTCACTCATACGTGAAACATAAGGAATAGCATGGAGGACTACAGGGGAAGGGAGGGAGAACGGAATGGGAAGAAATCAGAGGGAGACAAACCATGAGAGACTCTGGGCTCCGAGAAACAATGTGAGGGTTACAGGGGGTGGGGTGGGGAATGGGGTAACAGGTCAATGGGCACGTGTTGTGATGAGTACTGGGTGTTACACACAAATAATGAATCGTTGAACACTATATCAAAAACTAATGATGTACTATATGCTGGCTAACTGAACATAATAAAAAAAAAAAAGAATAAAAACTAAGGGAAGGGGAAAACAAATGGTTAACTGAGATCACAGGATATGAGTGTCCATAGGTTTATAAATGTCTTAGTCATTCACAAAGAGAAAGCATCCTTATCAACAGCCTAAATTCCATAGACCCATGGATTCAGTTTCCTGGAGCCCTAACATCACCCTCCCCTCCACAGTGATGTGGGAAATAGAGGCAGAAGGGAATGTAAATAAAATCAAATTTGTTTTTAACCTGCAACCTACTGACAAATACTTGGACAGGCAGAAGATAACATTCCTCCAGGGAACTCTCAACTACATTAATGTTAATGCCTCACTAGAGGGAAAAATAAACTTCCTTAGCTTGATAACTGCCAGGCCTACAGGATCCTGGGAGTCTTCTTTACCATAATAAAGTCCTTTTGGACACCTCCCTTTGTCCTTTCCTCCCCTAACTCCCAAGTATTTAATCAGCTACCTCTCACACTTAAAATGCAGTCCTTTCAGGCTTCCAGTCCCTTGCTTTCATAAAATCACCTTTCTGCGCCAAAGACATTTCAGGAATTCCTAATTTGCTATCAGCACTGCATCCCAACACCAACATTCCAAAAACTATGGGGCTCAGGCTTTTCATCTGGACTCCTAGCTTCAGAGCAAGCTTGGTGAGTGCTTTCTCTTCTCTTCCTTTACTCTCACTTCAGAGGTTTTATTTTTATTTTTATTTTTTTAAGATTTTATTTATTTATTTGACAGATAGAGATCACAAGTAGGCAGAGAAGCAGGCAGAGGGGAGAGGAGGAAGCAGGCTCCCTGCTGAGCAGAGAGCCGGATGCGGGGCTCCATCCCAGGACCCTGGGATCATGACCTGAGCCGAAGGCAGAGGCTTTAACCCACTGAGCCACCCAGGCGCCCCTCACTTCAGAGGTTTTAAAGGAGTACAGTCTAACTGGAACACTTCCATTGCTCAGGCAATCCTTTAGCCTGTGGCTACCTTACCAGGAGGAGAAAGCCCACCTTTTGGCTAGAAGTTAGTACCCTGGTGGAAACCTGATGCCTTCTCTTTATTCCTGTCCTCCTACAAAGTTGTCTGTCTTGGGCATGGGACAGCCACCTCAGTGACTAGCACGGCTGCCAATCTCAAGACCGATGTGAGGTTTCCTCCCCATTGGTCTGTGATCAGGTCCACATCTGTGGTCTAGCAGCTTCTGGCCCGACCACCTCCACCGGGAGCCATAAGAAACCAATACCCGACTGAATTAAAACCCAACTGGGGAGGTTTCCTAGAGAAGCTGGCTCTAAAGTGTGTTAGAATGTCACTTAGATCATGATCGATGTCAGTCTTTCCTGTTCTGTCACTGTCCTCTACTAACTACTTAAATCATAAAATTGGATAATTTCCCCTTGAAAAATTGGTTTTCTAGTGTTTTCCGTGGGTCAAAAACAGCGGGTTCTTCATACAGCAAGGCAAACTTAGTCCATACACCAGGCCTAGGATGCATCTGGTCACGTTTTGCGACCGGCCTGCCTTCCTGATAAGGCAGGATAGTGATCAATAGTGATTTCCATTTGAGGGACACCTCTGGTAGCTTTGACACACCCTGTGCAGGCTGCCACCTGGGAGCCAGCTGAGGTAGGGGTCAGGTTTGCAAGTTGTCTGTGCTTTGTCTTCCACTTGCCTTCTGCTCCCTGATCATCTTGACCTAGTCGGTAATAGCCTGTTGGGAATCTACCCTAAAGAAGTAATCAAAATCTGCCAGCAAATATTTGAAGAAAAAAACCAACCACTCCAATTTCATTATTACAGGGAAAAGGGAGAAGGCTGCAAATTTCCAACATCAAGGAAAAGACAGTATAAATTATTTTACATCACTCGATGGAATGTACTCACACAATAGAAAACAACACAAAGCAGGTTGCAAAATGTGCTATATGTTCACAGATACAAGTTCAACTATATATAAGACACAGAACCTGAAAGGAAACGTATTAATGTGTGCTTGTAGGGGGAAGAAAAACTTAAGTGCCATCAAGTAGTATGTATCTTCTAATAATAATAGGCATGAAACACTGGGTAATAGCTAAACATAACCAACTTTGTATAAACACTAAAATTTCCTTCTACCTGCATGAACTGTCAATTCTTGGAAGGAATGTCCTTCCAAGACATTCCTTAATGTCTTAATGTCCAATAGCAAAAACATTATTTAATAACATTACTATGGAAAAAAGGGAACTAGCAAGGCTTTTGGGGAGGTGCAACCACAGGAACAATTCTCTATTATGGCAGGTATGAGTTCAGGTTTCTGAAGATGGAATCTGAACGTGATGGTGACCGTGATGTCTGAGTGATGAAAGAGCAGTGATAGCCTGTCCAGCACATTTCAGAGGACAGTGACAATGCACTAGTCTCCCATACCTCAAAGAGCACATAGCCGAACCCTCTGCCGACTCCAGTAACTCGGTCTCTCACAATCCTTACTGCCACAATACTCCCACAATCCAAAAAGTGTTCCTCAACTGCAGATTCTTCAATTTCTAAAAACAAATTCGACCAAAGTGCAAGTAAGGACAGGATCGCCTTAGAAAAAGCTGGAGATGCTAAATAATATAGCAAATTAATATAATATAGTTAATAGAGCAAGCCCCATGAAAATCAGTCAAGTTAACATTCTATGCTTTTTCAAGTTGGTCTTAAAACATTGTTTACTCTGTTATTTTAATGATAAATGGGTACTTTTATTGGTTTAAACAAACTTACTGTATGGGAGATTCCCCACAAACACTGATCTCTTGTCTCTCTGAAACATAAAGAGGGTTGATAAAAATCACTGGAGCAGAAAATGGAAGTCATCCTAAAATTCACTCTTGCCCTCACCCCACCTATCTGACTCGTCTCCATCTCCTGAAATAACCACACACCAGTCCCGTTTGATTGTTTCTTCCGTCTTCCTGCCCGAAAGTGAGTGAGCATTGGAGGAAGGAGCTTTCTGTTCACACTTTGCATTGACACGTGGCAGTGCTCACAAAGGGCGTGCTAGACTGGCCAGCTCTCTCCGTGCTGGGCTAAGACAGCAAGTATGTTAGGCTTTGCCAGCCATGTGATCTCTGTTGTAACTCTCCCCTCTGCCTGTCACAGCACATTAACACATAATCTGATGGGTACAGCTGTGTGCTAATAAGACTTTATTTAAATTAACACAGGCTGCGGCACCTGGGTGCCTCAGTCGTTAAAGCGTCTGCCTTTAGCTCAGGTCATGATCTCAAGATCCTGGGATCAAACCCAGCATCAGCATCCAGCTTCCTGCTCAGCAGGAAGCCTGCTTCTCCCGCTCCCACTCCCCCTGCTTGTGTTCCCTCTCTCTCTCTCTGTGTCTCTCTCCCTCTGTCAAACAAACAAATAAATAACACAGGTGGCAGATGGATCTGGCCCTCAGGATGGGTCAAGGATCAAAGCCAGAGAGGTCTACCAGACCTTGGTCATTTCTCAGCTAGGTCACTGACACCCAACTCTGATTCTGTGCTGAGCTCTTATAACGCAGCCTTCATTCACTGTGAGAGACCTTTGTAAATTGCAAATCTCCTGCATTTAAACCTGTGGGACTGCTCCTGGACAAAATCCAGACTCCTCAGCATGGTGGACCACAGTCCTCATGATCTGGCCCCTCCTACTTCTCCAGTAGCAACTCTTACTGCCACTTCTCCTCACAATCTACCTGCTAATAACTGTATCAAGCTCTTGCCGTTCCTGAAGCAAATTAAGTTTCCGCCCCCACAACATCTACTGTTTAAAATTTCTTGGGCCTACGTAACACTGACTCATCTTTCAAGTCTGACAGAGCTTCTGTTCTCCTGAAGCCTTCCTTTGTCCCTTCTTGCTGGCACTTCCCCAAGTCAAGCGTCCCATTTCTAAGCTGACAAAGCATCTTGTCTATTTATTATAAAACAGCCCATCTGTTTGTCTTCACCTCTAACTTCTAAAGGACTTCACCTCTGAACTTCTAAAGGACTGAGACTATATATATGCATCAGCCCTGCATGCCTGACACCGGGTAGAGACTCAAAAACAGTTTAAGGAGCAGTTGAACTTTCTTGATCTCAGTACATGAAATAAGGTGCTGGCCCTGATGGTCTCCAATCCCTTGCAGGCTACCTCTCTCTGATTACTTGATCTGGGGTAGGGGGGCAGGGAGAACTGTGCTCTCAGAAGCTGTTGACTGAGGTCCCTGTGCCACTTTGGGCCCCAACGCTGTGACCACACAGGGCAAAAGTGTTTCCTTCTCGGCTTCCCTCACACTCACCGCTGATTCCACTCCTCTCTTAGCAAAAGCTCAGAAGAAAGCATTTCTCCCTCTGAGACTCTAGTGAAGTTCTTTAAACAACTCCAGTACCACTTACAGATGAAGTCTCGGATGCAAGGTCAACTCTAATCCGAAATCCATCTGCGATTAGGGCGCCATTTCTGCATTACAAATATGAAGGGGGAAGAGGGCCGTTAAAAATGAGCACAACTACGAACTATAATATTCACTCTAAAGTCAAACCAAAGAATAAAGCACGTGTGCTCAGACATACTCAAACACAATCATTCTGCTTAAATCTAGAAGAAGCGAAATTACCTTTTCAATGCTTTTGTAGCAGCGCTCTCGTCCTTAAACACTACATAAGCATTAATATTTTTCTGATCAGGATGAATTTTACGTCTGCATAACAAAAAAAGACAATATGAAATCTGTTAATCTCAAAGTCACTAAAACAATACGGCTTGTTTCCTACTCACTCTCAATCAACACATATGACAAGAATTCCGGGGGAAGTTTTATATCTTTTAATAAATCTTTGATAACAACTCAAAAAATAACACACAACTTTATACATGTCACCTGTGCCTTATTCATCACCGATCACTGTGTGAGAGTGAGCAGGCCCCCGTGCCATGCTTTAAAGCTAGGAATGAGAATCTTAGATGCAGTTCTGCACCTAACACACAGGTAAACAGATGTGACAGCTAACTTGACCTGTCCTTTTTACGGCTAAATGGAAAGCACACAAACGTGTTCAGCTTAGAGAAATATTAAAGATCAATATCCTTGCGGCCATTACCCACTCCAAAGCCTCTGTCTGTGCCTCCCCTCCTTCAAAGGTAACTACCACCCCAACTCTTACAGAAACCATTTCCTTGTGTGGCTACACAGTTTTACCATTCAAGTATGTATTCCTTTATTTTATTTTGTTTTGTTTTATTTTATTTATTTATTTTTTAAAGATTTTATTTATTTGACAGAGAAAGAGATCACAAGTAGGCAGAAAGGAAGGCAGAGAGAAAGGGGGAAGCAGAGTCCTTGCTGAGCAGAGAGCCCGATGCAGGGCTCGATAACAGTACCCTGAGACCATGACCTGAACCAAAAGGCAGAGGCTTAACCACTCAGCCACCCAGATGCCCCACTTCATTTTATTTTTTTATTTGAGAGAGAATGAGTGAGCAAGAGAAGCAGGGGGAGGGGCAGAAGGAGAGAGGCAGACTCCCCACTGAGTGGGGAGCCTGATGTGGGGCTCGATCCCAGGGCCCAGAGATCATGACCTAAGCCAAATCTAAGAGTCAGACACTCAACCACCTGGGCCACCTAGGCGCCCCTGTGGGGTTCTCCTTTTCTCTCTCTACCTTACTGGGTTTTGTTGAGTGCAAGCCCACAGTATAGTTCAATGTGTAGCTCTGTCCTCCCTATTTCCTGGCAAACTGGTAGTCAGATCCAGAGGTTTGATGGGACTCAGACTGGACCCCTTTGTCCGGACTGGAGGTAGTGCTATGTTCTTTCAACGGGAAGCACGCTGTGACTGGTTTTTACTCTTCTATAAAAGAGTACTCTGCTGTAATGACAGCAGCTATAGCTGTTCCGTGCCTACACCCACTAATTCACTAGGTTTGCAGAAAGGTCACATAATTTAGATGTGAACAATCAGCAAAAAGGGCCTAGTAATGATCACTGATTCTCTCTGAAGCCAGGGACCTACTATCTTTGAAGTAGCAAAAATGCTAAAAAAAACAAATGAGTACCATCAAAAAAGGTACTGGGAAATGTCAGGGCATTTCTCCTGGCATTCTGTAATAATATGCTACACTGAGAGTTTTACATTGATAAAACCAGCTACAGTTTACTGAATGCTTCATACCGGGTACCATGTTAGACATTTTATGTATTTCATTTAATCTCACATCTCTTGACATGGGTGTTACTTTTCTGATATTATGGATAAGAAAGTTGAGACTCAGAGAAGTGCCGTGATCACAAGGCAAGGAGTGGCCAGCCTAGGACTTAAAACAAATCTAGCTGACTCAGAGAGCTCTTCCTTCAGTCCTGCAACCTGGTAACATCCTAGTCAGCATGTCCTAGGGCAATCCTAGTGTTGTAATGTTTGCATCCTCCCCAAATTTGTAATGTTGAAATCTATTTAATGCCCAATGTGATGGTAACAGAAGGTGACACCTTTGGGCGTTGCTGAGGTCATGAGGGTGCAGTTCTCATGAACAGGAGAAGGGCTCTTAAAAAAAGAAACCCCACAGAGCTCTTAGCCCCCTTTTTATCTTACAGCTTAACATTTTTATCTTACAGCACAAAATGTGAGGCACAGTGAGAAGGCACTGGCTATGAGTCAGGAAGCTGACCCTCACCAGAATGCAGCCATGCTGGCATCCGATTCTCTGACCTGCCAGCCTTTGAAACTGGGAAATTTCTTTTGTCTGTAAAGCCATTCAGTCTGTGCCATTTTGTTATTGCAGCCTCCACGGACTAGGACAAACCCCAAGACAACCTAAATGGAAAATGACTTTAAAACTCTTAATTGTACTGTTACTTTGTGATAAAAGACCCTTACATAGCACAGGGAATGAAGAGGGCCAAGAATGCAATACTGCCCCTTTCTATGTGGCAAGAACATGTTTTGTATCAAGGCTGATGATTTAAAAACACTAATGACATTTAGAGTTCTACTTCTACCTAGAAGATAGAAAGCCAGGAATAGCATCATTCCCACCCTAACAGTAAGAAGCCAGACATCCTACGACATTGTGACTTTTGTTGAAGTCATCAGAGCTGAAGACAAAGGGAAACCAAGCAGCCTGAAAGCTAAGGAAAGACAGGCCCATCAGAGAGAGGAGGCAGCTCTGGCTCACAGGACAGGTGACAGACAAGCCAACTGGACCGATTTCAGCTAGGATTTAATAATTGCTAAAGCCTAGTGTGGGCTGGGTCTGAAATGAATCTCTTCGATGCTGCCAACCCAGGGATGCACACCCACTAGCAGTCTCTGCTCCACTGGCCTCTGCCGGTGTCCCCGGGAATGACAGAGGGCAGGCAAGAGCCCAAAACAACCACGGGGTGTGGGATGCAGAAGAGAAGAGCCAAGGCTCCCGTGGGAAGGGCACAAAGCCCTACCTCGATTCTCCCTGCGGAGAGGGAGAAGCTGCTGGGGCAGAGGCAGCAAACTCTGTTACCCCCAGAGTACCTACCGCAGGGCAAAGAGTGGGAAATGTTCTCCAGCACGAGACCCACCAAAGGCACAGACAGTGTGGCTGCCACAGGAGGGAAGGCCAGCTGGGTGTGCACAGATACACAGATATGGTTTGCCTGCATATGAAGCTGAACCAGGACAACAGAGAACCCCGATACCCGCAACCAGACCACCCAAAGACAGCACTCTCTACATTGGATCTTCAGTAAAATTTAAAACTTTTGCTCTTCAAAAGACACCCTTAAGTAAGTTAACCACAGGCTGGGACAAAATATCCAAAACATATACACATCAGAAAAAGGTCTTATGGGGCGCCTGGGTGGTTCAGTGGGTTAAAGCCTCTGCTTTCGGCTTAGGTGGTGGTCCCGGGTTCTGGGCTCATCAGGGAGCCTGCTTCCCCCTCTCTCTGCCTGCCTCTCTGCCTACTTGTGATCTCTTTCTCTGTCAAATAAAAAATTAAAAAATTAAAAAAAAAAAAAGAAAAGAAAAAGGTCTTACATCCACAATAAAGAGCTCTATACAAGTCAGGGCACCTGGGTGGTTCAGTCGGTTAAGCATCCTGATTTCCCATCAGGTCATGATCTCAGGGTTGTGAGACTGAGCCCTGTACTGGGCTCCACACATGGAGCCTACTTAAGATTCTGTCTCCCTCTCCCTCTACCCCTCCCCACTCTCTAAAAAAATAAAAATTAAAATTAAAAAAATTAAAAAGACAAGCTGCCAGAAAATGGGTAAAATTTTTGAACTGACACTTACTTCTCCAAAGACTAGATACAAACAGCCAATAAGCCCAAGAAAAGACACTCAGTATCTTCAGTCATCAGCAAAACAGAAATTGAAACCACATGACAAACCTTCTAAATGGCTAAATTCAATGACTGACAACAAGTGTTGCTGAGGATGTGAAGCAACTGGAGTTCTCACACAGCTGGTAGAATGTGAAACGATGGGACCACATTGGATATTAATCTGGCAGCTTCTGAGAAAATCGACATATACCTACCACAAGACCCAGCAATCCCACACCTCCAGATACTTTAGGAAGAAAAATAATTTGTACACCAAAGGTTGTTAGAACCTTTATTCATGACAGCCCCAACCTGGAAATAACCTGAATATTCATCAAACTAGTCACTGGATGAACACCTTTTGGCATAGCCACACCATGGAATACTACTGGTCAGTTAAAAAGAAAATAAAAAAAAGAACGAGCCACAGAACAACCAACAGTAGGAACGAATCTCCAAACCATCATGCTGAGCAAAAGAAGTAGGTAAGAGTACCTCCTACATCATGAGTCCATTTACATAAAATTCTAGAAAATGCAAACTAACAACAGAGACAGGGAGAGGGTCAGTGGTTGCTTGGGGATGGGAGGGGGTGATGATACGCAGAGTGATGAAGTAGTCAGTATCTTGAGTGTGGCAATCACTTCATGAGCACATACATATGCTTAACCCACAGAATTGTAGATTTTAAACACATGCAGTTTATTGAAGATTAAGTTATATCTTAATGAAGTAGAAACACAGCTAAAAGAATTGACTATATGAAAAGAAAAGTATGTTTTACATGGCAAAAATCCTCCAAGCAAAAGAGCAACGGAAAATATTTGTTAAATCACTAAAGGCTAATTTCCTCAACATTCCACATCAGTGAGAGACAATTCAACAACAACAAAAATGGGCAAATGAGAGTAACAATTCAGATAAAAGGACACACAAAAGACTCCTGAATATATGAAAAGATGCCTGCTCATAAGAAATGCAAATTACAAGTATCACTTTTCAACTATCACTGAAAAGCTCAAAAACATACATTTGTAAAGGGAATACACATAGGTTACCAGAAATACATAAATACACATACTTTACCAGAAATACACATAGGTTACCATCTCTGAGATAGCAGTCAAAATGACAAATGCAAATACCCTTTTGGCCAAACAATTCCACTACTAGAAGTTTATCCTAGAGATAATTCTCGCATGTACAAAATCACATGCAAACAAGGTTATTCACTCAAGCATTATCTGTAATGGCCACAAGACCAGAAAAACACCTCAATGCCCACGAGAGGAGAGTTTGTTGACACAAGTTATCATATACCTTACAGAACACAGAGATGCTCTGAAAAATAGGGAAGCAATTTTTACACTGATAAACTGATCTTCAGTGTACAATAAGTGGAGAAAAGGAAATGTGGAGTATACATACTGAATACCACTGTGTCAAAAGTTATGTGTGGGGGGAAGAACGTATATGTGTATCAACTTGTAAATGCATAAAACATCTCTAGGAGGTTATACAAAAAAGTAAGAATAACAGCTGCCCGCAGCAGGAAATTGGCATAGGGAAAAGGTCTAGGAGAGAAACTTTTTACTTCATGTGCTTTTTTGTTTGTTTGTTTTTCAAAGTAGGCTCCATGCCCAGCATAGAATCCAATGCAGTACTTGCACTCACAAGCCTGAGATCAAGAGTTAGACTCTTAACTGAAAGGTTAAGGTGCCATGAAAGTCTATTATTTAGATTCTCATGGCACCATGAAAGTCTATTATTTAATACAACTATACCTATAGATGTAATCTGTATACTTATTAATATATCTATATCTAATACATACAACTCTGCTTGTAAAATCCACTATTTCATGTCCTTAGGAGAAAAACACCAACATTAGGGATTAATAGGAAACCCTGCACAGAACTGAAGGCAAATGAGAAATAAAGGTTGAATACTTTGAACTTACATGTTATAATTCAATTATATTTCAATTTTTAAGATTAATGAGAAATAAAGGAGTAGTAAGGAAACTTGAATGTCTTATCCTTGGCAGCAGGTAGATAGAGAGTAGGGGAAAATCCCCTGAGACTATGAATCACAAGCCACACTACCAGCATGGTCCCCAAACCCTCAGAGAGCTTGAAGTGGTCTTGGGCTGGCAATACCCCTAGGTGACTGACAGACACAAACATTCTCTCTGAGAAAACCTGACCAGCCAACAGCAACTATGGGGCATTCCTGATTTTCAGATACACCCTGCTTCAAAATGTTAAGATATGGGAAAATGTGTGCCTTAGAACTGACAAAATACAGTATTTATGATTTACACTGGAATAGCTAGGCACAAAACTTTTTTTTTTTTTTTAAGATTTTATTTATTTATTTGTTTATTTATTTATTTATTTATTTATTTATTTGAAAGAGAGAGAGATCACAATTTATTTATTTATTTATTTATTTATTTGAAAGAGAGAGAGATCACAAGCAGGCAGAGAGGCAGGCAGAGAGAAGGGGGAAGCAGGTTCCCCACCAAGCAGAAAGCCCCATGCAGGGCTCGATCCCAGGACCCTGAGATCATGACCCGAGCCGAAGGCAGAGGCTTATACCACTGAGCCTCCCAGGTGCCCCGGCACAAAACTTTCTTATTCTCTTCCAAACACTATGCTCAATTAAATGTCCTTGAAATTTCTCCTGGCACATTTTTCTAATAAGTTGTTTTATAATATTTTCTGTCACTCTACCATTTCTGTTAAGGCTTAAAGACAAACATTTGAAAGTTTATATGCTATTACAAATATAAGAAAATGGTCGAGTACAATGTCTTACCCAAATATAAAAACCCATGAAAACATGATCTCAACTTTTAACCAAAATTTAAGAGAGTTTAAAACTACTCCCTTTTTGTAATTATAAACTTACTTTATTGCTGCCAACTTTTTGGACAAAGTTCCCTCTGCTGGAATCTTTTAAAAGAGGAAAAAAAAGTGAGTATTAAGGAAAATTTATTATTTGAAATATTACTTCAAATTAATTGTATTTTAATTCATTGAATTCTAAATATCTTATTCTGATGTGATGTGATTAAAAACATTCAAGGGAAATACTGCATCCTCTCCTAACGTTATATGAACGAGACCTGGTGGCTTAAGACAAAATCTTCCAGTGATAGAGGGCCATATTCAGATTACATAGTCATTAAGCCTCCACCTAGATGGAAGTAAAAAGAATGTGCCCTCCAACTGTGTCAGATGATTCAAGGAGCCTCTGGTCATGAAGAAGCACTGAAGTTGAAAATACGTATGAAAAATATAAGGAAAACATTTATAAAGTAAGTTGGAAAAAGGCAACATTTCTAAATTAATATTTTATGATAAATTCTACAGGATTTTAAATATACTGAACTAAATTGGTAAATAATGTAAAGACATACTATTTCATCCATATGCTAAGAGTTGATATGCTTATGCCAGCTGGCAAAACAAAACAAACAAAAAAAACACCACCAACAACATGGTATCTTTAATTGGCCAAATAGGGGAAACCCCCTTTATATTCAAGCTCACTTACCTTCAGTCATACACATTATTCCTTTAGTACTACCTAAGAATGAAGGAAAAACCTGACCAGGGTTTTTCCCTGACAACTTTATGGAAGAGATGGAAATTCAAGTCAACAACTCTGTCAGTGATGTTCTGGAAACAAAAGTCAAATATCCACCCTCCAACAACGGTATCATTTCACTATGTGAACTCACTAAATTATGAAGAGTCCAAGTATCAATACGATATACTGAGAACACTTCTTCTCTTGGGCTAGATTTGGACCTATTGACTCAAAAGACTGTGTTTCTCCACCTCACTAATACCAACATGTTAATAAGTCTGACTTAAATGCAATACATTTTAAGATTTGCAACTTCATGGTGGTGAAAACACATACCAGAGAACGAAATCGTACAGATTCTATTTGTCCATATTCTCTGAAAAATGACTTCAGCTTCTAAAACAAAAAAGTATACATATACTTTAGTTTACTTTCAGAACATCAAGTAAGTGTTATATAAAAGATTGAGAAGTAATCTGATAATTATCTTATCTGATAATCTTTTACTGCCAGGTTTTATTTTAAGAATATTTCAGGAAAAAATGACTATTCAGTTGGAAGACAAAAAAATTCTTCTGAAATTTATACATATGCACATGTGTATACATATATATATTCATAAAAACACAACTCAAGTAATTGTTACTACGCATAAGGTACACAACACTTCTGTCCTTCAATCTTTACCACATGTAAACTATAAAAGTAAAGGGGTTTATTTTGGGTTTAGTGACCCCCACACAATGGAAGAAACTTAGGATGTATTCATTCATTTATACAACATTCATTGAATGTCTTGCTATGCACTAGGCACAATTTCAGGTTTATATTCTAGTTACATGTAACAGAAGAGACAGTTGGAAGAAAGAAAAAACTGGGATAGAAGGCCACCACAACACATCAAGTAAGATTTACAAAAGACTGAATCAGGGCAGTGACTATGAAAATGGAAAGGAGAGGGTGTATACTGGAATCAATCCATAGACTGATTAATGTAGTCATTTTAATGAAGTTAAATGTTAGTAATTATTAATTATGCACTTATTCAATAAAGGAAGAGTATCAATAAAGAGTAAACAAAGCTTGATTAATGTCTCTGAATCTTTACAACATGCAGGTTACACACTTACCTTCTTGTTACATGTGACAGGCAAATTCCCAACAAACACAGTTCTCTCATTCTTTAATCTCTCCTCCTCTTGGTTGATTTCAATTTTCTTCCTTTGATTTACAACTGTGTGATCTACATCATCAAGTACTTTTTTATCTGCTACTTTAATACCAGATTGAGAATTACTCTTTTTTTGTTCCTGTTTTTGATGAATTTCTTCTTCTAAATCAGCACTTGCTAGAGCATTTTCCCTTCACGAGGCAAAAAAAAAAGGGGGGGGCAAAAAGAAGAAGTAAGAGTCATGGAAGTCAGGTATAATATTTGACAAAGCACAAGAATCAGAAATATTTCCCGGGGCGCCTGGGTGGCTCAATGGGTTAAAGCCTCTGCCTTCGGCTCGGGTCATGATCTCAGGGTCCTGGGATGGAGCCCCGCATCGGGCTCTCTGCTCAGCGGGGAGCCTGCTTCCCTTCCTCTCTCTCTGCCTGCCTCTCTGCCTACTTGTGATCTGTCAAATAAATAAATAAAATCTTTTTTTTTTTTTTTAAGATTTTATTTATTTATTTGACAGAGAGAGATCACAAGTAGGCAGAGAGGCAGGCAGAAAGAGAGAGGAGGAAGCAGGCTCCCCGCTGAGCAGAGAGCCCGATGTGGGACTCGATCCCAGGACCCTGAGATCATGACCCGAGCTGAAGGCAGCGGCTTATCCCACTGAGCCACCCAGGTGCCCCTAAATAAATAAAATCTTAAAAAAAAAAAAAAAAGAAAGAGAGAAATTCCCACCTACTTCTGGCTTTCCTAAATATAAATGTATGATTCATAAATATACTTAAATTTAAAAAGCAGCATTATCAAAAAGTAACTGGGATCTTCAGAAAACTCAAGATTAGAAAAAAAATCAAGCTCAATTTTTTTAAAGATATGTTAAAACTGTCATGTAACAGCAGAGCAACCAAACTTCATTTCAACAAAAGTTGGTTCATTTAAAGTTCTTGGGAAATTTAGTTTACGCTCTATGAATGCCTAGTTTCACTCTTGGCTCTAGAACTCTAGGGGAACTGCTGCACTCCTGGGGGGTGCCTATAAAGGTTAATATGGGCTGCAAAATACTTAAAAAAAAGCAATCTGGTCAACTCACAACCTAGTCAAACCAGACTTCCTATTTATAATAGTTCTGTAATAACTAAAGGACTACTTGTTAAAAGTACATTCTAAGATGGTGCATGTGGATAAGTGAAATCTGAGCATCTCTCCTAACAGAGAACAGGACCAGGATCTTCATTTTTTTTCCTTAAAGATTTTATTTATTTATTTGACAGAGATTAGAAGTAGGCAGAGAAACAGGCAGAGAGAGAGAGGAGGAAGCAGGCTCCCTGCCGAGCAGAGAGCCCGATATGGGACTTGATCCCAGGACCCAGGGATCATGACCTGAGCCGAAGGCAGAGGCTTTAACCCACTAAGCCACCCAGGCACCCCCAGTGCTCAGTGCCCCAATCTTCATTTTTTTAAGTTTGTTTTTAGTAATCACTACACCCAGCATAGGGCTCAAACTCACGACCCCCTGAAATCAATAGTCACATGCTCTTCCAACCAAGCCAGCCAGGTGTCCCTGGGGGCTAAACTGGGTAAGTGAGATCAATAAGGAGACAGTTGTAATTGAATGTATCTGAGAAGACAGCAGAGCAACTAGAGAAAGGAAGAGATTTAAATTAAAATCATCATCAGGACTTAGCAGCTGAAGGGAAGACAGAGTATAAGATGACTCCCAAGTCACTGGTTTTGGCAACTGAAAAGTTGGTGGTACCACTCGTGGAGAGAACAGGTCTAATGAAGCATTCTGAACTTGAAGTGCAGCTGACTCTTGAACAATTTGTGTCTGAATTCCACTTACAACTGCCTTTTTTCCCAATAAATACATTACAGTTCTATAAATGTATTTTCTCTTCCTTAAGATTTTCTCATTAACACTTTTTCTCTAGTTTATTTTTTTAAGACTTTATTCATTTATTTGACAGAGAGAAATCATAAGTAGGCAAAGAGGAAGGCAGAGAGAGAGAGAGAGAGAGAGAGGAGGAAGGAGGCTCCCTGCTGAGCAGAGAGCTCAATGCTGGACTCGATCCCAGGACCCTGAGAGCCTGACCAGAGCGGAAGGCAGAGGCTTAACCCACTGAGACATCTTGGTGCCCTCTAGTTTACTTTATTATAAGAATATATACTATATATAACATAAAATATTTGTTTAACAATTGTTTATAGTACTGGTAAGGCTTCTAGTCAACAGTAGGCTCTTAGCAGTTAAGTTCTGGGGGAATCAGAGTTCTATTTGGATTTTTTACTGTGTGGAGGTCGGTGCCCCTAACCATTCCACTGTTCAAAGATCAACTATATATAGAGGAAGATACAGGTGCAAATCCAGCAGGCAAACAGATCAGGAGAGAAGAGAGAACGATGCAGCCATGGGAATAAAAGATATTGCTCAGAATGAATGGTAGAGAAAAGGCCAGAGCAGGTGACCAAATGGATTCCTGAGGAAAATCAACACTTACAGGGCAGTCAAAAGAAAAGGTATGCACAATAACACTGAGAAGAAATGGATAAAAAAAGAGAATCAGAAGAGACTGCTATCAAAAAATCTAACAGCTGCAGAAAGAAAAGCAGCCATGTGAAATGCAAGACAGGACTCGAGACAAAGGCTTACTGTCTATTAAATACAGCAACTAGGTCAGGATGGCTCCACTGAGCACTGTTTCAGAAGTTTGATCAGATCATTGAAAAACAAACACAACAAGATGGGATCGGGAGGGAGACAAACCATAAGAGACTCTTAATATCACAAAACAAACTGAGGGTGACTGGGGGTTGGGGGTAGGGAGAGGATGGTGGGGTTATGGACATTGGGGAGGATATGTGCTATGGTAAGTGCTGTGAAGTGTGTAAGCCTGGCGATTCACAGACCTGTACCCCCGGGGCTAATAATACATTATATGTTTATTAAAAAATTAAAAATTAAAAATAAAAATAAAAATAAACCACAACAAGCAAAAATCAGACTAAAAGTTCATGGAAGATAAAACAGATCCAGAAAAGGAAGAGAACACAAGAATCACATTTTTCTGAAAGCTTGACTATGAAGAGAAAGACCAAGGGAATTGTAGGTAGCAAACGGGGAAGCAAGACTATAGACAGGGTTTGGTTTTGTTGGATTTCTCTTTTTAGGATGAGAATCTTGAGCACATTTGTATGGTAGACAGAGAAAAGACACAGGAAAAAGAAGAAAATGCATATACCTGATAGCACAATCCCTAAGGAGGCAGATGAGGCCTGTGCTATTATATACATCACAGGTTACTGAATTCATCTTGGACAAAGAGGAAGACACCTTTCTCTAAGAGAAAGGGAAAGAAATTAAGGATGTGCATAAAAAGTAGTGGTTAGTAACTGTTAGCAATTAATAGCTCTCTGACTTGGTAACATCACCTGGGGAGAGAGAAACAAGAAATTAAGGGTTTGAAGAGAGTGGCTTCATGAGGAAAGTTACTCTGGAATGTTGTGATGTTACTGCGATTTGGATCTTTTCTCTTTTTTAATTATTTATATTAACATAGAATGCATTATTTGCCCCAGGGGTATAGGTCTGTGAGTCATCAGGTTTACACACTTCACAGCACTCACCATAGCACATGCCCTCCCCTATGTCCATAACCTCACCATCCTCTCCTTACCTCCCTCCCCCAGGGAACCCAAAATTTGTTTCCCGAGATTAAGAGTCTCTTATGGTTTGTCTCCTTCCCTATCCGATCTTGTTTCATTTCACTATTTGGATCTTGATCAAATAAACTGTAAAGAAAACTTTTTTAAGCTAATGGCAGAAATCTGATCTCTGACTTAGTAAGTTTAAAAAAACAAAACTCACCTTCTTCACGGCTGAAATATTTACAGATTCAGATTACAGATCTCAGATTTGCTTCCACTTAGTGGGGGAGCTATGAACCGGGTAAAGATGAAAAAAAACTGGACAAGTGTGAGTAACAGCTGACGCTGGGTATATGAGGTCCTCCTCATCCTTTTTAAATTTTGGAATGTACATGAAATTTCCCATAATAAAGCTTTTAAGCTTTCTTGGTAAAAATGAGAACTATGAAATGAGGAAAAAATGAGTATCGCTGGTCCAAGAAGCCTAATTCCTCTACCGTCTAACTTTACGTCAACTTAAGAGGATTCTACTAACCTGCTGGCCACCCTTTTGTCGGCGTCAGAAAGTTTCTTCTTCGCTTTCATGTTATTTGAAAGTCCTTCCAAGAGTGGTCTCTGAATTCGGGATGTCCTTTCTTCCTCCTCATCCCGTTTCCTTTTCCCGGTGTTCTCCTTTCAAAAATTAAACTTAGTTTGACCCCTCATCTTTTTCAATCATTTAGGAGTCTTTCTAAATTAGCAAGTTTTCTTTCCCACTGGATGTCCAGCAAGGAAACGTGACTTCACCTGCCCCGCCCTGGAAGCCAGACCCGCGAGGCAGACCGCCGCTCGGGAGAGAACGCGGGGACTCACTTTAGGCACCCGCACGTACACGGGCTGCAGCGGAGGCTCCGAGGAGCTGAAGAGGGACGCCAGCCGAGCCGCGCGGTCTCTGGAGGGCCGCCTGCCCTGGAACAAGCTGCCGGAGACTTGTCCAACCACATAGTCTCCTGTCAGATTCCCGCCGACGCCGCCGTCCGGGTGGTCCCTAGACACCGACGCCACAAGCTCAGCCGCGCCGCGCCGCGCCCCACCGTTTCAACCGCCCGAGCTCCCAAACGCCCACCTTCGCCCAGGCAGCCGTGCCACGCGCCACTCACCCTTCCACCGCACCTCCCTTTTTCCTCCGTTTGGTCTTCCCTTCCACGGGCATGTCACCCCAAGGCTTCCTACACGGCAGCCGTCGCAGTCGCCCGCGCTCGCACTGCCGGGCCCCAGCCACTTCCGCTCCCGGGCCCCGCCCCTTCCGCTCCAGGCAGCGTGGGAGCGGGAGACTCCGGCCCTCTTGGGGCAGGGCTTCCGGCAGCGGGTTGGATCTCTTCAGGTTTGAGAGAAGTTCTCCTTGGAGTGAAGGAGTCTTCGGGAGTCCTGAGACCTGACGTATAAATAACCACCAGCCAGGCGGCGTGCGGGACTTCAGCCCAAGCGGACGGAACACACGGTCGAAAACCCCCGAGTCGCTGACGATGGGGGAGAGGGGTTTACCAAGAGCGGCGGTTACAGGGATGTCGGCTATGTAACATTAACGTTTGATGAATCGGCATCAAGCGTTCGTGGGTATTCTTTGCATGGCTCTGGCAATTTTTCTGAAATTTGACACATTTCAAAGTTAAGTTTAAAGCAGTGGAGGCCCCAGCCCTACCCTACTCTGCCCTATTCTACCAGATCCTTGGCACTCCGAACTCCTCTGCTATTTTCTCGGCCTAACTTCCAGACTCCTGTCCCTCCATACCGGCACATTATACCCTTTTTTATTTCTTGTTATTCCTTCACCCAAAATTATGTCTTTACTCATTTTCATCTGCAAAATCCTCTCCATTCTTCAAGGCCCAGCTGAGATCTCACTTATGATAAGTTCTCAGCTATTTGCAATAGATTTTTTCCAACCCTTCATCAAACCCTCTCTAGATGTCTGGGAATGGGTGTCTTATCCCATTTTGTACCCCTATTTGCTGTACCTAGTGAACACAGGTAAACTGATTTTTAGGTAACAGAAGATAAGTACTAGATTATAATTAGATAATTGCATCCAGAACTTTGGTGGTTAAATAGGATTGAATTTTGACTCTGAGTATAGACCTGCTTTCTGAAAGCTCTTAACAGAAGTCATTGAGAATATAGCTGACCTTACATAGACCACATCAGAAAAATGGTGAAAAAAAATATTCATCTGCTTGGCCATGGTTTTGTTTTCTGAGTCTGAATTAGGTTTCCCCTAATTGTGACCTTGCAGTATTTCACAAAAGATGGGACAAATCAAATTGTCCCTGTTTGCAATTCAAGTATCTCCCTCCATCTATCCTACACAGTCCAATGAAGAAATTCTTTTTCCTTCAGAATGTCTCCCAATCCCATCCCTTCCCTACTCTCTCTAGCATTATTCCAGGAATCATCTTATCTGTAGCACTGCAACCTCATCACATCTGGCCTTTCCTGACTCTTCCCTTCCTTTTTACCTACACATTCCACTTCCAGATGAATTTCCCTTGAACGTTACTTCAAGGTTTACATCTCCTCTTTGCCACCCTCCTGTCACAATTCTCATATGCTCATTCATCTCATATGCTCATTCATCACCCACTTTAAACATGTATGCACTGGTTTTCCCTGACCATCCAGTTTAGCACATATTTTATTAGGCCTTACATCTAGTACTTCCACAACTAAACCAGGAAAGTATTCCTCCCGGGTATTACATCTAATATACACAAAACCTATCATGATGTTAGCCAAAAATCCCTGAATAGTAGTTTAAAATTAAGAGAAAGGTGGAGAAATGGATCCAGAAAGAATGAAAGGCAGCACACATTTCTAGAGGACAATAATTAGTGAGGAATAAAGAAGCTTGATTGGAGAGTTAAGAAATGATCCCCACTGCCATTCAGAACTGGTTTTTAAGTGTTTGGAGGTCACTTCACTCCCTTTTAAGAGTTTAAAATATAAAGTAATTTCAGAGGAAAGAACACACAAGGGGTGCCTGGGTGGCCCAGTCTGTTTATGTGACCAACTCTTCATTTCAACTCAGGTCTTGATCTCAGGGTTGTGAGCTCAAGCCCTTCACTGGGCTCCACACTGGGCATGGAGCCTACTTTAAAAAAAAAAAAAAAGGACAAAAACTTTGTAAAAAATGTTAATGGTTTTATCTGTGCTGCTTCAGATTCTCCAATCTTCCCAGGATAAGAAAATTAAGATCTCTCAGTTTATTTCAGTAGGGAAAAAAGTTTTGGAAAACACTGCAAAAAAACACCATATCCTCTTAATTTTAAGCTAGGTTGGTAAAACCTAGTTCAGGAGACCAGATGAAAACTCAAGTCAAATTCTGGTAATACCAAGAAATTCTCAAACTCTCCAGAGGAGCTGGGGAGAAGGGAGAATTGTCAGGAAGGCAGAAAGGCTCAAGAGTATAAACCTCAACTCCAACAAAGTTCAGAATCGGTCCCTTTTAGAGCACTGTTTCTGTAACATACAAAGTAGGTTGTATTAGTAGTTCCTTGAAAAACAAGGTTTCATGACCAGGCAAGATTGAAAACAGTAGGGGTAAAGGAAGTTAGCCAGGTGTTTCTTCATAGGCCACCTCAGTTTTTAATATGCTAACAATGAATCTCTGTGGGGAAAAAGTGCTATATGTGGCATAGATACTTGACAACTCCCAAAGCATTTCCAGGAACCAGTATTCTAGGACTTCATTTTGGGAGCACTGTTCCAGATTTTAAAACTCATCCCTAAGAAGTTAAATTTCTGTAAACTAAAAAAAAGGTCATCCCAAAGGTAATTTAAAACTATACATTTGAGCCTTTTAGGCCTTAAAAACTGTTTTAAGAAAGGACTGTCTCTTGGTGGAAAGTTCATTAAATGGGGCAAAAAACCTAATTACCAATTTTTTTTTAAATGGGGAGAAAAGCAGTGGTTCTCAACTCAGATGCATATTAAAGTCACTGGAGACCTTTAATACATGTCTCATCCTAGACCAATTCAGTACAACTCCTTTGGGGCAACAGCTGCCCCACCACTACCACCACCACCATGGGCACAGTACAGAGTGCTGACTATTGTTTTAACAATGCCCAGATAATTCCAATGTGCAGTGCAGCAGAGTATGCTAAAAATCAAAGTCCAAAGAAATGACAAGACAGAAAAAAGGGAAAAAATCTGCTGGTGACGGTTCCACATGTTAAAGAAAATAATTTTTTTTCGTCTTTAGACAAATCTCCAAGTCATAAATATTCATGTTCAGAATCAAGCAAAATAGTCTATAGAGTGTATATACAATGATAAAAATTGCCTAATAAATCCTGTGTCTGGTTAATGGACTTTTAATTTTTATAGGTATAGTACTTCCCCTTTTTTGGTATGCCAGTTAACCCCTTCTGCTAATACAGGCTGGAAATGTATATTCCAGTCAGTGATCATATACAGAAATGAACTAAAATTACTTAATCTTTTAGAAACAAAATCAAGGATTCACAAACTATGGCATTTTATTTCAGAGCCTTTGCTTACATTTGTACAATATATTACATAATTCTTCATTGTTTGCAGATCCTAATATATACTTTATAGCTTTTATTCTATAAGCTTTTTCTTCAACGTTTTGCTGTCAACAAATCTTTACAGTCCTGTACAAATTTGAGTAACTTGAAACCATTTTCAACAAAATTAGTTACTTTAAGCACACACTACAAGACTGAAAATGCTTTTCTTAGAAAAGTTGAATGTAAAGGATTCTGACACGTTAGCATCTACAACAAAACGCTTCGAAATTCTCACATGTCGTATTGCCAGAAAACAAATAAAACATGCCAGCTCCATCCAAAAAAAGTACACAGAACTACAATTAAAACGGTAAAACAGTCTGTACAGTAAAGTACTGTGTATTAACAGTGCCAGGTATTAAATAGCTTGAATGAACACATCCGCAATATACAAATGTCTTACAAAGGTGTAGAATTAAATACAAGTGCCAAACAGAACAGAGATTGGAATCATACAACATAAAGTCAATACAAGTGAAAACAATTTTGCGCTCATTTTGGATTTTATACAAGGCATTTAACTTTATAGGCCTACCACCCCGATTAGCTATTTATACTTAAAATAACAACCATCCTTTTGAGACAGTTCATATCAACAACCTTGAACCATACTAATACAGTTTACTTGTTCCTGAAGTCCTCTTGTTGTAGCTCATAATAAAATAAGCAATACAAATGAATTATCTGTATTTAAGGAAAAAGAAACATTTACAAGAAAACACAAAAATATAACTGTTATAATTCATTATGAATAAATATACACTTTGAACTGGCTAAGTACAATCTTTATACATTGTTTAAGATTTAATACAGTTTATTAGCCATTTTCTTTTTTCACACAATGTATTATATCAAAATTAAAAAAAAATACTGATTTATAGAAAAATGGCAAAGTACAGTAGTTCCATTCCAATTTGAAGGGGCGTGAAAAGCCACTGCAAGACCTTTTAGCCTAATTCAAACCTGTAAACATGTTCAGTCTTTTTTAAAGAGAATCTTTAATATTTGGTTACCAGGATTGATGTCTAATATCCTGTTAACTGCAGGTTTTGAATTTATTACATGTGCTTGACTTATACAATTAAAGCCACCCTAAGGTGACTTGCTTTAAAAAACAATTAGCTCGTACAAATGAAAATAGGTTCATATTTTTTCATAAATAAATGGAAAAATATCAAATGTTCCAGCTTTAACAAAATACAAGGGAATACATATACAGTAAGTTATCTTAACCTGTTCTGGCCCACCAAATAACTATGCTTACTGTATTGTCTCTACAGGCAGTGAAAAGCCTCCATTTGCCACAGTGGAAGGCCTTCAAGTTACCAGACACACAATTCCCAGACAAGTTGGAAACAATTATTGCTTGAGGAAAAGCAGTTCATTGTACTTTTTCTTCATAAAAAAAGTGCACTTAAGTGCCAAGTCAGCTTGTCAAGAAACAATTTTTAAATATAAAATAGTGCTTGTCTGATTTTTTTTTTGTGCCACTGTGCAGTATAAAAAAAAGACGTGGCCCTCAACAGCCATTAAGTGCAAAGTGCTTTAGCAAGTCCTGCTGTCACCTGCACTCAACTGACATTCCATTTTGTGATGCGCTGGACATTGACGGTTCAGCTAAAGTTAACATAACAGCAGCTGTTATGGAACTGGATGAAGGGGAAGAAGAGGATGAGGATGTAGCAGCACCTGAAGAAAGGGAAGACCAAACCAAAGGCTTAATAAATGTATACACAACAACAGAAAGGAAGGAAATGGAAAACAGTCCTCTCAACTAAAATTCTGTGTACTCTCTAAAACCATTTAGCTGACAACAGGAGCAGTGTAAATGTCACAATACCATATGTAAAGAAAGGAAAAATTAGTGTATCTGAAGTAGCTAGACCATGCCAACTACAGTTAATGAAAAAGGGCAGATCAGGGATCAATTAGAAAAAAATCATGGGCCCAGTCTACTAAGACATGGAAATAAAACTAAGAATCGACTTTCTGTAACAACAGAAACAAATGTCAAAAAGAACTCTGAATCCAGTAGGAAAAATCTGTAACCCACCCAAAAATCGCTTCCTTCCTCCTAATTCCTGCATCTTCCAGTGTTGGGAGTTTCTTAGGAATTTAAATGGTGATGAGAAAGGGAGGCTAATTGATTCTGCATTTTCCTTAACTTCATTTACAAAGCAAATAACACATTTGTTATTTTCCTCAGGGAAATTCTCTTTGTTATCAATCAGTATTTTAAAAAAAAAACAAACATGTTTTTAAGGAATACAAGCACAAGGTAAAAGAAGTCCTTCAGTACAGGAATATAAGGTAGAAAAGCAAACCTTCTCATCAAAAACCCTCCTAAACCCTCCAAATTTCCTTCCCCATTGTTATCAGTTGCTTCATAGTCTTTAAAAAACTCTAGAACAGTGGCTGGCAAATTACTGCCCCCAGGACAAATCTAGCCCACCTGCTTTTGTTAAGAAAAATTTATTGGAACAGTCATGCCCATGTATTTACATCTTGCCTTTGGTAGATTTTCCACCTACAATGACAGGGTCAAGTTGTTCTGAAGAGACCACTTGGCCAACAAAGCCCAAAATATTTATCATCTGCCTCTACAGAAAATGTTTCCTAGCCCTGTTCTGGAAGAATGTTATGTCCAGAAGCTAGAGATATGATATGTAAATTAAGCATGTGTAGCTACAATCCTACTTTAAAAAAAACAAGTGGAAGCATCATAGTACAGTGTTTGACTCTTGATTTTTTTTTTGAACACTTTATCTTAGGAGATTGTTCCATACTTGAACATACACAAATCTACCTCTTTTTCTTTTTCTTTTTTTTTTTTTTAGAAGATTTTATTTATTTATTTGAGACAGAACAATCAGTGCAGAGGGGCAGAGGGAGAGAGAGAAAGAAAGAGAGAGAGAAGCAACTCCCTGCTAGGCAGAAATCCAGATGCCAGATTGGATCCCAGGACCCAGAGATCAGGACCTGAGCCAAAGGAAGATGCTTAACTGACAGCCATCCAGGCACCCCAATTTTGGGCATTTTAAATAAAAATTTAAATGTCTACTTTTTCTTCAATGTAATGTATCCCAATTTAAATAATTTCTATCTGTTATTATAAATATAACCACAAACTTCTTTATGGTTACTATTTTTCCTTCAGACCTATTCTCAGAACTGGATTTAGCTAGTTCTCCAAATAGAGAGTCAAATTGTTTTCCAAAATAATTGTGCCAATGCCTACAGCAATGTGTATGAATTTCAGTATATTTTCCTACCAATGGTTCCAGTTATACTTTTTTTTCTTTTTTTTGGCTAGGAATAGTATCATATTTGGCTTGCTTTTCTTTGATAACTAGGATAGTCATTTAACTACTAGTATTTTATTTATTTCAGAAAGAGCATGAGAGAGAAAGCATGAGCATGGGGTGGGGTGAGAGGGTCACAGGGAGAGGCAGAAGCAGGCTCTACACTGAGCAGAGAGCCTCAGTTAGATCCCATTATCCCATCCCGAAGGTGGAGGTATGATCCTAGGACCCTGGGGTCATAACCTGAGCTGAAGCCACATGTTTAACCAACTGAACCACCCAGTGGCCCCTTCCTACTGATATGTTAATAGTATTAGGAATTGACTTTTAGAGCTAACTCCCCAGAGAAAGGATTCATTTATCAGAACCACTTGTTATAGAGAATCTACGGTGACCACATATGTTAGAGGAGCAGTTTCTGAATAGAAATCTTACTACATAAAAAACATTCTAGGGGCACCTGGATGGCTCAGTGGGTTAAAGCCTCTGCCTTTGGCTCCGGTCATGATCCCAGGGTCCTGGGATCAAGCCCCACATCGGGCTCTCTGCTCAGTGGGGAGCCTGCTTCCCCCTCTCTCTGCCTGCCTCTCTGTGTACTTGTGATCTCTGCCTGTCAAATAAATAAATAAAATCTTTAAAAAAAAATAAATAAAAATTCTAAAAAGGATTAGACGACTTAAGGGTAAGGAGCTCTAGCATAAGCCTTTAAATAGTATGTTTATTATAATTTTTCATTATTTTTAGACAGTTATAGATCACAGAGAACCCTGATCCCCTTCCTTTGACAATGTTTCTGTAAATACTTCCTATATATTAACATTTAATTTCTTTTCAAATTGCTCCATAACCCAGACTTTCAGCCAGCACACAAATTAAAAAGCCTAGGGGTGCCTGGGTGGCTCAGTGGGTTGGGCCGTTGCCTTCGGCTCAGGTCATGATCCCAGGGTCCTGGGATCCAGCCCCGCATCGGGCTCTCTGCTCAGCAGGGAGCCTGCTTCCTCCTCTCTCTCTGCCTGCCTCTCTGCCTGCTTGTCATCTCTCTCAGTCAAATAAATAAATAAAAAATCTTTAAAAAAAAAAGCCTAGACAAAAGACGGAGAGAGTTACAGGACTTATCGCAACAGCAAAGGAGAAAAGGAAGAATATTCATCTAAAGAAAAGGAAAATGAAAATCAAAGTGCTTCAGAGAATGGGAACAGTGGAAAAAGAGGAGAGTTAGGGAAGAAAATCGTAAGCTTGTCCCATCCCCCCCACTTTTAATGTCCCCTTTTTGAATTTGCTACAAAACTACAAAATGTGACATTTTCCTAGGGTTCCCTTTCTCCTAGGGTCACCATCTCTACCTCCTCACCTCCCTACTCCATCTTCTGCTAAATCAGCTTTAATCCAGATTCTCCATCTCCAAAGCCCACAGTAAATGCTCTTGAAAAGGTCACTGGTGATTCCAACATTGACCAGTCACTCACTGGTCACTTCACTGGCCTTTCAGACAAGATAACAACTCTTCACTTCCTCAACTCCTGGCCAGCTCCTCCTGGTTTTCTTCATTCAAGGCTGCTCCTCAAAGTCTTACTAGTTTGCTCTTCTCCCTCTCAGTCCTACTACTAAAAGTGGACTTGCCTCTGCTTTCCTTCGTTTGTACCCTCATTTCTTTACTAGGTGATGGCCTTAAGTACTGGGAGTTAATAAACCATCTGCAGTAACTACTGTGCTGTAGCTATGCTTATGACTTAAAAATGATCTCTCTAGTCCTGTGTTCTCCCCTCAGCTACACACTTACACATGCCACCATCTACCTGACATCTCCACTTGGATGCCTTAAGGGCATTTCAAAAAGTGAAATGGGAGGGGCACCTGGGTGGCTCAGTGGGTTAAACCTCCACTTTCGGCTCAGATCATGATCTCAGGATCCTGGGATAGAGCCATGCATCGGGCTCTCTGCTCAGTGGGGAGCTTGCTTCCCTTCCTCTCTCTCTGCCTGCTTGTGATCTGAATGTCAAATAAATAAGTAAAATCTTTAAAAAAAAAAAAAAAAAAAAGGGACATGGCAAAGGGGCGCCTAGGTGGCTCAATCAGTTAAGCCTGACTTCAGCTTAGACTATGATCTCAGGGTCCTGGGATCTGAGCCCTTTGTTGAGCACTGCACTCGGCAGGGAATCTGCTTGTCCCTCTCCCTCTGCCATTCGCCCTACTCATACTCTCTCTCACTCTCAAATAAAAAAAAATCTAAAAAAAAAAAAAAATAATAATAAGGCAACATGGCGAAAACGAAATGTCTGATCCTTTCTGTGTTCCCCAACCCACACTGGGGAGCCCACATCTTTTCTAGGTCTTCCTCATTTCCAATGTCAGCAGCAAGTAAGCCTTGTGTTCCAGCTGAAAAAACCTACAAGTCATCTCACTTCCTTTCTCCTCCACCTGCACCGAATCCATCAGCAAGCACTGTCAACCCAGCACTGACCACTCTCCATCTCTCCTGCAAGCACCCAGTCCAGGGTACTGTCACTTGCCCCCTGAAGCCACTGCAGTGGGATCCCTAACCAATACAGCTTGCCTCTACCGCTGCCCCTTTATTGTTTTTTTTTAAAGACTTTATTTATTTATTTGATAGACAGAGATAACAACTAGGCAGAGATGCAGGCAGAGAGAGGGGAGGGAAGCAGGCTCCCCACTGAGCAGAGAACCCGATGCGGGGCTCGATCCCAGGACACTGAGATCATGACCTGAGCCAAAGGCAGAGGCTTTAACCCACTGAGCCACCCAGGCACCCCCACCACTGCCCCTTTCGAGTCTGCTTTCAAAAACTACAGAGCATGTTGTTTCCCTGTTTAAAACTTTCAAATATGGGGCACCTGGGTGGCTCAGTAGGTTAAGCCTCTGCCTTCAGCTCAGGTTGTGGTCTTGGGATCCTGGGATCAAGCCCTGAGTTGGGCTCTCTGCTCGGCGGGAAGCCTGCTCCCCCCCTACCCCCGCCTGCCTCTCTGCCTACTTGTGATCTCTCTCTGTCAAATAAATAAAATATTTTTTTAAAAAAACAACAAACTTTCAAATAGCTGTCCATCTCACTTAGAATAAAATCGAAACCCTTCATCCTTGCCTACCAGGCCCCACATGATTTGGCTTCTGCCTACTTAACTTGTGTCTCTACCACTTTCACCGCAGTGGTTTTCTTTCTGCTCCTGAAAAGCATCAAGTGTGTTCCCACCTTAGAACAGCTCTTCTCTATCTGGAATGATTTTGCCCTCTAGAGGATATCTGAAAAACGTCTGGAGACATTGGCTGTCATGACTGTGGGGGACTACTGGCGTCCAGTAGGTGGAGGCCAGGGATGCCGCTAAACCCATCCCAAAGTGCACGAAACAGTCCCCACAGCAAAGAATTATCTGGCCCAAAATGTCAACAGTTCCAAGTTTAAGAATCTCTACCTTAGGAAATAATCTGCTGTATCTTAGGTAATATAGGATTCTTTCACAGAATGAATTGTGTCTCTCCAAATTTCTATGTTGAAGCCCTAACTTCCAGTGTGACAGTATTTGGAGATAGCAATACATTTCCTGTTGTTTAAGACCCCAGTCTGTGGTACTTTGTAATGGCAGTCCTGGTAGACCAAGAGAACCTCTTTACCCTCAGATTTAACTTCTCTCACTTTCTCTGGTCATTAAGGTCTCAATAAAAAGGTCTTGACCATTGGTAATCTAACACAACCCACCCAATCCCTGCCTTAACATTAATATCTCCCCAGTGCTGTTCATGATCTGAAATCTCATTTGGGTTTTTTATTGTTTTGTTTTGTTTTGTTTTAAGGCAGATTATAAACTCCACGAAAGTCAACACTGTGATTTAAGATAATTTTTTCTCTTTAAAAACCTTTTTCCATTTTATAGATGAGGAAAATAATGCAGAGCAATTAAAGAACCTTCCCAAAGATACACAGAAATACACACACATAAGTCTAACTATAGTCAGAAACTGCTTGTTTAAGTAAGACCAACACTTACTTTCTCTCTCTTTCTTCTTTAAACGCTTTCTCCTCCGATCAATGGAAGCTACTTCAGATTTTAATGACAGATAATGTTTTCTGATTTCCTGAAGTTTTTCTTGAAGAATTGTGATACGTTCAGCACTTGTCATATTTTCCAGGTCCGCTGTGAATTTAAAACTTTCATCATTATGTATTTTTGAACAAAATCATAGAAAAAATCATAGAAAACATATAGTATGGTTGTAGAAAAATGTCAAATAAACTAAAAAATAAGGCTTGTGGGTATTTGTTTTCTGAGATTTTTTTTCTTCCTAGCGTAAAACAACATAAAAAGCCATGCCTATATAAGGACGCCTGGCTGGCTCAGCCAGTTGAGCAAGTGATTCTTGATCTCGGGTAATGGGTTTCAAGCCCCAGGATGGGTGTAGACATTACTTAAAAATCTTTTAAAAAGGCAGGGGGGGAGCGCCTGGGTGACTCAGTTGGTTAAGCCACTGCCTTCAGCTCAGGTCGTGATCCTGGAGTCCAGGGGCTCCCAGCTCCACAGGGAGTCTGCTTGTCCCTCTGACCTTCTCCCCTTCTCATGCTCTCTTCTCACTCTCTCTCAAATAAATAATCTTTTTTTAAAAATCTTAAAAACAAAGAAAAGAAAAGAAAAGAAAAGAAAAGAAAAGAAAAGAAAAGAAAGGAAAGGAAAATCCATGTCTATATATGCCTGGTACATAATACATGCATGGTTTACCTGTTGAAAGAATGAGTGTGTAGAATTGTAAACCTTAGGACCTAAACAAGTATGCTAAAAGTTCCATATTCATATACAGTATCACCACAATAGATCACTAAAAATCATATTTAGAAATAAAACTAGAAAGACAACAAAATGTTGAAATCATAATAAAGTTCTGAATGTCAGGTCTGCAGGTAAATTTTTCTCTTCTGGCCCCCTTTTGTCCTCTTTTTAGATTTTTATGAGTATGTATAACTTTTTTTAATGTTTAACTTTTAAATTGTAGGAAAATTTTTAAAAGCCCTAAAAAGCAGTTTTCAAATTCCTAAGAATATCTCTGTATGTGAGAAACTCTGGGGTAATCCTTTTCAAAAAGTTTTTAATTATGGAGATCTTTCATATAAACAAAAGTATGCAGAATAATAATGCAGTCCCACATACCATTATCTGGCTTCAGTGACTAGCAATTCATGGCAAATCTTGTCTCATTTACACCTCATCGACTCCCACCCCCAAGAGAGATTATTTTAAAGCAAATTTCTAACATCCTATCATAAGTATCTAGTTAATGTTGGTATTTGCCTGAATTGCCTTGAAATTTTTCTTTTAGGAACTTGTTCATTCCAATCAAGATCCAAGTAAGCTCTCTACTACTGCAATTGGTTATGATGTGTCAAGTTTGGTTACAACCTCTTTTTTAGGGTAATTTAGCCTCAGGAATTACCAGGCTGCAGATTCTTCCTCTTAACTGTCAGTTTACTAAATGTCACTTACACATCTGAAAACTCCATTTGTAAACTTTGGGTAATCGATTACTGGGTTCCTTGAGATCAGGATCCTTATCTCCATTCTTTCCACATTTTCCTGGGGACTGTGTCCTTGCAGGAGATTTGGTACTGTGAGACTTCATTCCGGTGGAAACTGATTTGACTGATTGAGTCTTAGTTACACTTTCCCCAGCAGAAAGTTCTTCACTATCACTACTGTTTGCTGAAAGAAAAATTAAAAGAAAAGCATGAGTAAACAGAAAAGTAACAAAAAATTTTCACTGATTTTAGTAAACAATATAAAATTAACCATATGAATTTATTACTAAAGTAAATAACTTGCTTTATAGACCCTGCCTAGATCCTGGAAAGTCATCATATACAAATATAGCACCATCTCAGTTAAGAAAAACAAAACCAGAACCAAAAAATTCTTCTTACCTGAATTGCCAATAATCTTTAAAAAAAAAAAAAATTCAAACTAATCTTCCATTATACCTGGTAGACTGTCAAATGTATCATAATTATGTACGGGAATGGTTTTTTAGTCTATCATGTTACTATTTATATAGCATTTTTAAAAATGACCCATTATAGGCATTTAAATTTAATATTTTAGGTTGTATACAGATCATGTTCACATAACACTTTTTCTACTCCTCTGGCCATAAGGACACAATGATGGAAAATCATGAAATTCAATAAAAAATTCTTTGGGTTTCCAAACTCTAAACTTTGATGTGTACAATGATTTTTTTCCTCAAGTTACTCCTACATCATAGCTTTTAACTAAAATAAGCCATCAGTTCAACACTGCTAAATATATTTGGTATGAAGATTTCACGAATCTATGTAAAACTACGTTACATCTGCCTCTGCTGAGTAAAGCCTCAGTCCTCCAACAGAAACGGTTAACCTTGCCAGTTTACCATGTGAACAGGTGATGGGATTGATAGTTCCATGAATTACCACTTTCTGGATACAAAGTATTATCTGTGATTCCATGAGTTGGTTCCACTTTACTAAATTATTCTCAGAAAATGGTTTCCTTATTCTGATTTACCAAGCCCAATAATGAAAATGGAAAAATACAATTAACTATAACTGCTACAGAATAGTCACAGAATACAATCAAATGTAACTGTTGTACCTCAAAATTATAGGAATACATTAACTGACTTATTGAAGATGAGCCCTCTTAGGAAATGGCATTTAAATGGTAAAGTCTTGAAGACAAAAGTATCACTTTCAGTATCCTGTCGGTTACTCCAAGTAACTGATGATCAATGTGGCACTATTTATTCTTTAACAGCTACCCCCCAAAAAAGCACAGTCAGGCTCTCAAAGCCTGAAAAGCATTTAGACAGAAAAGGTACACAGCAACTCCTCCCACTGTGGCGCTTGGAGAATGAAGCAACTCCACCACTCCTTTACACACACCTTAAGTGAACCCTTCCCAATCCCACCACTGCTGCTCTGGAACCCCTGGCAACTCCTAGCTAAGCCACCCAAGGCTTGGCCCCACTCTGATGCAGTGGTCTGCCTCAGCCTGGCTTTCATGGCCTTGCTGAGCACAGCCGCCCGGGGCCCCGAGGGACGCCATATTCACCGCCTGGAAGTCATATGGGCTCAGCAGAAGCTCGGGGAGCTGGCCGCATAACCCTTTTCTGCACTGAAGTGCAGCCAAGCCGGCCGATAGCAAAGGTCAGGCAGTGGAGGTGGCAGGAGTCTCCTGGAAGAGCAGCAGGAGGTCAGTGTGGGGCACCTGAAAAAAAATTCTTTACATATTTTCTGCTTCTCACTTTGTCTACAAAAGAGAGATAAAATGTGCAGCTCTCAGGAGAAATACAGTATATAAATTCCTGTTGGTCAACAAACAGAGCCATTACTAAAGTTAAGTCTTTAGTACCGTATATAGCTGCTCTTGGGACACACAGTTTGGAGTACCAAAGATAAAAGTAATAGACTGGAGTTGTTGGAATTACAGCTCTAAAGCTATCTTGATTATTCTCTTCCAGTCTCATTTTGCCTTGAAGAGTTACAAAGCAATCAATTTCACTGTAATAAAAATAATATATAATTGAAACACTTTCAATTATATATAGCACATATAATGGCAAGTGGAAAGAACTGTGGGACATAAAACTAACAAAGATGTTGAGCTTATATTATATTGGCTATTATTTTAAAAAGAATTACCTGATCATTCATCAGCAATCAATACCACTGCTGAATATCAACACCAAACTGCTTAATCCTAGAATTTACCTAGGATCAGAAGACTTCTGTGTGACTTTTTTGAAGGCAGAGACAAAATCAAAATATTTAACTATCCCATATCCTGAACCCTTTCCTTTAGGGGGGGAAAAAACATATCCGCCATTATTTTTATATTTAAATAATGAGAGGTTTCACACTTACTGCCTTTTCCCTTTTTTTTGTTGTTTACCACTGTTGCTTTATGGCTTCGTTTCTGCTTTTTTGATGAACTTCCTCCTCCCTGAGATTCTTTCCCTCTTTTCTGACCTGTACAGGCTACAATGGGAAAGAAATTATTAAGTAACACAAAATAAAATCAAGCTTTTATAGGTATAAATTCCACATTTTAGAAGCATAGAACAATTCTAAAACTATGCATGTTCTTTATGAGATTTATAAATTCTCACAGAAATTACTGTAATTTTAGAATAAATTATCATTAATGAACTGAATTACTGCACACAATAAAGGAGTTTTAAAAAAGCAAATAAAGTATGCATATCCTTCTTAGAAAAATGAGGTGTAAACCAAAAATAGTTCTCAATTTAGTACGGGAGCTTATGAGTCTAGTAATTCAAAAATAGGTAAATGCTGAAAATAAAAACTGAAATTTGTTAAAATTCAATAAAACCAAAATAAATATTAAGATTTAATTAAAGGTAAAAATATTGATATACCTTATAATGATATTAATATAATTTTAAAATGATACCATATTAATGGGATAAATTTTAGCAGTAATTCACACTTAGTTATTTTACCAATTTATTTATTCCAACAATAACTTCACTGCCAGAGCACTGGTTAACGCATATACCATTTACAAATCCAGCATAGTAATTCTAAGAAACATTTCATCTTCTTCTTAGGAAACTATCATAAATGTCTCTCTTTTCTTCAAAGACTAGCCCACATCCTACATCTTCACTAAGACCTTTCTTGATGGCCAGGCTTTCATGGCTTAACCACTACTCCCAATGGTAGTTTCAGTTCATTTTTCTATACTATTAACTTGGTCCTCAACATCTGCTATGTTTCTGTGTATTTCTAATTACATGTGTCGTCTACCAGACTTCTTCAGAGATTAGGAAAGTCCCATCTCTACTCAATACAATGTCGGATACTGTAATGACATGATATAAGTATGATTAAAAAATTATGTCATGTTTGCTACAAGAAATATTTCTTAGTCCTGCTACCAATGATAAAATCAGTCTTGAGCATACAAGAAGACATGGCTTCCTTGGTCAAAAATGGAATAGGTTATTGACTATTTTGTTTGCAACTTCCTAGACAGTTTTTTAATTACACCTTACTGATAACTCTTCCTAATGCTATTTTAAAATCACAATTTAAATGAAACATAAAGAAGGTGATGAGGATGATGACTATATTGAAGCAGAGAATCTTAAAAATAGTTGCCAGAATTCTCCCTAAAAGAGTATTAATTCTGAAGCTTTTAGCTGCAAGAAATAGAAAGCTTAATGTAAGCTAACTGGAGGGAATCCTAAATCTAAATTGTAAAAATTACATTTTTTACTTTTGATATATGTGAATTCTCCGGTATTAGTAGACAAAATTCTTAAAATGAGGCCATACGAAATAAATGCTTAAGAATTTATTTCTAAGGGCACCTGGGTGGCTCAGAGGGTTAAGCCTCTGCCTTTGGTCAGGTCATTATCTCAGGGTCCTGGGATCAAGTCCCCTCTCCGGCTCTCTGCTCGGCAGGGAGCCTGCTTCCCCTTCTCTCTCTGCCTGCCTCTCTGCCTACTTGTGATCTCTGTTAGTTAAATAAATAAATAAAACCTTTTAAAAGAGAGAGAGAGAGAATTTATTTCTAAAGAGAGATCAATTCTAAAAATATTATATGTTTTGATCTGATAGAGCAGATGGTCTCTATTACCCTAAATCTGGGAGTATTCTTCAAGCTGAATGTTTTTTAACCTAGTCAAGATTAAGATTCTAAAGGGCAGTGCTAACTTAGTCTATCAGAAGATAAGCTCTTGTATCTCTTCATGGCACACATACTGTATGTAGCTACATGAATGTGAAAACACAATGAAGATCCCAACTGAACTGCAACTATATTTTTTACTTAATATTTATTTTTTAAAAAGAATGTTTTAAGTCAAGATTTGTGGGACAATGTTATACCAATTATATCTCAGTAAAGCTGAAGAAAGAGATAAAGGAAAAAAATATTTGTGTGAGAAAACCTGGAATTAATTCATTTGATCTCTATCACATCTCCTTAAGCTCAGCTAAAAACATAAGTCTAGCACAATAACAACTGTATGTTATAGAAAATACATATCCTATCTTTACAACAGAAAACTATGTTTCTTTTTTTTTTTAATTTTTATTATTTATTTGACAGAGAGAGATCACAAGTAGGCAGAGAGAGAGAGGAGGAGGAAGCAGGCTCTCCGCTGAGCAGAGAGCCCAATGCGGGACCCGATCCCAGGACCCTGAGATCATGACCTGAGCCGAAGGCAGTGGCTTAACCCACTGAGCCACCCAGGCGCCCAGAAAACTATGTTTCGAAGCCAAGTGTCAGCGTATGTTATATTCATTTGAGGACACCACAGAAGTGGTTTATAAGAAAAATGATGACAGAAGAATAGCCATGGCAAAATCAAAAGGCACTAACACTTTTGGGAAGTACTAATTTGAATTTCCACCTTTAACAATTGCATGGAAAATCAAAGAAGTATTACTGTAGGTTATTAACATACACATTGGTCCTTCAATCTGGAAGCTATGCATCTAAGAAAGCATCAAATTCCTTTACAAACTCACACAAGTTAGTCAGGCTTGAAAATCAGTTTGACACGGTTGTCTGAGGAAAGCAGTGCCTGGACAGTTGGTTGCTCCAAACCCCTACATACAGTATTTGGTTAAGGGTGGAGGGGTCTGTCAATAAATCAAAATGTTTGTGAGAAACTGCACATTACAATTACAAAACAATGTTACAGAAATATATTAAGCTGCTCATGCCGTACAGTCAACCAGTGTATAATGAGTCTTCAGAAAGGTCTGGATTTGGACCGGGGGCACTTCCAGCACGTGTCCTGGTCCACTATGGAATGTAACAACTCAAGCAAAGGACATTAAATCCTCAAGCTTTTAAACTCATTCACTATTCACTGACTCAAATTACCCTCCAAATTTTCATGTTCATCATGTTCACACAAGGACCTCACTTCAACACCTCACGTTCTAACGAGAGATACCATGAAGCCGGTGAAAATGCAAGGAGGGAAACCTCCGAAGCAGGCGGTGTGCATCTGCCGCGCCTCACCTTTGTCGGGATGTTCCGGCTCCGGCTGATTACTACTGCTGGAGCTCACGCTCGCATCGCAGCCTGCCGGGGAGCTGTTCCCTTCTGACTGGAGGTCCTGGAGCTCCCCTGCCACGCTCTCCACCTCAACTGTGCTGTCCGTTTCACTCTTGATGCTTCGAACCTCCTCCTGGTTTGGAGCCAGCGGTTCTGCGACCGTCACAGAAGACGGCTGCCGACCAGCTTCTGTCACAGTGACCGAGGAAGGCGACTCAGGGGTGGTAGGAGGGGTGTTCAGCACTGAATTGCTGCCACTACTAGGAAATTCTGCTTTTTTGTCACTGATCTCCACTGGCTTTTCCTCGGCAGGTTTACTGTCAGCGCCCGCTGGAGGCGGGGTTTCGAGCTCGGCACCGGGTGAGCCACTTTCCTCCTCCGCCACAGGCTGCAGGGACCCCTCTGCAGGACCCTCTTCTGGGGCAGGATGGGGCGGGGAGGCTGCCGCCTCCGTGTCCGAGTCTGAAAACAGCTCCTTCAGTGTTTTTTTAGGCCACTGTCCCTGAATGCTTGACCAGACGTCTTTGCGATCTTTAGCTCTGCTGTTCTGAAGTCTTTCGTCAGAGTTATTCAAAAGTTTTATCCTTTTTTCTGCCACCTCTGAAAATCCGGAATAGAAACCAGTTGTCCGTAGAGATTTTCTCTTTTCCTCCAAACCGTTATATTTCTTAGTTGGCGTCAACTTCGTTTTTGATTTTTCTTCTTCCTCTTCATCTGAAGAGCTGTTACTACTGTTTTCTAGGCAAAGAGATTCTTTGTTCTTGGCCTTATCTTCCTTCTTACCAGGTGATCCACTTTTTAAACACTCCTCTGTGTTGCAATACCTTCTCTTACCACGTTTGACTTGTGGCTTTGAAGATTTCTCTGTGGTGTCCTTCTTAATATCCTTTCTCTTTTTTGTGATTTCATCTTCTTCTTCATAATCAGTATCTTCAGATAATCCTTCCATATCTTTTCTTAATCTTTCTGGAGATTTTGACACTGGTTTGGATATTACCAAATCTGCATGGATTTTGTTTTCTTCTAGCAAAGATGAACTGTTCTGTTCCTCTTTTGCAAGAAGATCATTTCTGGTGTGGGTTAAATGATCAATCTTCGAGTCTTCTCTGCCACGGTTATCCAGGTCTTGAGCACCTGTCTCACCCTCCTGCTCACTGTCTTCAGCAGAACTTTCAGAAGCTAGAAAATAAGAAGAAAGACTAATGAGTTTGTCTAGCCATGTCTTCTCTGTGCAAATTATACATTAGCCCCTGTGGTTATAGCCATCTTAGGTTACTAGGTTTTATCTCCATTTTGCAGGTGAGAAAATGGGAGTTTGGGAGATACTCACACGAAGACGGTAATGTCTTATACTGGGACAGTAGCAGTCACTGTCCCAGTGACAGTAGAAACACTACTATATACTTTTGCCAAAACACATCAAATTATAAACATAAAAGTTGTGAATTTTATTGTTTCTAAGTTATACCTCAATAAACCTGATCATAAAAAAGAAACTTCTCAATTTTCTGAGTAGCACATAATAACGCAGTCAGAACGCAGTCCCAGATCCAGGTAATTCTAACTTCAAGTCCGTATTCTTATGAAATTGTAGGCTTCACTTTCAGTGTAGCAATGATTATTCAAAGATTTGTGAACAATGCATTTCCACGAAGTTTTAAAGAACGACACAAGTAGCCTAAGTAACTGATACCTTAAGTAAAAATAATTACATAATTTTTTAAGATTTTATTTATATATATGATATATAAATAATTTATATATCACATATAAATAAATAACATATAAATAATAAATAAATATTAATAAATATAAAATAAATAATATATAAATAATTTATATATCATATATATAAATAATGAGAGAGAGAGAAAGAGACAACGAGAGAGTATGAGAAGGAGGAGAGGGAGAAGAGAAGCAGGCTCCCTGCTAGCAGGGAGCCCGATGTGGGATTCCTGGGATCATGACCTGAGCCAAAGGCAGACACTTAACTGAGCCACCCAGGTACCCAAAAGTGACATTTTAAAAAAATTTTTATCTTCTTTTTTAAGATTTTATTTTTATTTATTTGAGAGCAAGACAAGATAGTGAGAGAGATAGAGGGAGCATTGAGCAGGCAGGAGGAGGAGAAGCAGGCACCCTGCTGAGCAGAACAGAGTGTCCGATGGGGGACTTGATCCCAGAACCCTGGGTTCATGATCTGAGCTGTAAGCAGAAACTTAACCCAACTGAGTCACCCAGGTGCCCCTAAATTTATTTCTTAAAAATTGATTTTAGTAAATGAATTCAATTAAGTATAAAAAATAATTGCCAGGGGGCTTGGGTGGCTCAGTTAGTTGAGTGTCCGACCCATGGTTTCGATTCAGGTCATGATGTCACAGGCCCTGGGCTGAAGCCCTGTGTTGTCGGGCTCCACACTCAGCAGGGAGTCAGCTGGACTTTCTCTCTCCCTCTGCCCCTCCCTACCACTTGCATGCACTGTCTCAAAATAAATAAATCAATCTTTAAAAATAATAATTGCCTTTGCTATGACTTTAATATAACATTTACTGAGAAAATGCTACATGCCAGACACTTTGATATGCTTTGTATGGATTGTCTGATTCTTCACAACAATCCTATGAGGGGCATGTTATTATAATCCCATTTTATAGTTTAGGAGACTGGGATTTAGAGAGGTAAGCCAAGCCAAAGAGCTAGTAAAAGTCGAGATGAAATCCAAACTGAAGTCATTTGACTCCAGAATTTAGAACTGTCATTACAAAACTATACATGTTCTTTAGCTAAGTTTCCTAAAAGTAAAGAATAACTGACACAATAATAACAATTAAAAACATTTAAACTTTTCTGTATAACTGAATTTTTTTAAACTGATAACAAAGCAGCGTGTCTATGACTACAAACAAATGTAAAACTCACACTAGAGAACCAACAGCTCTTTTTCTTTCTCTCTCAGCCTACAAAGTCTCAATTCTATTTTTTCAGTTAGTATATTATTAAAAGAGGGTAATAGTAACTATTTGTTTAATTAGAAGTTCAGCCTGCACTGAACAGTGAGGATGTTTTCTTATTAATTCTTATTAATACTCCCACTTCCAGGAGTCTGGGTGGCTCAGTGGGTTAAGCCTCTGTCATCAGCTCAGGTCATGATCTCAGGGATTGAGCCCCACATTGGACTCTCTGCTCAGTAGAGAGCCTGTTTCCCCCCTCTCTCTCTGCCTGCCTCTCTGCCTACTTGTGATCTCTCTGTCAAATAATTAAATTCTTTAAGAAACTTACTCCTATTTCCCACCATACTTTCTATATATAGTTATCTTTAGTTAATTAAATATGCTATTTGTAATGTATATAAATGTGGTTCACTGCAGAAGTAGCACACTTAATAAACTTCCTTTCTCATAGAGCCATTTATTTTTCCAAGTTTCCAAAAGTCCTTTTTTCTACGTTATGTCTTCCTTTTGTAGGCCTTTCACATTTATTTCTCTTTTTTTAAAGATTTACTAAGCAGTGAGACAGCATGAGAAAAGGAGAAGGAGAGGGAGAAGCAGACTCCCCACTGGGCAGGGAGCCTGACAGAGGGCTCGATTCCAAGACCCTGAGTTCATGAACCGAGCCAAAGGCAGCCGCTCAACTAACTGAGCCACCCAGGTGCACCTTTTCACATTTATTTCAACTGCTCCGTAAAGTCAAGCACTCCATCCAGTTCCCTTATTCAGCAAATCTCTCTGTCCTAAAGGCTGACTTTCTACTCCATCTAGCTGGCTGCTCTCTGGGTCTGCTCTAACAGCCATCGTCCTAGGAATTCCCTTCACTGCTTTCTCTTGACAGAGACCCACTGTTAAGTGAAATGCCCATCTTCCCCCTTCTTGGTTTCTTCCCATATATGTTGGAGCACATCATCTAGTACTTTCCTGAAAAAGGCACAGAGGAGATATTCTTTGTCTACATGTCTAAATACATCCTAACCCTCAAACTTCATTGTTTTATGGATAGTTTAACCAGGTATGGAATTCCAAGTTGAAAATTATTTCCCTTCAAAATTTTGAAAGTACTTTGCTTGTAAGTGTTAAAAACTCTACTGTCATTTGTCTTTTCATCTTAAGTGGTGGTTTTTATTCCTGGTGTTTTAAAATTTCATAATAATGCACTGGGGAATGGCTCCTTCTTCACTGGTTTTTCAGGTGTCTGATGGGCTCTTTCGATATAAAGATTCAAAGTCCTGGGGCGCCTGGGTGGTACAGTTGGTTAAGCATCTGTCTTCAGTTCAGGCTCGGGTCATCATCCTGGGAATTGAGCCCCACATTTGGCTCACTGCTCATCGGGGAGTCTGCTTTTCCCTTTCTCCCTCTCCCTTGTGTCACCTCCACCCTGCCAGCTGGTGCTCTCTCTCACACACACACATTTTCTCAAATAAATTAATAAAATCGTCAAAAAATAAAAATAAATATTCCAGTCAGTTCTCCAGATTTTTCTTCTTTTAGTTACTCGGTAATTTCTACACCCACCTAAGGATTATTCCAGAACAACCCTAGTGATTAATATGTATACGGGGGGTGGGGAGACTACACCACTGTATATATACAGCACTCACTAAGGAGAGAGCGAACATAAGAATAAGCATGATATATAATATATAATATGTATAATAATAAATAATATTCACTAAGATATGAGGTATAAAGCAACAAATCAATAATATAGTTGTGAGACAGTTCATAAGAAAACCCTGAGTTTTTTTCTTGTTCAGTTTTCCTAAAACCAATTGCTTTTTGTAGTTACACGTAACCAGAAATGCTGTTTCCGTGGCTTCTTGATTCCTCAGGCTGACCGATTCTAACAGTAATGCTAGTGTCTCTCTCCCCATTATAAAAAAACAAAGATATAAACATGTAAGTATACTCTAACAACAGTGGTATGTGTGGTTGTTAATTTCTTCCCCTCTAATTTCACTATTCCTAGAATAATACTCGATATCACTCATCTCCTAACATTTCCATCACTGCTTCCTTATACTTTCTGGAAGTTTTCCTCAAATTAAAACTATGCTTTATTGAAGTATAGTTTCAATTTTTATTTCCAAGTTTTTCTTCTTCTTTGTTCCCTTTTCACATTATACTGTTCTTGTTTTATAGATGCTTATGGGTTCTCTGAGATTAATAATAACCAGAGATAATTTAATAGTTTATGTTTGTTACCTTCATTACCTCTCTCCTCAAGGGTCATTTCTTCTGTTGTAGTTTCAATCTTTTATGCTGGAGCTTTCCTTGATTACTCACACTGAAGGATGACCTACTAAAACTCGACTGTGTTGGTAGAGTTTATTAACGGAAAAACTGTCCATTTGGTGATTAATCAGGAATCTAGCTTACTTAGGGGATCTCTGGTACTAAAATGTGGAAGAGTACTCTCTAGATGGGCACCTGGTTGTCTCTCAGTGGATTAAGCCTCTGCCTTCAGCTCAGGTCACGTTCTCAGGATCCTGGGATAGAGCCCCATGTCGAGCTCTGCTCAGCAGAGCTTTCCCCTCTCTCTCTGCCTGCCTCTCTGCCTACTTGTCATTTCTGTCAAATAAATAAATAAAACTTAAAAAAAAAAAAGAGTACTCTCTATAGAGACATTCAATTTCTCCACAGAATTTCGACCATCACCCACTCTCTTGTTCTGTTCCCAGCCCATTTCACACCAAGGGGAAAGATTCCTAGCTGTCTGTGTTCTACACTTTTGGGTGGTCTCCCATTTTTTAAAAAATTTTATTCATTTGTTTGAGAGAGGGAGAGAGGGAGAGCACAGGGTAAGGGGCAGAGGGAAAAGCAGACTCCAGTCCAAGAAGTGAGTCTGACGGAGGGTTTGATCCCAGGACCTTGGGATCATGACCTGAGCTGAAGGCAGAATGCTTAAATGACAAAGGCACCCAGGTGCCCCTCACATTATTTTCCTTAAATATACATCTAGGGGTGCCTATTTTGTTATATTTATATAACATATCAATATATGAACAATTATACATTACACACATCTATCATATATATGGTATGTTAATACTATTTCTGAAATAATATAGCAACAAAAATGGGGACAATGACAATAGCAACAGAATGTGCAAGCCAAAAAGCAGATGAATGAGAGTAAACAGACCCAAGAAAGACAACCTTTTTCTCAAGTCAGCAGTGAATGGGGCTGAGAATAAAACCAGTCTGCCAGAGACTCAGGGATAACTAGCTATACCATGTACCTATGAAAATAAGCCCAAAATAAGAAGCATTAGGTGAACATTATCTGAAAAGCATTTAGGGCGCCTGGGTGGCTCAGTCAGTTAAGTCTCTACCTTAGGCTCAGGTTATGATCCTGGGATCCTGGGATCATGCCCCACATGGTCAAGCTCCCTGCTCAGCAGGAGTCTGCTTCTCTGTCTGCCTCTGCCCTCCCACTGGCTTGTGTGCTCTCTCTCTCTCTGGCTCACTCTCTCTCTCCCTCTCAAATAAATAAATAAAATTTTTGAAAGAAAAAGTATTTACATTCCTATATCCTCACTCCCACTGCCACTTGCTAGGTGACTTCTCTTCTGGAAGTTTATTCTCTGAAGATGGTAAGACAGAGTTCTTGGCCTAGGCAATGCTAAGAACTATTGAAGGCATAGGTATAGGTGTGATGCTGAAGTCAGTGAAGTCAGGGAGCTAAAAATGCTAAGGCGCCCATGGGTAGCCCAGTTGGTTAAGTGCCCAACTCTTGATCTTAGCTCAGGTCTTGACCTCCCGCTCGTAAGTTGATGCCTGGTGTTGGGCTCCATGCTAGGTGTGGAGTCTACTTAAAAAAAAAAAAAAAAAATGCTAAGAACTTCCCCTCTTCCCTTTCTTATTCCTCAACTGGATAGCCATTCTTTTACCCTCCAGTCAAGACTAGAAGACTCCTCTCTTTAGAATGCAACTAGTCTAAGAAAAAGACCTAAAGATCTGACAGTAGTCCTCTCCAAAAAATGACCCACCCAGAACACCCTACAGTGAAACTCAAAGTTGATCTGTCCCAATCATGTGCTCAAGATTCCTAATCGGGAGAAGACAGCCAAGGAAAAAGTCCTTCATAAGCAAGAGATCAAAACAATAAAGCAGGAAAAAACAAATTGGAAGTAAGAACCCATGCAAAAGAAGAAAAAACACAAATAACATTCTTTGGAAAGGGCAAAGACAGAAAGATAAGATGTTGTACCCATCTTAAAAGAACAGAAATGGTACGAGACCATATAGAAAATAAAGAGCTCTTGAAAATTAAAAGCACTACAGCTGTCACTAAGCATTAGAGCAGTAAATTAATAGTCAATAAAAGGATCATAAAATGAAGTAGGGACGCCTGGGTGGCTCAGTTGGTTAAGCAGCTGCCTTCGGCTGAGGTCATGATCCCAGCGTCCTGGGATCGAGCTCCGCATCAGGTGCCCTGCTCGGCAGGGAGCCTGCATCTCCCTCTGCCTCTGCCTGCCATTCTGTGCTTGCTCTCTCTCCCTCTCTCTCTCTGACAAATAAATAAAATCTTTAAAAAAAAAAAAAAAGGATCATAAGTTGAAGTTGAGAAAATTTCTAAGTCAGAGAAAACAGGCACCTGGTTGGCTCAGTCAGTTAAGTGTCCAACTCTTGATTTCAGCTGAGGTACAGATCTCAGGGTCCTGGGATCAAGCCCTGCATCAGACTCCCAACTCAACAGGGAGTCTTCCCATCTCCCTCTCGCACTGCCCCTCCCCTGATCGTGTACTTGCACACACACTCTTCTCTCAAATAAATACATCTTTAAAAAAAAAAAAAAAGGAATCAAAGAAAAATATGAAATAATTAATAACAGCCCAACCCCAGAAAGAGAAACATAATAGAATATACTACAGAAAGTACAATATTGATATAATGACTAGCCAAGGAAAAAACCACACACACATGCGCTCACGACCAGTAAATGCAGACGACATAAATAATCAACAAAATAATTCAAAAAAAGAACGTGGAACAGAAAGACACAAGTCTCTAGAATGAAAAGAGCCTAGCAAGAACACAAGACAGTAGATAAAAATACATCCATATAAGCCATTATCACTGTGAAATTCTAGGACATTAGAAACAAAGATTCAAGATTCCAAAGATAGGAAAAAGCAAAAAGCGAAAAACAAAACAAAACAAATAAAACAAGTCACACAGAAAGAATGAGTAATTGGAAGAGTTCTGGACTTCACAGAAACAACATTAGAAGAAAAGAAGATAATACCAATAAAATACTGAAGGAAAAACATTCAACCCAACTAAACCATGCACAGAACAGATTTTCTTTTTTCTTTTTTTTTTTTTAAGATTTTTTATTTATTTATTTGACAGAGAGAAATCACAAGTAGGCAGAGAGGCAGGCAGAGAGAGAGAGAGGAGGAAGCAGGCTCCCTGCTGAGCAGAGAGCCCGATGCGGGACTCGATCCCAGGACCCTGAGATCATGACCTGAGCCGAAGGCAGCGGCTTAACCACTGAGCCACCCAGGCACCCCAGAACAGATTTTCTTAGACTTACACAGTCTCTCAAAACTTACCTCCTTCTCACCCACTTGTTCTTGAAAAGTTACTAGAGAGTATGTTCCGTATGCTCAAGGAGGGTTAAAAAACATGAGATGCCAAAACAAAGCTATCCCAAGGAGTACTCTGAAGAGTGAGTGACTGTAGAATGGGATCTCCCCAGGAAGATATCCGTATACCAGATGTGGGAGGAAACCAGTCCATTCTAGCAGTGTAGTGTGAAGGACTACTATCACTAACACGGGATCAAGCCCCACATGGTCGAAAGGAGTTTAAAGAGGTTTAGCTTGCCCCCACACAGTCAAAAGGAATGTCGAAAGCTGACTACCCAGCAGAAACATTTTGCTCTGACCTGCACCTGAAAGCTAGAGGTGTAAGGTAAGGTATAAGAGGCTTTGGTAGGCCTAAAATCACAAAATACAGAGCAGCTTCCTACTCCCATATACCTGTTCATCATTCACTACAATTACATCAAATGTACGGATCATGGAGGGCCTCAATGTATCCCAGAACGCCTCTATGACCTTGCCACACTGAATTTCCTTAGAGATGATTTTGCAAACTCTCAGAGAAGCTGAACATGAAGTAAGAATACGGCCTACAGACTCTATTCAGGTAACATTCTCAGGCAGCTTTCATCTGAGTGCAACAGCACCTTTTCTCACACAGCAAGGCTTATGCTTGCTACTCAGTTTAAAAAAAACTCAACAATATGCTCTTCAGAAATGTATGTTTTATACACACACATATATGTTTAGTTCTATAGAAAAATAAAGGAACAATAACACTAAAATCAGGATATTAGGGGTGCCTGGGTGGCTCAGCTGGGTAAGCATCCACCTTCAACTTGGATCATGATCCTGGGCTCCTGGGATCGAGGCCCGCATCAGGCTCCCTGCTCAGCGAAGAGTCTGCTCCTCCTTCTCCCTTTGCCTCTCCCCTTGCTTGCACTCACTCTCTCTTCTTGCTCTCTCTCACCCACTCGCTCAGATAAATAAAATCTTTAAAAAAATTTTTTAAAAGTCAGGATATTAATTATTCTAGGGTAGAAATGCAAAATTCTTTTAAATAAATACTGTTTGTTCATCACTATGGTAGACATACCAATGATCATATTTATATTATTCTTTAAATTACATATATATGTATACATTTTGATATACTATCTGTGTATCTGATACATCAGAAAATTACAGGCTGAACTTAAGAATATTTATAGCATTATAAAACTGGTTCATGTAAATAACCATCTAAACTAAGAGACATAAAACAATCTGTCTTACTCCAAATGAGTAAAAATCCAAACTCTTAAGTCATGAGAAATGTCAAATATTTTTATGAAGAAACATACTTCATTTAACAGGTCATATTTCCCCCTTTCCCTGACAGTCAAATTGATTAAATCCCCTCTCCAGTCTTCCTCATTTTTATTATTTGATAGTTCTGCTTCATTCTGCCTTAAGTATTAAGCAATAATGCCATCATAAAAAAGATCAGAATAGATGTAATCAAGGTAAGCAAAGTTTGGTATTCTTTATAAAAAATTCAGTATAACAATATAGTCTAATATTTCATAAGACAAACCATGCTTTTACCTGGCAACAAAGAAGGACAGTACCTGAAAAACCCACAGTACAGTACGGTAGGGTGAATAATAAATCGTAACTAAAATTTAATGACACCTTTAGGTCTACTACTAATAGAAATATTTCCAAGCAATTAATAGCTGATTTTATTTCAAGCAACAACAGAAAACAAAACTATGGTCCAATTAAAAAACAGTGAATTGGCTTTATAGAATTTGACTTGTAACAACTAAAAACATAGAGTTGCACGCAACAGGACATTTATTATGTTTACCTTGAAGTCCATTAAGGATAGAAGTAATTTCTATGGATTTAATATGAGCTGTATCAGAGTTTTTGGCATCAGTAAGATCCAGTTTGGATACCATTTCTGGAGACGGATTTGTCTGGAAAGGTGGTTTTGACAAGCGCCGAAGTTTACAGCTCTTAGGAGAGTATTTTTCATCTTTGTCTTTTTCTTTATCTAATTTATTCTAGGTTAAGAAAAAAAAGTATCTCATGTTAGCCATAATTTATCATGAAGCATTTATTAGTAGCAATGTTAACACTCATTTTAAATTCAAAGTTGTTATTACATATCATTAAATAATACGAGAATAAAGAACATAAGAAGCTCCTCACAAACAGCCAAAAATGTTTTTCCAAAGTTTTAAACAAATACTATAGGATAAATAAAACTTTTTTGTCTAATATTTAAATTTTAATAGTGGAGATAAATAAGTGATCCCATAAGCAATTCAGACTAACAAACCACATACTGGTAATAACTGACATCATAAATTCTTCAAAATTAAAACCCAAAAGGCTTAAATATTTACTAAAAAAAATTTCAACCTGGTAGTTTCAAAACCTGTAACATTTTCAATATAAATTTTTTTTTAAAGATTTTATTTATTTGTTTGACAGAGAGAGCTCACAAGTAGACAGAAAGGCAGGCAGAGAGAGAGAGGGAAGCAGGCTCCCCGCTGAGCAGAGAGCCTGATGCGGGACTCCATCCCAGGACCCTGGGATCATGACCTGAGCCGAAGGCAGCGGCTTAACCCACTGAGCCACCCAGGCACCCCAACATTTTCAATATAAAATGTTGGTTGGGAATGACAAAATTCCAAACATCTTCAGTTAGCTGACACTGGGTATAACTCTAAACAAATGATCTCTTAAAAAATGAAGTCACAAGGCAACCTCCCTCCCTCATGTTGAAAAAAACTGTCCGTTTACAACTAAAATGAGGAGAGGCAAACTAAAATACTTCCTGGAAACTGCTTTTTAAATTTGTTTTGAAAATAATGTATCGGAAAAATCACTGAGACGAGCCTCCTAAATGATGCTGCAGAGCATGATGGAGCAGTAGACAACTCTGCCGTCCCACCACAGAGACAGACTACGGAATCTCAGGTACTACTTTCACACTTCTCTCAAAAGCGGCACATCACTATCATCATTCCGGATGCAGAGAAGATAATTTATGACATATTACAGATGTTTCGGGGTAATAGTTCTCCCAGTGTGGTTCCTGGACTGACACCAAGAGCATTTTACTGGAATGTATTAGATCTAGTGAATCACAAATGCCTGGGGATGGGGGCACCTGGGTGGCTCAGTGGTTTAAAGCCTCTGCCTTTGGCTCAGGTCATGATCTCAGGGTCCCGGGATCGAGGCCCGCATCGGGCTCTTTGCTCAGCGAGGGGCCTGCTTCCTCCTCCCTCTCTGCCTGCCTCTCTGCCTACTTGTGATCTCTTCAAATAAATAAATAAAATCTTTAAAAATAAAATGCTGGAGATGGAGCTAAGCCATCGGAGTTCCAACAAGTCCTCCAGGTGACATGACAGATGCTCAAGTGTGAGAGCCACTCACTTAAGACATCTAGACTTAATTCTCAGAATGCAATGAAAAGCCTGATGTGCAGGTAGATGACCACAACCTATCAGTAATTAGTGCTGCTCCATTTTTTCTCCTGTTGCTAGCCTTTTCACTACTTCTTTATTTTATTCCAGAGACCATAATGTATCCTGTATTCTTAGGGCAGAAAAAGTCCACCCCATTCGGAATTCAAATATGGCTTTTAATGGCTATCAGAAGACAGATGAGACAGAGTGAGGGAGGAGTGTGTAATATCAAAGAGTATTATCTAGAAAGCTTTTCCAAAATTCACATGATTCTTCCCTAATGACCAGGAATTGTAATATATGCCCTGGGAGGGCGCAAGAACTGAACTGAGAATAAATATTTAGGGAAAAACTCCCTAGGGAATGATTTTTTTTTTTCAAAGATTTTATTTATTTATTTGACAGAGATCACAAGTAGGCAGAGAAGCAGGCAGAGAGAGAGGGGGAAGCAGGCTCCCTGCTGAGCAGAGAACCTGATGCAGGGCTCAATCCCAGGACCCTGAGATCATGACCTAGGCGAAAGGCAGAGGCCTAACCCACTGAGCTACCCAGGCGCCCCCAGAATGAATATTCCCATCCCTACCTCCTCCTCTATCTGAGAAATACTCCCTCCTAAAACTTGCTTTGTCTGTGGAAATGGGCTTTTTTAACACCACTCGCACACAACCCTTCCAGTAGCTAAAGATAATACTATATATTCTGATTTCCATACTTCCCAGTAAAGACCAAAAGTGGAGATGAAAGGGGTTTGAGAAACCCTAGTTGTAGCGCCTGGGTTGCTACACCAAAACTTGAAGAACAGATCCAATTTTATAGTGAGAAAAGAACAATCACTCTGGGGGAAGCTTGCATGATCTGGGGCCACCAGCTCTTCTCTGCTTTCAGATACCCCCTCCTTTTCTTCCCCTGAATAGTTTACAGGCATTAGACTAAAAGCCAGGCTCCCGATCATACTATTTTATGGCTCCTAGCTAGAAATGAGAGGGGCAAAAAGGACGGAAATAAGTAAGCGAAACCTGGCTGGGTGGCCTTACACAATGCTGGGATTAAAACAAGCCTCAAAGATCACTTAGTACAGTACTGTTTCCAAAAGACCTTTCCATAAGCTGACAATACTAACTATACCCAGATCTAGCATTTGGTAAATTCACTGCTCTTGAGTATTGCTATCTCTACCAACATACACACACACACACACACACACACGCACGCACACACACATTTAATGCATATTTTAGAGGAAAAGTTCTTTAATTAACAGCTATGATGTAGCAAAAAAAGCACTTTTAGCAAAATAACCACTTACCTTTATTTTCTTCCGATGTTTTATCTTTGGCACGTTTTTATCAGCAGGTCTTACTATTTTATCTGCTTTAATCCATTCATCATATCTAAATTTAAGAGAAATTCATATAAGTACACAAAACCTCACTTAAGTAACTATGCCATATTAAAGAGAAACTCATAAATAGAATCGTAACATTTTAGAACAGGAAACGTCAACTTCCTGGTTCAACGAATAAAGCTACCAAGGTCCAAAAAGAGAGATGAAGTGATCTGCCCAAAGACATAATGTCAGCTACTGGCTGAACCAAGACCAGAAAGAGCTCTTGACATCTAAACTAGCACCCCTTACCCTGTTACCATAACTAAAAGAAACCAAATTTGTATTGTAAAGAAACCACAATTTTTTCTACATTTTTTTTTCTTACTCTGTTTTGCTTTTAAGCAGCAAGTAGACCATTTTTCCCTCCTAGACACATCAGGAAGCTAAGGTAATATGCTCTAGTTTTAAATGACATTGTGTTATAAAAGAGCGTAATATTGTAACTTACAGACAATGCAAAATCAACAGGAAAAAAAAAAAACCTTCTCATAAAATAGTAGGAAATCTTTACTCCGCTAAGTTTTTCAATATTCTGAGATGCTTCCTACATATACACCCAGCTAAGAGTCAACAGCTCTGATGGCCTTCCCACTCAACGCCGACAATCTCTCTGAGTTTCACAGGGTGCAACTTACTCCCGACTGCAATAAATCTATTTGTTTAAAGCAAAAAGGAATGGCAGTTTATTTTTGTAAAAATTCAACTAAAAGGAAAAAACATTAAAAATGAGTTAACATCTTTTTATGTTCAAAAGTTATATATATTTATTGTGGAAAATGGAAAACTCACTAGCATTTTTAACTCCAGAACATGAAGAACTAAAAATAAGCTTTTAAATAAAAATGTCCTCATTAGTAGAAGTACTAAATGATGTAACAGAGGCCCCAAACCAGGCATTAAATGATCTGGGTCATCACCTAACTGCGAAAGTATATTCTTGCTCCGGAGTGGGCCTGAAATGTATGCCTGTAACAACTCCCACGCAAAGTGCTACTGCTGGTGCAAACACTGGCTTTCCTAGGGCCTAGGGCACACTCCCCAGGCAAGGGATTAGGTCTGTATCTGCTGGAAGCTGCTGAGGGCCACAGCGATAATTAGAGATAATAAGGAAGAATGGAATGTGCTTTAGGAAAGTCTTCCTAGAACTTCCCTGTGGCTGGTTATGTGGCCCTAATCAAGCCATTCTCTACATCAGACTCAGTATATTCTGTATCAAATAAGACTGTGTTTAAAAAAGAAAAAAATAAGACTGCACAGCACATCTAGTTTTTAATAATCAAACATAGTAAGAACTTCAAAAAGTTTTAAAACAAATATTATTTTACTCAACACATCCCTTTTGGTATTTATACTGGCATGGTATCACCTTCCTAAATATTTACAGTACTTTTAACTTTCCCATGAATACTGAAAATTGCATTATGCTTAAGATGAAAGCTATTTAGTTCCTTCCAAAACTGGAATGAAGGTGGAAAATGAAGAAAAAATATAGTATCTCTGCCCTTCGCAAAGCTGAATGTAAATGTCTAGAAGTGGGTCTTACTTGGATATAGTTATGGAAGTTAATGCTGCGTACTTTGTTTAAAAGAAAACAAAACAAGCTATCTTCTTATGAGATAACTGAAGACAGTTCATGATGGTTACTTATACCTAACATCAACGTAAACTAAACAAGGATATATTATTTTTTACCTTTCTTTACTCAAAACTATCTGTTACGTAGTTAGTTTGTAATATGAGACATTTTTACTATTCAATTTGGGTTTTTGGCATGAATTATATTTCAAATTAGGACAAAACAGTAGTTGCAACTTAAGATCATCACCATGATATTCTAGACTTGTCAAATACATCAAATAAGCAAAAAAAAAAAAAGAAAGAAAGAAACAAACAAACAAAAACAAAAACAGTTATTGCCTCAATAGCTGAAATGTTCATCATGAGGGAGAAAGATTTATGAGTCACAGAGAATGGATATTCTCTTAGGAACAAGGTAGAAGAAACATGCACATCAATAAAGTAACAGCTGCTGCCTTGGTACAGGATGATGCCCACCACCTAAGCTCCACCAGTGTACATATGCTAACTGGTCACCATTTTCTGAAGAGTCCTATAAGAAGACTGGCTATCAGAAGAACTTAAAGTAGTGACTGTGGAATGTATAAAGAGCATTGGACCAAGCAGAAAAGAAAAAAGACAAATTTTGGAATTAGATGAAAGGAACTATACACACTGGAATAACAGTATTTAAACACTATGGTCTTACTATCTTGGATGACAGTTTTGTTTTAAAATAATGAGTATTCTGTATGGTTTTAAGAGATGCCTTGGAAAATTCTTTAAATATGTTTCCTATTGAAATAATAGGTACTTCATACATGGTAACTTACAGTCCTATAAATATTAGTTAATATTATTACTCCTGTATTATTTGCCTCTTTCTGTTCTAATTTCTCAGTGTTTTTTGCTTGTTTAGGTATTCCCCTGTTCTGACACTATTCTTTTAGATTTGTTCTTTTCTCGGCCAGACTTATTCTCTATTTTTAATAAAATGTAGTAACACAATATTTTTATTGTTATTATAATTAATAACCTTTAGAACTAGAACATGCCTTAAAAATCTATCAATGAATTTACTTCACAGATTAAGAAAACTCAAACCATGGAAGTAAACTGACTCTGCAAGCAATAGGTTTGCCAAAAAAGCATGAGGTCGGGAGTTAGAGAAAAATGGGTTAAGGGACTGCCTCTTAAGACATTCTGGTCAATACCAGAATAATGGCAGAGGGCACAGATGGCAGGTCCTATCCAGAGTAAGAACAGAGAAAAGAATAGTAGATCAGCAGATAGAAAAGCCACATTAAGAATGCACAACCTGTGATGAGGGAGAACTGAAAACAACGTGAGAATTTTGATTAAGGGAGAGCTTTCATATTATAAATGCCCTTACCAAATAAAGTTGAGATCATTGACACAAACATTAACCCAGACAAATATTTCAAAACTTAATGAGGTTTTAAATAGCATTTTAGTTTTTGATTACTCTTACAAGGAACAAAGATTAGAGAATAAACTGAGAGCTGTTAACTGATCACTGTATTTTAAAAATAATTAATGTTCCTTCCCTTTATGCAATTACTCAGAATATCATGCAAGTGTTCCATTTTCTTTACAGAGTACTTTCAAAGAACAGAAAGGAGAGACACGAAAGTTCACGTGGGAGAAAAACAAAAACCGGTGCTCAAAACAAAACAATACCAAAACTTTTCCGACACTAACTCATATAAAAGAAAGACGTAGGCCAATTTAATTTTGACTTTCCTAGTGCCAGGTAATTTTAAAGAAAGGAGGCAATATTAATGGGTCAAGATCTCTGACTCCCTATCAAATACCAAGAATAAACACTTGAATGAAAGGAATCTAGTTCAGAACTACAAGAAGTTGATGATGTTCATTCTATATAAACATTGACTTTTAATACAGTGTATTTTATATTAAAGAGACCATACAATTACTGTGGGCAGAGTAAGAAAGTAATCAATGAAGACAGAAAATGAGAAAATTCAGCTCAAATCCAACTCTCTTGAATACCATAAAACCCGAAATTATTGGAAGTGGCAAAGAGCAGAAAATTGCAGCTAAGAAAAAGAATACCATAAACTAGTTTCTCAATTTCTCCTTAGAGTAACATATTAAGTAAGATATCCATTCATGCTTCAAAATACATTCTTAAAGAACATTAAGAATCTTAATAACTCAATGCAATACAGTTTTTTGTTTTTTGTTTTTAATTTGAAAACGTTTCTAGTCCTTTTCTCACATATCCTCAAATACACAGGCATGCCATCCTTCGCTTGGCTGTGACAGTCAGGAACTCTCCAATGTTCTCAATTCTGCTCTAAGTACCACAGAGGGAATCAAGGGCATATTTTGATGGGGTCTCTCCACTGCATAGGAAGAGCACTCCTTAACAGTTACTTAGGGGAACATGCCTTCAGACTTCAGGGAAACCACTTTTTCTCATTAAATACCTAGATTACTCTTCAAGGTTAGTGGGCCTGTTGCTGTCAGTTGTCATGTTTAGTGGTCATGTAGTCTGAGAACCAGGAGACAATGCAAGCTAAGTAGTGGGCTTACAAACAAAATGACTTGCAGCTTTAGATCCAAGCAATAAGAGAGTGCTGTGAGGATGTCTAAAGCAAGCCAGGCAGTTTGGATTATTGTAAAAACTGTCCTGCCTTAAATTGGACATTACCTTTATAAATTATGATCACAAGCCAGTAACTGGCCCCTTTGTGAGAAAAGGAAATAAATAGTTTGCCAGGGCACAATGAAAAGATTACTAAATTCTTCCATTTAAAAACAAATATTGAGGCACACCGGGGTGGCTGAGCATCTGCCTTTGGCTCAGGTTGTGGTCATGGGGTCCTGGGACAGAGCCCCTCATTGGCCTCTGTACTCAGCAGGGAGCCTATTTCTCCCTCTCCCACTACTTCCCCTGCTTGTGTGTGCATGTGAACTCTCTCACTCGCTCTTGCTCTCAAATAAATAAAAACTTTAAAAATAAATAAAAACAAATATTGAAAAACAAATATTAAAACAAACAGTGAATTTTAAAAAATACTGAACAGAAAATTAAGTCTGTTACTAATTAGACCATACTTTTTCAGTGATTAATAAATCTACTGTAATTAAAGGATGAAATCTAGATAAGTATCTCATCAGATATTTAAAATATTAAGGAAGATATTTTCAAAGAATGTATATGGTATACCTGAGAATATCTCTACTAACATTCAACTAATGGAACAAACATGAAAGAAAAGACACATGAGCAAGTCATTTAACTTAAAAACGTCTGCTCCCTGTCCTCTATAGAATGAAGAAGCTGGACAAGATGATCCCTAAAGTAAAAAATTATATGAAACTCTATATATATATATATATATATATACATGCATGAGGGCTTATTCATTTGATAAATGCTTCTTAGGTACTATTTATGTGATGGATTCTGCCCTAGGCACTGGGTATTCAGGAACGAAAGCAGCACTGCTCCTTTCCACAAGGAGCTTACCATGTAACAGAAGACAACAGCAAGCAGTAATTACAGAAGTAACAATACAAACCTTCTCAACCTTGAAAGCAGCAGCCACATAGTATTTGAATTTTTTAAATGTGTTGAATTAAAATATGCATACAAAGCTAGAAGGAACCATTCAGAGACCATAACATACTTGCTCTCACCAGAGAAAAACAGCTTTCTGATTTTTGTTTGGATGTGTTGGCAAATCATCTAAGAAATTACTTGGCAATGATAAAAACGGAAAACAATGTTAGTCAACCAGGTAAGAAACCAAAATGGTTCTGTTGCCCACATCAATTCAGATTTCGGTTCTTCATGACCCAACCAAACCACTTTTCAAAGAAATATTAGCAGCGTGTATTAAGACATACCCCAAAAGACATAACCTTAGATATTAAAAAAAATTTACATGCAGAATAAAAATATTTTTAAAATAATTTCATAAAAAAACCAAGCTGACATATTAAAAAGCTCACTATTTGAAACATATATACAAATTACAAAAAATCTAAAAGCCAGCCATTAATTTAGATAAAACACTGAAATCTTCTGTATTTTATTTTCTGTAATGATTAGACAGACTCACTTAGTAACAGCTGAATAATTATGTACTTTGTATCTTACCTATCTATATATAAAAAGTTAATGAATGTCATATAACTAAGATTTTAAAAACCTCACATCTAAAGTGGAAATTTAGGCTCTCTTAGCAAGGAAAGAAATTTTTCCCCCTTCTTAAAGTAAAAAAATATATAGAAAAAAAAGTATGACACTGTAATAGGAAAAAAGACCAAGTCACATGAAAAACAGCAACAGCTATTAAATTAAAAATTTTATAATCCATTTAATCCATATTTGCTTACTTTATGAATTTTCTGTAATAACCTCAATTTATACATATATTTTTAATGAGAGAATATCTAAAGCAAAATTTATAAAAGACCCACTGAACATAAATTTAACGCCTTCTGTCATGTTAAGATATAATGAAACAAAAATAAAGCATTATACTATTGAAAAATAAAATTCTAAGCATGCCATTAACATTTCATATTTCCACTTCATATAGCACTTAATATTAAATCCACATTAGAGACACAGAATGGTGCTCAGCATAATAAAGAATATAACAAAACGAGAATAATTTGGATAGTATAGCATAAACATATTTAATATTTGACACAAGCAGTGTATTGGACATGGTATTGTAATTATATCAACTGGTTTTCCTGAAGAGTTTAACTCTGTAAAATGAAACAAAGGTATAGGTCTTTAGGCAGAGGTAATATGTAATGTTAAGAACACATCACAAAGCATTGTACCAGGCTCATTTATAGAGATCAGTGCAAATGGTTAACAACTGAGGCATTCACTGTATTTTGTGACGCAGATACTGACTTAAAAGTACCTGAAAAGTTTACTTCATTAACATTTGATAAGTTCAGGGGATTGGTATCTATGCACAGTTAGACAAATATACCAATGAGCCTACCTATCTACAAAACAACCAAATGAACAGGTCCATGTTTATGTTTTACATTAAATGTACCTGCCAACCTACAAAAACTACTGAATGGAACAGGTTCAATTCAGTAAACACTTTTAAATAAATACAAAGAAAGAAAGCCCATCTGAGTGCAAAAAGAACCAAGTTACTCATCTTTGTTTATGAAGGAAATATTTATATTCACTTGCACTGAAAAACTAGTCAACTCAAAAGTCGTATTTTTAAAGTACAAATTATTATGTTCACTTCATTCACTATATGTCTCTACAGACAGGACTGTCTGATACAAAGCGTCTTCATACTGCACAAGAATTTTTCACATGAGTGGCAACACAGTCCTTTGACTACCAGAGTATTTTTTAATTTTAGTATGTTTTCCATCCTAGAAAGTGAGTAAGCTGGGAGACTGTGACAGAGGGTTAAGGAAGTTGAGAATTTGCAAACATGACAGTGAGGTATGAAGAAAAAAAGAACGGGACACAGGAGGAAAAACATGCAAATGGAATTGGAAGTCTTGGTCAAAAAGACTCCCTATCCTCAGAGCGCCTGGGTGGCTCAGTGGGTTAAGCCTCTGCCTTTGGCTCAGGTCATGATCAGGGTTCCTGGGATTGAGCCCCGCATCAGACTCTGCTCAGCAGGCTCAGCAGGGAGCCTGCTTTCCCCCCTCCTCTGCCTCTCTGCCTACTTGTGATCTCTCTGTCAAATAAATAAATAAAATCTTACAAAAAAAAAAAAAAGACTCTTTATCCTCTAAAACAAGTTTGTAGATACTCACTTAGAAACCACTGTCAGATCGTCTTCATTTGTAGTTTTTTAACTTCCATACTATAGCAATAAAGCAGACAAGTTCCTAGCGTACTTTGCTTTTCTTTCTATCATTACCAGAAGAATTATTTTGAAACACAGGAACAGAACTCTGTATGTACTCTTCTGTCAACATTCCTAAGTCCAATGGCGTACACAATGGAAGTAAGGCAAGGATCAGATTACACAGAAGTAAAAGAAAAAAAAAAAGTAAGGATGTAGAACATTCTGCAGATAGAAGGAATAAAGAAATTAAGCTGAAGTGACATAAAAATTCTTAAGGAGACAAAAGGAGACAGAGGAGGAAAGTCATAGAGTGGGAGTGTTTCCAATCAGATTCATTCTAGTCTCTCATCCTCAACCCCATTTTGGCCACTAATTAGGAGATGGGCTCTTCATATGACAAAAAAAGATCACAAAGAAGAACTGACTACCATATTTACATACAAAAATTAACTCAAAATTGGTAAAAAAAAAAAAACTTTGGTATTAGAGTTAAAACAAGAATATTCTTAAAAGAAAACATGGGGAAATTTTCACTACCCTGGATTTGGTGATATTTTCTACGATACAGCACCAAAAGCATGGACAACAAAGAAAAAATAGATATATTTGGATTTTATCAAATTTTAAAACTATGGTACATCAAGACACTATCAAGAGAGTGAAAAGACAATTCTGCGGGTTCAAAGAATGGGAGAAAATATCTGCAAAGTATTTATTTGAGGAAAGATTAATATACAGAACACATGAATAACACCTACCACTCAACAACAAAAATAATTCAAAAATGGGCAAAGGGCTTAAACAGACATTTCCCCAAGGAAGACATACAAATTGCCAATAAGGACACAAAAAGATGCCCAACATCACGAGTCATTATAAACATACAAATCAAAACCAAATGAGATACCTGTTAGGTTGGCTATAATAAACCTTTTTTTAAAAACAGAAAATAATAAAATGTTGGTGAGGAAATGGAGAAACCAGAACCCCAATACAATTCTAGTAAGAATGTAAAATGGTGTAGCCTTTGCGGAAAATAGTTGAGACAGTTCCTCAGAAAGTTAAACAAAGAGTTACCACATATAAAAGCATCAAGAGGCTCCAATGGAGACCCAGGCTACAGCTGTTCCAATCTCCCATCAGTCTCTATATTCTATAGGTGCCATTTTTATAGACTTGTCCCTTTTATATAGATTTTACCTTCTATTCTACTTCTATTTCATATCCAGGAGGTCCAATTTAGTTCAGTATTTGTTTCCTACTTACCAAATGCAGACACGTACTTTTCTAGATGTGGTAAGGGATATTAATGGAATGAATATGGAATGGGGATTTTTTCATGTTTTAAAGTTAAATGCACTTTTGTTTTTGCTTTTTTTTTAAGTTTTATCTATTTATTTGAGAGACAGAGAATGAAAGGGGAGAGGTTAGAGGGAGAAGCAGACTCCCCACAGAGTAGGGAGCCCAATGCAGGACTTGATCCTGGGACTCCAGGATCACCTGAGCTGAAGACAGCCGCTTAACCAACTGAGCCACCCGGGTGCCCCTAAATGCACTTTTGTATTGAAAAATAATGTTGTCCTGATGTAGAAAGCTTGAACAATTAAAAAAAAATTTTTTTTTTTTTTACCCATGTCATAGGTGTAAGGTATACAGGTCTAAGCTATATTCCAGAAGGTCAAATCCCTTTGACTCCAAAAAAAAATAATATGGAAAAATTCAGTATCCGAAAATTGTCTTAAATTAGAGCTAGAAAAATAGGAATGGAAAGTAAAATAAGTTAAAATGGATATCAGAAAGATAAAAGAAGAGCATGACTGTAAAAAAAGAAAACACACAAAGACAAGAAGAGACAAAAGAGGAGAACTGAGGAACGGCAGAAAAGGAAAATAAACAAGAAAAACAGTTGGTGCTACTGCAGCTGGAACACAAGTGAAAATTATCATGGAAGGAAGGATCGGCTGGGTCAAATACCACTGATAAGGCAAGTAACAAGAGGTCAAGAAATAAGGATGGAGTTCAGCTAAATGGGGTCACTGACAGGGAGGTGTGATGGGGCAAAAGCCTTAGTGGAGTTGGCTTTACACAAAACAACAGGAGGTAAACTGGGTGATAAATGTAAGCTCATAGTTTTGCTGGATGGAAATGAGCAAAGAAATGGCACAGCAAGAAAAGCAGATAAAGCTCAAGTGAGTTTTGAGATGGGAAAAACCACTGCAGGTCCAGATGTGGATGATTAAAAACAGAGTGAGAAACTGACAAAAGAGAGAGGAAAAAGGGAGAATTTCTAGTCCCATGTCTCTGACTTAGGAAAGCAGGAATGATAATTAGAAGAACGGCTTGACACAGCAGTACACTTGTTTTCACAGATGACTAAAGAGGGAGAGAGACAGAATGCAGCAGCAGATGCAGGTAAGGAGGCAGATGTGAAGTTCACAAAACTCTGCTCTCACTTCAGTTTTTCACAAGATTATAAAGTAAGGTCACCAACTGAAAGTGAGAGTGGGGAAGAGATGCCAGGCATTTGAGGAGATAAGAAACAGTATGAAACTGTCTTCGGAGAAAAGGAAGAAATGAATGGAAAAGAAAACATATCGTGGCCACCCAAAGTTCATACTCATGAATTTAAAAGAAGTCAGCATGGTTGTTTGCTTTCTCCAGACAGGATCAGCTGCACAGATGCAGGCCAGGAGTAAGAGTGTGAGATTTAAGCAGGCCAGGAGTAAGAGCGTGAGATTTAAGCAGGACAACTTCCTGTAGTCCAGGAAGAACTACAAAGCAACACAAGAGCATGGGGGTCAAAAGAAATGATGATAAGGAGTGACTGAAGGTAGGCAACACAAGAGGAGCACTGAGGGCATCAAGAAGGAGGGTGTTCTTGATGGGGTACTTCCCCTGCCTAGACAATCTGATGGGGTAATTCCCCTGCCTAGACAATCAGTTTCTTAATAGGGACCACTTCTTTTTATCTTCAGTCCAAGTATAGTAATTTGCACATGACACTGAACTTATGTTTGATAAAGAGCAGCTGAATGTTAGCGCAAAGTGAACCCATTTATGGAAGCTTTTGACTAGTTCCTCCCACCCCCATTCCCTCAAAGGAGGAGCCAATTTGCTTAGAGAGGTAAGATATTTTTTAAATGAAATACATTTAATTTCAGGTAATATTTAAGTATAATATATCTTATCTTCAGTTTCCTATAGCTTATAATATGGAGTAGAACTAACTTGTTACTTAGGAGTTCAACAGTTGAAATTTCAGTGTTGTTTTTCCTGTTCTCTTTTAGTTGGGGCTATCTTTTTAATGTAGTTGATGAATCTCAGTATTTAAAAAATCTCAAATCAAATTCCCAACCCCTTGATTATGGAAAGCCAAACTAGAAATGGAGAAAAATAAATCAGCCTCAATACAGAACACTGATAGATTTTAAATCCCAAGCCAAGCAGTCTAGATAGCCATAATACATTTAGCTGTATCACTAAACAGGATAAACCCAACATGAGCAACAGAGATTACAGCAGTTGAATTTCAAAGCGTAACTTCATTTTCAACTATCACTCCCACGTTTATGCCATGACTTAGAAACTTGAGAATGAAAGGGATCAATTAGCTAATGGTACTAAAGTCTTCTATAAAATATTAACATCACTAAGAGAAAACAAACAAGAATGGCTACTACTAAAAACTACTGAAGTATGATTATAGTTTTTAAAAACATATGAGCTCTGTCTTTTAAGACTAAAAGAGAACTTACTACAATATTAAAATAGTTGTCTTTCTACTTTTATATACTTTGACATTTTTCTAGATTGAATGCTATTTTTAGAAGAGTTAAAAACAATTTATAAAAAAGCACTGACTTCCCCAAGCATGTGGCAGCCTAGCCAAATCAACTTGTATCAGACACTTGTTTGATACACGACCACCTCATCTGAAAAATTCTGTAGCAGTATCATACCATCTACAAGCCAGTATGCAGTTTAAGATCCAGAGCTCTGGCTATTTTCCAGAAAACTGGGTGCAAGCCTGTAAAAATATGTCTTTTTTTTTTCCACTGTGGAAGTGAAAAACAAATTGGCTCAAACACTATCCTTTGTGCAGCAAAAATTAACATTTTCAATTGTGAAACAGGGGTACAAATAAAAATATCAATATAAAGGTTTACACAGAACTTTAGAAAAAAGGAAAAACGTAGAAATTACCAGAAAACAGTATTTTTTTAAACTAAGAGAGATACTTTTATTTTCCTTTAGAAAAATTACTTCACTGGAGAGTGACCTTTCAGATCAAACAAAACTCACATAAATAGCTTCATATAAAATTTCCTAAATTGCTATGGTAATAACTGCCACTGAAGATAAAACTATTTTCATGAACTTTCGTGCATAAATCTTCATTTCTAATTTCATGTCTCTTAAGTGTAAATTCAAAGATCAAGCTGGAGATCACCGGAATAATAGGAAACTGTTGTAGAAGTGGTGAGCATTTGTTGCAGTCCCCATTAGATCAGCTTCAGAGGGAAACAGGAGTACTGTTCTACTGACTCAAAGAAAATTAACTGCTAATATACAGAAGTACAGTTTTCTCTATGATGCAGGAGGGTGGAGAGATCCACTCTACAGGTCTTCATCAAGTTGGTTAGTTTTCTTCTTTTGAAAGTTCAGACCATACAAACGCTTGAGGTGTGAGGAGTAGATGGCATCCTTCTCAGTAACATAAGCTTGTCTTGTTGAACTAGGTCTCATTTTCTTTTCTATGTTATTAAAAACTTGCAGGCCTCAATTCAGTTTCCCCTTACCCTACCCAACCCCCAACCAGTTTCAAAGCTAAAATACCAACATTCCCTTTCTACCCTCTAAAATTCAAGTGTTCTAGGAAAAGATAACTCTTGCCTTTAGTCTGTATTTTCTTAACAAACAGAAAGTTGTAGATTTTCTTTGCAGAATAATTTTATGAATGTTTTAATTCTTTCACCTATAAGCCTCCTTTCCATTTAATGAGATAATAGAAAATAATCAAGCCCTGATAATACTGCAAGTTGGAGAACACCTAAATTCTACCTGCCACAAAATTTAAAGCATTTAATATAAAGGCGACTAGAAAAACTGCCTCATTATAGAAGCCAGCAGAATAAGTAGGACTGAAGAACTCAAGGAGCGGTAAAAGAGGATGTGGCTCTTATCTATCCTGTGGGCATTACTCTAATTATTAATTTTTCCTGATTCAATTTTTTCCTTCCTAATTTTAAGCTAACATAGTCAACATTTACAGTTACACCCTAGGCATAAATGGAACTCCCTCTACATTTATATTAATAAGATCATTTAGTAAGATCAAAACAATTAAATATCAAAGACTGGGCAAAATATTCCTATAGCAGCGATATCAGATCTCAAGCATCTTCCTTTGAACATGATCTATTTAACAGCCAGCCTTGCAGGTGAGGAAAATCATGCACCACAGAGGTAGCGTAAGAGCCAACAGAGAAAAGGACAAATTACACATGATGTTGAAACTGATTCCCTGGAAAAGCTTATGTTTCAGGACAACAATTATGATAGCAGCATTCTTAAAATCTAAAACTTTATCTTGCTAGTCAGAAATAATAAAGAATGGGTCCCAAACAAAACTTCTGAACATTTCCTTATGATTTAAATTGTTATTTTCTTCCAAGCTTCAGAATGGATCAGAACTGTACTTTTCTCTAAATAAGAAAGATAATCAGACTAGCCATGCTTCCTAGAGTTTCCTATTGCCACAACAGGATGGCACAAAATAGACTCTGAAGAAAAAGAGACTGCACAGTTGTTTTTTTAGGAAACAGCATTTGAGAGTATGTTTTCTTAATTACTCTCCAAATCACAGAATACAATTTAAATAAAAAGCATGGGAACTATATTCCTCCTTGAAGATACTACATACACCATCAAACCACCACCTAAAACTTCTATGATAAACTGTTCAAGGGCAACAACCCTACCATGTATTTCAAACATAATATCAAATATTCCAAAAGGAATTAAATTTTTCTTAAAAGATTCCTAAATGACCAGATCCTAAAAACGGGCTTGCCAATTTGGGATAAAATTCAAATACAAAATCTCTCTGGATAAACCAAAGAAAACTTGTGTAAGAAAAGAACTTAAGTAATTGAACACAACCTAAAACCAAACCTTAGTCTTGCCTCTCTTCCCCCTAGGGTTAGCAGCAGTCAGAAAGCACACTCTATATTTTAGTCAAGCCGACTTGCTTACACTTCCACCATATTGTCTCAAACAGACAGAGTTCTGGGGCTTCTGAAGAAGGCTGTAAGCAAGAGCTGTTAACGAGGAAACAGAGGCCCTCTTAAAATGGCGACAGCTTCTGAAGAAATTGCAACTTTAAAATCCCTGCCTACTGAAGGAAAGAAATGTGATGACGTAAGATTACAAAGAAGAGGTTATTGTGGCAATGTAGTTGTAAATGCAAGAGAGCAAGAAGCCTGGTAGTTAACTTGCAGACATCAAGAAGCTCAAAAGTCTTTTAACTTAAAAAAAAAAAAAAAAAGATTTTTCTATCATTTCACCAATGTTGCCTCTGTTAATCTACATGTATAACACAAAAATCAACTGTACAGATTTCGGTCTTCTAGACACTAAGAATATCGTCTAAGTATTAAAAACAGTGAGTAGGGAAGTCACTACGTGAGGCACGTACATGCTAAAATCTACATTTTTTTAATGGTACTATGACCTCAATTTGAATACTGACAAGTCTGTAATTCGTTAATTCAATTTTAAAATAGAAAATTATTTTATAAGTGTTTTTAGGTAGTAATCACTAGCTAAAACTCAAGTTACCTCACATTCCATCCGCAGTAATGCACCAAGTAAAGGACCTCTCCACCTTCGACATCAGAATCTTTAATACTAGCTTCATACATTTTTTGATTTTTCCCTCGTCCATACCGCACTTGGACTTTCATGCCTGGCGGATAGCATTCAAACTCCTCTTCCTCGTTGTCGTCATCCTCCTCTTCCTCTTCTTCCTCCTCCTCCTCCTCCTCTTCTGCTTCTTCATCATCTTCATCTTCCTCTTTATTCGTTTCATCTCTTGAAAGGTTTAAAAAATTGCAGTTAATAAAAGACACCTCATAAGCTTTTCAGTTCCAAACCACATAAAATGATAAAAATCGTGGCTGTGACTGCTCCGGGAATAGCAGGTTCCATGTGCATGAAATTCTGAGTTTCAATGTAACGTTAAAAACTAAAACTGTTTAAGATGACCATGGTTACAGAAGGATACATGTAGAGAAAATGAAGATTGAAAAATGCGTTAAAAGAAAATTTCCAACAGCCAGAAGAACAGAAGTTGTATAAGAAACTAGTAAGGTCGACTATAACAACTTTTTCATGTTTTATTTTAAAAATGTTTTATACAAAAGTATTGACAAAAACAAAAATCATTACACCCCGTAGCCATTTTCAGACTAAAAATGATTTCCTATTCAAGTATTTCCAGCCTCAGGATGTTTAAAACAAAAACTTTTACTAGCCAACAGCTAGTCTTACTGAGTTCAAAAGGTGATCCAACCAAAATTTCAAAAGTTATGCTAACTGAATTATTTAACTTTCACAGGAATATTTGACTAATTTCACATCAATATCACATCAAGTTTTTTCTTTCTAGTCTTCTAACTTTGCTACAATTTCTGCTTTTACTGTATATTTACTGAAAGTCTTCTACCAATTCTTTCAACTTAGAAGTTCCAATGAAATATGTATATGAGGCCAACTCCAAGTAATACGAAACTAAAAGTAAAATCATTCTAGACGCAGCACTGCAACCATTTCAATCTTCACAATATCGTGCACTTTTTAAAACTGAGCATTTGCATTCAGCCACAAATCTGTATTACACAAGTTGGAGAAAATCTTAAATTATCACTCTTTCCAAACACTAGATTTATTTTTTTTAAAACTTCAATATGAAATTCGACTATATTTACTTTTAAGTTTTTATCTGCTGCTGTACAGTATAAAAACTGTCTATACTTTTTACAACAATTTTTCTCTCAAAAAGAAACCATCACTTAAGAGCTGACAAAGATCATAAAACAACTATAAGACAGCTAAGTAATTATGCTTTATAAGTTGATGAATATAATATTTACGTAAGAAGCTTTCTCCACTGAGAATTTGTTTTATATTCTATGCAAACTTTTTAGCAATAACATACTTTATTATCACTCCTGATTATGCAGTTATAGAAGCAACAAAAATAATCTATAGTAATACAAGCAACACTATAAAGATTTTTTATTCTCCTACCTCTTTCCTTCTGCATAGTGAGAGAGGAAGGATGAAGGGAAACCTAGCAGTCTTGTGAAATTAAGTCTAAATTTACAAAAGTAACAAATGCAACAATTTTCTCTGAAATACATCACAAAGTCTACAGAATCTCAAGAATTATTTCTATTTTTAAAGACTCATTCATATTCAAATGAATAGGTACTTAAAAATTAAGACCTAAACAAAACCAGCTATAATCTGAGATTAAAAAAATAGGAACTCTATTATTAAAAATACATTAACATGTCTAGAATGAAGAAATAATTACTAGCAAGGCTAAAATATCTAGAAAATTACTAGAAAGGGTATTATGGATGATACACTTTTATTAACAATTTTAAATAAATAAAGGTTAATATATAAAAGTTAAAATGCTGAAGATATTTTTGGGGGAAGAATATTACTTGTTTAAATCATAAGCTTGTATCTCTGCATATCAGGGAGAAAAGGAAGTGTATTCTAGTGGCCACAACAAAAGAAGAAATTTACTATGCACTGAAGAGATTTACCATGTACCTCAGAATCATCATATATTGGGAAAAGAGAGATGCAGAATAAAACATCTAAGATTTTTTAAATGACAACGAGGTCTAAACTAGGTCTTATACAGTGCACTGAGCACAACTGGAAATGCCAGTAATCCAAGCAAAATTCTACTTTAAGTGGCAGCCAGGGCAATCTTTTTTTCAATCTGGAATAAAACCCTAACACTGTAATAATAAAGCAATCAAAAATTAAAAATAAAATTTTGCATTGAATATCAACCTCAAAAACAAACCAAATGAAAAGCACTTAAGTAATATACTAAAGTATAAAAAAGCAAACAACACAATTACTATCAGCCAAATAAAATATCCTACTCCCTCCTCTAATAATTCAGTGGCAAAAAGCAGAGGTAAATGCACTAAACGAGACAGAACACAGAGCAAAGATATCCTTTGAAAGTATAAAATGTAAACAGCATACATATTTTAGAAATTCAATTTATATATATACACCTCACTCACACCCAATGCATGCGCTGCACCTGTGCACGTGCATAAGCGTACACAACACACATGTGCACACACTTTTGTTACTTATCATTCAAAAAACTGTATTTTGATAAACCAAATGTATTAAGTATTTTTCATCTGAATTCACAAAGAAATACCAAATTTTCCCATTTTGATGTCACACTCCTCACAATGGAATAAATTTTTTTAAACCTATAATTTATTAATACCTACTATGGGGCCAGCCACTGAACCAGGTGTTTTACCTGAATTAACTTACTTAATCTCCTATACCTAGAGTATGAGAGAAGGACATGGAAAGTTCCTGGTAGTAGCTAATTACTTAGAGAAAGTTTACATGCTAGAGAAATACATATGATTCTTCATCACTGTAAAATTTTTCTATTGCACTCATCTAATAAAATTCTAGTGGACATTCTTGGACATTCCCAACACATAACACTTCTGAAGAACATCTACCAAATTAGGGCAGTCACGGCAGGAAAATTCCAGTTGTGGTATGATACATTTGTAAATATATATAGTAAATTAAAAAGCTATATAGTTAAGTAATTTTTTAGAACCTACAATATATAGTTTATACTATAAAATCAACTGAAACACCAACTTGAAAAATTAATTATTAGTAACAAAAAGAAAATACAGGCTTATTACAGTGCCTCCCACACAGTAGATATTCCAGAAACATATGCAGATATAAAAATCAGATTTTTAGGCAAAAAGCTGAATCCTTACTAAGTTTCTTAAGAGTTGAAATAATCTCCAGTAGCAGCTGGGAGTACTTCAAATACACACATGCACACAGGACTACAACCAAGTATAATGAGAAAACACTTATACTATATTCTTCTAAACCCAGGTTTTTTCCTTCCATGTTTATCTACATGCCACACCAAAATTTCAGAGGACACTAAAATGATCAAGAGATTTTAGGCAAAAAGCTAGGTACTTACTAAGTTTCTTAACAGCGGAGATAATCTCCAATAACAGAAAGAAGTACTTGATATACACATTTGTACACAAAAATATATAACAAAGTATACTAAACAAACACCTCTCACTATATTAAGGAAGCTTATTTTGCTTCCCTTCCCTGCTTCTCTGCATGCTGTGGCCAAATTTCAGAAAAATACTAAAATGATCAAAAACATTTGGTTGTACTTATTTAAATCGGCCATTAACAATGGAGATGTCTAGGTTGTTTATACCTCAGAAATAAAGACCAGATCCCAAAAATCACCTACAAAAATCCAAGGGTCCACTGGCAGTGCATAAAATTACATTGCTAAATAAGTAAGTTAATCATTCCAAACTGACCAAAACAAATAATTGCTACTGACACATTAAACACAATATAACAATTTCTGGCCTTTTGAAACTAATTATTACCACTTTTCCATTCTTATTTTTTGCTTAAGGAATTAGTACAACTCTTAAAATCTAGAGCCAACATTCCATCTACAAAACATAACAGAAAGCCATCTTCCCAAATTTATATTATCTGGTTATTCAGCAGAGCTTAATGTAGTAAGAAGTACTTTTTCTCTAGCTCAAAATTTCATATATTTCCATGATGAGAGCAAGAAGAATGGATCAAAAATATGACCTTTTGCTACAAAATCGCATTAGCAGGGTCTCTGAAAGAGGCAAATGGTACTCACATAATGCACACCACTCAAAAATCCTGTATTTTGTCAAATTTAGATTCAAACATACAGATACAAAAATAAAGAGCAAATCAGAATTCATTCAGCCAAAATGCATCTTAACCAAAAACAAATTTCTTACCCAGATTTTGCTTTTTCTTCTTCAGCTTCTACCTTTATGCTGAGGGATTCATCCACCCCAGTTGTCTCCTCATCTTTATTCTCCAGATTTTCATTTTCTTCTGTTTTTTTCATATTAACTTCTTTTTCCTGATCAGACTGTGTAGGTATAGAGTCTAATAAATTCTTTTTACTTCCCTAGAAAAAGATCAGAGGAACTAAACCAACAAAAGTATAAACTGTCACCCTCATTTCATGCTCTAATTGTTAGCAAAAGGAGGTACCAACCAATACTAATATTGAGAAAGATAGTAGTAATTTTAAAAAACTCCTGCCATTCCTAAAACACTAAGCAAAAATAACAGCTAATTTTAAATATAAAAATAGCACTTAATAAAAAAAAATAAAATATAACATTTCATGATAAATTAGCTATGAAAACTTATAGACAAGGTAGAAAATGTACCAAAGAAGGTACAGCACCATTAACAGTATCTGATTTACCAGAGAGGGTTTAATATTTTCCTTTCTTTCAATATCATCATCAGTAGGTTTTTCTTCTTTTGGTATTATATTCTCCTCCTCTTCAATCTTTATTTCTTTGATTTCTGGTTCAATTTCTTCCTTAACTTTTATTTCTTTTACATTTTCACACTCCTTACATGGCTTGTTAACAACTTTCTCTGGCAATGCCATCTGAAATTCAATATTGGCCGACCTACAGTACTCCTCAAAACCATATAAGTATCTGGAAACATGAAGAGAAATTATATTTGGGAAAACGTTTCAAAATACTGCTGTAGAGTTACAGTTTTTAAAATGTGTTCATTTCTTTTAAGTCCTCAGATACTGAGCCATATTATTATTCTTGTTTATTCTAGTTCTGTTCTTCCCAATCTCTTTAACCCAAAGAGAAACATTTTTCGAAGGAAAAAAGTCACTAATAAAACTACACTGGGGTGCCTGGGTAGTGCCGTCAATTGAGCATCCGACTCTTGGTTTTGGCTCAGGTCTTGGTCTCAGGGTTCTGAGATAGAGCCCTGTGTTGGCCTCCCTGCTCAGTGCAGTTTTCCTAAGACTCTTCCTCTCCCTCTGCCCAGCCCTCTCCCTCTCTCTCAAATAAATAAATCTTAAAGAAAAAACCTACACTAAAAGTGAAAAGGCAGAATGTTAAGGATAGTAACTGTAACAACAGTAGTTATTAAAGGTATCAGTATCTATCTGTTGAGCACTCCTGCGTGCCATTCACTAGGCCTCTGAATTCACGTGAAATCTCATGTCATCATCAGAGTAGTCCAACGAGGCAAGGACTAACATCCCATCTTACAAAAGAGGAAACTAAAGCTTAGGAGAACAAAGAAATGGTTGTAGAGGCACAAAAGCTAGTAACTGGCAGAACCAGGATTCAACCCTCAACTTTTTAACACTCTGGCATTTTAACCTCTACATAGTACTTTCCAAATTTATTTGGCCACAAAAACTTTCTTCACAGAATATCTCATAGATGTAGTATCCATAGAATACATTGTAGAAAATGCTATTATAGAGTGATCAGTCTAGTAAAAATTTCTGATCGCTTCTTAGAAGAAATATTTAGTCTCAGTTATACAGTAAATTCTAACCTGCTTTCTAGGTAAAGTATTGAATGTAGGTTTATTAAGTACACTAACTTTTATTTTTTATTTTTTATTAACATATCACAGCACTCACCATAGCACATACCTTCCCCAATGTCCATAACCCAACCACCCTCTCCCCCCCCGCCAGCAACCCTCAGTTTGTTTTGTGAGATTAAGAGAGCACTGACTTACTTTTTATAAGCACATTTAACGTTGTATCCTGCAGCTGAATTTAAGACAGGGATTCCAAGATCTTGGTAGACTTGTTTCCAAACAGCTCCACTTTCAATCTAACAAAGGAAAATGAAAACTCCCAAATTAAAAGGTTGGAATGTAATAAAATTTTTATTAATGAAGCATATATATGTTTACATGTATTGGCTCTGGTCTCAAAGGAATGAAAATAACTTAATAAATTCTAAATGAAAAACTTGGTTTACAACATTGTTTTAAAGTTTTAGTATTCTAATAAATCTCAGAATTACAAATGTTGACATATTGGGCCATTTCATTTTTAAATTAGCCCTGACATAGTACATAAGAAAATATTCAGGTTTTTAAGTCAAAATTTGTAATGAAGAACTACAGATAAAATTCTTTAAGTATTAGTTCCCATAAAACCTATAAGCTTAATAAATCAAAGCAGTTCTAAGGAACTTAATACATTTTATTATACAAAATCCTTTTTTCCCCCAGAATAATCTTAATTGAAGGGACATTATACATCATGGCAACCTTAAGATAAATTCTTTGGTTCAATGAAGATATTTTTCTTCATGTTTCTACATATACACGTGTGTATGTACGTGTGTGTGTGTATGTGTGCATCAGACAGAATGGAAGAGATTAAGGATATAAAGAATATTAACTGTCAAGGACCTTACAGTCTAGTGGAAAAGAGAAAGAGAACGAACTTCTACCAATATGGCTGTGTTGTGACTCAGACATACACAGGTGGTTTATTAAAGTTTGACAAACTTAACAATAAATCAGAAAGCTCATTTGAAAGAATCTTTAATTAAATTTAAATTTGGTCTAAGGAAGCTACCTGGTTCTAACCTGTGCTTTCCATTTTCTTTTCCTTCTACTCTTAAGTTTTTATTAGTATATAATTTTAAGCAATTTTTAGACAAGAAAACATGTTGTATGAAAAATATGTTTCATTTCTAACTGTAATACTTACATTATCAAATCCTCCAAGCTTGTGTACAAGTCTGAATAACTTAAAAAGATTCAAATTTCGATATCCAAGTACGGGTCGTTTGTTAATAGGTGTGCCTATTAAAGAAAATACAAAATATATTATAACCATGTTACATTTTTTATTTAAAATTAACAAGATTCACGTATCACCACTGAATATCTGAATACATGTAGTGCAAAGTGTATATATGAAAAAACAAATCCCTTATTCAAAATATGATGTCTACTACTTAAGCCCATTTCATTTTAAAAATTTTCTCAAAACCGATTTTGGAAACCTTATATGATTTCATTCCATTTTCATTTCCTTGATGAGCAAAAGAATAAATAGTCAATAAACCAAAATAAAATACCAACGAAACAAAATTTTTTTAAATCAAGGAAACAAGGTTTGTTAGAACTGAAGAAAGGGATAAGATAATTAACAGGCAACAGTTTCACAATGAGGATGATTTTCATGATACTTTCTTTGTATGTTATTAATTGGTTCCTAGTCTAAACAATGATTCCAGGATGAAACTATATAATTTTGTTTCTTTCTAAAGATATTTATTTATTTATTTGAGAGAGAGAGTGAACGGGATGAGGGGGTTCAGAGGCAGAGGGAGAGAGGCACTCTCCCCACTGAGTGCAGAGCCCAACATGGGGCTGTATCTCACGACTCAGGAGATCATGACTTGAGCTGAAACCAGGAGTTGGACACTCAGTTGACGGAGCCACTTAGTTTTGTTTCTTTCTAATGTGGACCATGCATGGCAAGGACACTAAAACTACCAAACCATTAGAAAGTGGTAGAGGAGGGGCACCTGGGTGGCTCAGTGGGTTAAGCCGCTGCCTTCGGCTCAGGTTATGATCTCAGGATCCTGGGATCGAGTCCCGTGTCGGGCTCTCTGCTCAGCAGGGAGCCTGCTTTCCTCTCTCTCTCTGCCTGCCTGTCTGTCTACTTGTGATCTTACTCTGTCAAATAAATAAATAAATAAAACCTTTAAAAAAAAAAAAAGTGGTAGAGGAAATAATGGGATAGAGACATAACTGTGGCCCTTTCAAAACAGCCTATGACATGGATGGTCATATTTTATCACTCTTTCTAATATTAACTTTTAAAATTTTCTTCACTTTTTTATTTATCTCATACAAAAGCCTAGGAAATTGCTTACATTCTTAGGCCAAGCCTCCTTTCACACAAGGAAATAACATGAAAGCAAAGACATTTCCTATCAAATAATAAAAAGATACCTGCATTATAGTGGCCACTATCACTTATGAGAGCAAAAGACAGTCAACTTCTACTTATCAGCAATACAAATGAGGATTTAAAAAACATTAATTTCCCTCCTACAAGAAAATTAATTCCCAGAATACGGTGGCATTTCTAAATACTATTCATTTTGTCCTCCTCAAGCTAAAAAAGTTTTCTGCTTCTCCTCACTTCCCTTTCTAGCATTTCCCAGGAAAGGAGACATTATATTCTAAACAGCAGAAAAGCAGCAGAGTAACAGGGGCATGGTGACTAGCAGACTAGGTCACAACCGGAAATTAAAGGTTAGCACCCACACCATTTTCCCTCAATCCTTGAATTTCCTTAACAACATTAGGCAGATTCAAACAGCTAAACCGAGGCTTACCTTGAGACTCTGTAACCTTTCTCTACATCTAACTCTGTAGATGGTTTAATTCTCTGCTTAGTTCTGTGTGGCTGGGTCACAAGAAGACTTGTTGTCCATCTTAGACTATGATGTCTCTCTCCCTCCCTCCCTCTCTCACTCACATGTACACATACAGACAGATTCTAATTATACCAAACAGTGATTCTGGAGAGGGAGGCTTTTAACTAAAAGCACCTATGTAGGTACAAATAAAATGGTGCTATGATTCCCATTATGCAACTGCTCGCTCGTACTAAGAGTTCTTTGGGGACCCATGAATGGCAGGCCAGATAGCCAGGACAGAATTCAGGCCATATGGGTCCATGGCCATAATATGCATCAAAATACTATCAAAGTCTTCATTCCATTTACTGTATGACAGATATTACACTAGGTGCTGGTGATGCTGCTAATCAAGAAAAGAGACATGACCTGACTCATGAGATCATGACATGAAGCTTAAGAAACAGAATTCTTAAAGTATTAATTACCTATATAATACATTATAACATCAACCATGAATTAAAAAAAACTTACCTCTATCCTCCATAAATTTGTATAACTGCTGAAGAAAGTTCTCCCTTTCTTCTGGAAATGGTTCTATTTCTTCCTAATTTTAGTCACAGAAGAAAATATTATTTTTCTCAAGGAAGCAGTTTAATAATACAAGATTTCCTACCAACAGCAGAGACTAATATTTACCAAAATGTTTCAAAGGCTTTTTTTTTTAACCAAGTAAAAGTTATTTCTTAACACTAAGCTATTCAAAACCAGGCAAGTCTAGACATTCTATGCTTTCCAAAGGAATATGTCCTAAAAGGTGTCTCAACAGTGACAATTCCAAATGTAAATTCTCATATAAGTGAGACTTAGCAAGATGGCTCATGAGCTTTTTACCGTATCAGATATCTATTCTTTAAATCAGGGCCACAGGCTCAAGAAGACCTACTCTCGCTTATATTAAGTCGGGTCAGGGTTTAACATCAAAACTGACTCCTGCTGCTCCTCCAGAACTATACAGGCGTGGGTCCCCTTAGCTGTAACACAAGTATCCTTCACTGTATACAGCCCCACTGTATAGCACTTCAAGCTTATAAAATCAGTAAAGTGGGGAACAAACTTGATCTACAATACCTGAAGATTCAGACTTAGGGAAATCTTCAAGTAATAAAATAGTTCCCCGATTTATCAATTACAAGGGAGGGACTAGCTTCTTGCTGCTGTGGCCAGGGGCTGTGGCAGTAGGGAGCTGGTCCTGAAGCAACCTGCAAGGAGCAGGGTAGTAGGTGAGATGGAGGAACTCATCAATTCAGTGACTATCATCCAATCAACAAACCACTTAATGAGCACCAGTAAGTGTAGGCACTATGCTAGGTGCTGAATCAAATAAAAGAAAAATAATAAGCGATAGAGAACATGATCATTAGAGAACATGATCAGGAGTAACTGCAGAGAAAGTGATTCAAAATCCACACTTGGGGTTACAGTTACTCTGACTGAAACAAATGCATCTTTGATGGTAAAACTTAAGAGCATACTTTTCAATGGATAGTCTAAATAAATCTATCATTTTAATTTTTAAAAAATCACGTGTCTAATGCCATTGTTTTGACATTTACCCTTTTCTTCTAAAAGCTAGCAAAGCAAAGGCAGGCAAGTTAAAAACCAGAAACAAAATCCATGTTAATAAACTTTTAGGTCTGCTGGTTGAACAGAGAAAAATAAATGACAATTATTAATTTGTTCATTAAAAAAAACTGCACTTCTCAATTTAAACATGGGCCACAGAAGCTAGGCTTTGGTAAAGTAATCAGATAAAAATCTAAGGGAATCTAACTTTCTAGATATTATCTTAAATGCCCCCAATACAATATTTGACTTTCATAAACTGCCAAATGTATTCCTGTCACAAAAATCTTTCAGTGAAGTTTATATTTAACTTAAAATGTTTAAACTAGAAATCATATTTGCTTTTACAAAAACATTTATAAAACACAAATCAAAGCAACGAAAATCGCAGTAACTAGTATTTATTGACTCTCATTTATTTACATGTTATACATTCTGACAGACACTCTCGAGAAACACAGGGTCTTTTACCCTTGAGGAGCGTATAGGGGAGAAAACAGGTGATACGTGTGTGGGTGGGAGAAGGGATATAAATAACAAAAACAAGCACAAGGAAACGACATCAGGTTAGACCAGCAAATAAGAGCGATTGACTTTCCTCAGTTGAGGGAGGTGATGCTTCACAGAAGGCTTCCCTTTATAGAGGCGACATGTGAATAGGGTTCCGAAAACTGAACAGGAGTTTGCCAGGCTAAGTGGGGGAGAACAGGGAAGAGCAGTGTAGGCAGAGGTACTGGTATGTGTACAGGCTGAGTAGAAACAAGGTATTTAATTTAATATGGCTATAGCATCAAGTTCAAAGTAGCAAGGTATCCCAAGAGAAGTGGTATGAAGGTGGGGCCAGACTGTGAGAGAGGTTCTGTAAGTGAAGCTTGACTTCTGGGTGAAAAGAACCCTTCGGGAGGTTTTAAGCAAAGGACTGCTTGCTCATTTTGGCATTTTAAAAAAAATTCTTTTTTTAAAGATTTTATTTATCTATTTGACAGAGGGAGAGATCACAGGTAGGCAGAGAGACAAGAGGAAGCAGGCTCCCCGCTGAGCAGAGAGCCCAACGTGGGGCTCGATCCCAGGACCCTGGGTTCATGACCTGAGCCGAAGGCAGAGGCCTAACCCAATGAACCACCCAGGTGCCCAATTTCGGCATTTTAAAGAGAATGCAGTGGGGAGACTGAAGCTGAGAAACTCCTACACTACACACTGTCATCATAAAGCACTATGTCATAAAACACAAAGTCTAAAACAATCCTATTTCAACAACAGTTGTTTATTACAGTTAGATGGCAGAATAACTTACCTAAAATATTATATATTGACATTAAATTATTAGTTTCCTGAAAACATTCAGTCCAGTTCCCTTAATGATCAAAGATACAGACTTCACTATCTGCACCATTCACCAGTAACTTTTAGGCAGTCATTCAACAGAATATTAACAAGTACAGCGGTGCAGTATCACCAGTAATATCATGGACATCTTTTGTTGGTACTTATCATCGCTAGACCTAAAGTACCATTTACAGTAAAATATAAAACTTCATCTCCTTGACCCATACAAATTCACAAATGCCTTATTTATGATCTAATTAGAACTATCCACCCATTTACATTAGATATAATTTAAGATCCTCTGAATCAAAGAGATATTAATCCTTTTTGCTGATTAATCTTTTAATAATACTAGATGGATGATATATTTTATACTTCTCTAGGTACTTCAATAAAATATGCAGATGAACACACAGTAGGAGGTGAGAGGGGCCACAGGACGATGAAAAGCATGTGAAAGTAGCACTCTGCCATTTTAGGTGGGTATTTCCCTTATTATCTGATAAACCAAAAGCATGGCAAGGTTAACAAACATTTCTGAGGTTACTGAAATAACTTACTATTTCTAATTTGCCAAGACCATACTTCTATTTTAAATAAGCAAGCAAACTACTTGGTTATGATGGATAGCACAAGCATATTTTTATTATGAAATATTTCTAATACTAAAAACATTGAAGTGATTGATGACTTTGTGCCAAATCCCAACTCACAGAGGAAACCCAACTGTTTCTCTTCATTTCATAAGACATCGACTGTTTGTCCTTACCTCTTCTTCACTGCTATTATCCTCCTTTTCTTTTTCGTCATCTTCCTCCTCCTCCTCTTCCTCGGCCTCACTGCTAGAACTATCTTCCTTCAGTTCAGTCTTCCAATTAGCAGGAATAGTTCTACTTTTATGAAACTCAAGGGCCTGATCAAAGGCTGCAAAGAGGACCAAAAATTGTGTGAACTGGAGAAATTAAGACAAACTGATTTGTCTAACAACGTTAAACAAGATAAAAAAAATTAACCACTGTGCTAATACCACAGACATTTATCATGTGTTGGCTGTGGGCCAGGCACTGTGCACTTTAGTGAATCATTTAAAACCCAGCAGTCCTAAGCATCAGGCACCCAATTTATAGATGGCAAACTACTGTTACCGGAGGGTGACTTAGGTTCAAACAAATACAAAGGAAAAGAGCAGTTTCCTTCTTTTAAACAAAAATTAAACATGCCTAGTAAAAACAACTTTAAGATAGGTAAACTTTTTGGGGCGCCTGGTTGTTTCAGTGGGTTAAGCCTCTGCCTTCAGCTCAGGTCATGATCTCGGGGTCCTGGAATGGAGCCCCACATTAGGCTTTTTGCTCAGCAGGAAGCCTGCTTCCCCCCAGCCCCCCGCCTGCTGCTCTGCCTACCTGTGATCTCTCTCTCTCTCTCTGTCAAGTGAATAAATAAAATCTTTTTTAAAGGTTTAAAAAAATAGGTAAATTTCTAATCATTGGTCCAATAAATGATTATTAAACAGCATTATATACCAAGCACAAAGCCACTGTAAGGAACATACAATAGCTGAAAATGTACTATAGATACGTTATCTTCATTCCTAGTAAAACCTGAATTAAAATTATATCAATAATTAGCTGACCCAAAATTAGCAAGACACAATTATTTTTCTTTTACAATATGTGGACAAGAACTCTAAGCCACAAATTCTTGATTTTTAACTAGTCTACGCGTAGCATCTTATCAGATTTAATGAACCTGGGCAATAAGAAAGTTCTACAATGCCAAAAATCAAGTAAGAAAGGCAATTATGGCATATTCCTCTATAAACTATTATTGTTATACTATGAGAAGTGCCAAATCAAAATTACTTTTGATTCCTGTTTCTATAATCCTCGGGAACTAATATTTTATTTACTAGGCAAAAGCAAATCTATAGTAATTGGCTGATGATCTAGTTTCTTCCCACTCCTAGATTACTGCCCCGATTATATGCTAAAGATGAAAAAGCAGCCCTGTAATAGCAAAAGACACACAGATTTACAAAAGTGTAATTCATATAGAACCAAACAGAACTTCAAAGACAGAACTTCAAAAATATGTACTTTATAAAGAGCAAAAGAAAGTTTGATCTTCAAAAACATTTTAGCGGTTTTTAAATTAACCATAAATTATCCCAAGATTATCCTTACCTTGTTTTAAAATAGCATCAGGCTTTGGTGCAGTGTCACTAGTAATTTCATGGACGTCCTTTCTCGGCACTGAAGTACTACATTATTTGTTTTAATTTTGAAGAAAAAGAAAGACACAAAAATACAACAGAGATTAAGAGGCCAATCACACACCACAGAAAAGATACTGAAAATATGGAAACATTAATATTTACAATGAAAGTGACTGCACAGTGTTGCAATTCCCAAACAAAATGCTGGACAGGATGTTAAAATATGTATCATCTGCAGAATGACCCCTCCTTGAGATGTTTTACAAGGTATTCTCAAATATCAGAGTCCCTCCTGCCTAATGCAATAATGAAAATATCAATCCTGCTACCCAAAATAACAAATGAAAATACCTGGATCGCAGGATCAATCCAATAAAAAAGAAGTCAAATAGTAAGAATTTGCCATTGTCTTGGGATGATCACAAGAGATTACTAAATTTAAGACTGGAAGAAAATGTACATATTTATAATGTAAATGTTCTTTTAATAATTGTTTTTAAATTGGAGTCTAGGCTCAAAAGCAAACTTCTAATATATAATTTAAGATCCTTCATGGAACTCCCTAGCCATAGGGAGGATGTCCGATCCAAGCAACTGGGAGAGTTTCTATCATATATATCACATCTACCTCCTATTTTACAATAATAAATCATTGTTCTCCATCATTCCTCTTCTGCATTTGGCTTATTATCAATCTACAAAAGCCTGAGTACTACTCCAAATACATTTTTCAACCTGCTTATTTTTTTAACTTTTTGTTTTAAAAATTTCAAAAACATAAAAACGGAGATAGAACAGTGCAATGAACTGTTATATCATTCACCACATATCTATTATCCAACTACAATAATCGTGAACTCAGTTACTAGTTTCATTTACATCCTTACCTACTTCCCCTCCCACCCCATCTGATTATTTTACAGCAAATCCCAGATATTATTTAATTTGATTTATAATATACTTTATTATGAAGCTTTAAAAGAAAATTCTTTTTAAAAATCATACCACCAATACTACACATTTAAAAATTAATAATAATTTCTTTTTTTAAGATTTTTATTTATTTATTTGACAGAGAGAAATCACAAGTAGACGGAGAGGCAAGCAGAGAGAGAGGAAGAGAAGCAGGCTCCCTGCTGAGCAGAGAGCCCGATGTGGGACTCAATCCCATGACCCTGAGATCATGACCTGAGCCAAAGGCAGCGGCTTAACCCACTGAGCCACCCAGGCGCCCCAATAATAATTTCTTAATATCATCAAACCAGTATTCAATTTCAGTTTTCAAATTTCTGATTACCTCAGTCTTGTTAAAGTAGATTTCATAGATAGCAAATATCAAACCAATATTCAATTTCAGTTTTCAAATTTCTGATTACCTCAGTCTTGTTAAAGTAGATTTCATAGATAGCAATCAAGTATTAGATACAGTAGATATATTTAAATTTGCCTCAACACATCACCAGCTACTATGTAGGCAAATATTGACAAACTAGGTGAACTCTGGGATTTTAAAAAAAAAATGAACAAGGAAAGCAGACTTGTAAGACCACTTAAATGCTAATGTGAAAAATGATCATACTTCAAAACATTCTGTATGGTGAAAAGTAAAAGCGAAAGCATTAGAAATAACTAATTTATCATTTACCATCCCAACTTAGAAAAACAGCATATTTTTCACCTCTAGTGAATCATACTTACAATTTGCCATCTTTGAAAGATCGAACAAGAATATTGTCTTTTTTCACAGCAATTTCATCACTACAATCTGGACAGACCACCTTTAAAAAAAAGTGTGAAACTATTAGAACTAAGAGCACATTTATAGATATTTATGTATCAACTATGTAAATCCTTTCAAAAAACAATTTCAGGGACGCCTGGGTGGCTCAGTTGGTTAAGCAGCTGCCTTCGGCTCGGGTCGTGATCCCAGCGTCCTGGGATCGAGTCCCGCATCGGGCTCCTTGCTCAGCAGGGAGCCTGCTTCTCCCTCTGCCTCTGTCTGCCATTCTGTCTGCCTGTGCTCACTCTCTCCCCCTCTCTCTCTCTGATAAATAAATAAAATCTTTAAAAAAAAAAAATTAAAATTAAATAAATAAATAAATAAATAACAATTTCAGCTCAAAGTTTGAAAACTTATTTCAGTTTGTAGGGTAAACAGCTACAAGCATGTGGGAATATACACAAGTAATTTTAAACATCCTCTATCCCTCCAGCTCTCTAGATTCCCCACATTGTTTTTCACACAGGCTTGTGTCGGAAGCAGAAGCAAGGCCATGCCTAGACTGATGCTGTGGACCAAGTTCTAGTCAGAAAGAGGACGCTGGCATGAAAGTGAGGTCTGGGCCGGACCGGAGGTAAAGGCTGAGCCTTCACAGAGAATGTGCGCCACGGCTAGGAGAATTGTGGGAACCAAAACGAGAGCCAGTATCAGATGCTCAACCAGAGAAGTCTCGATCTTAAAAAAGTGAGAGATGAGGTTCTACTTACTACTTACATTTAAATATATATAACAGGCACAAAAATTTCTTCATAATACCACCCACTCTAAAAAGTAAACATTTTAAAAAAGACATGGAGGCTGTGTGGGACTGATCATTACCCAAGGGAGGACTTAGCTGGAGCCACCTCAGCTGCTATTTAAAGTGAGGTTAAGGGCGCCTGGGTGGCTCAGTGGGTTGGGCCTCTGCCTTCAGCTCAGGTCATGATCTCAGGGTCCTGGGATAGAGCCCTGCATGGGGCTTTCCGCTCTGCAGGGAGTCTGCTTCCCTCCCCCACCCCGCTTTCTCTGTCTGCCTCTCTGCCTGCTTGTGATCTCTGTCTGTCAAATAAAGAAATAAAATCTTAAAAAAAAAATAAAAAATAAAATAAATAAAGTGAGGTTAAAGCCGGTCTTCCCAAAGGCTGCTGCAAGATATCTAAGAATTTTTAGCATTCTAATTCCAAGACAGCCCACTATGCATATCAAGAACAAGTTAACAGAATAGTTATATTTCTAAATGAAAAACAAGCTAAGAAAGTATGACAGGTTTGTCTTAGGGATGGGCTCATGGCTCTTAGATGACACAATGATACATAAAGGCACGTACTCTCACCACAGGTCAGAAAGCAGCTAGAAATAGGTTTGTTCTATCTGGTCTTTAAGGAGTTGGTTAACATTTTCCGTAACTGCAACTGCATTGTACTAGGCATTCTTTAAATGCTGATGGCCGGGACGCCTGGGTGGCTCAGTTGGTTAAGCAGCTGCCTTCGGCTCGGGTCATGATCCCAGCATCCTGGGATCGAGTCCCACATCAGGCTCCTTGCTCAGCGGGGAGCCTGCTTCTCCCTCTGCCTCTGCCTGCCATTCTGTCTGCCTATGGTCGCTCTCTCCCCCTCTCTCTCTCTGATAAATAAATAAAATCTTTTAAAAAATAAATAATAAATAAATGCTGATGGCCTTCTGAATGAACTCCTTGATCAAAGTCTTTTATACATTATTAGCATCAAGGTAAATTTCCCTGTCATTTCAAATAAAGTCCTGAAGTAAATACTTAGCATTTGCTCACATACTCATCTTGTCACTCTATAGGTACTGACTGCCACCTCGAGCTACTGCACTAGATGCCAGAGAACAAGAGACCAAGACTCATCCCCACGTGGAGCTTGCACCCTACATTCAAGAAGACAGCACTAAACAAGTAAGAGCACGTATATTTAACTGCTACTGCATGAAGTCCTTATCTAAGTAGGCAGGGACCACTTTCTTGAAGACACAACATTTAAGCTCCGTTTTCTTTTTTTTTTTTTTTTTTTAAGATTTTATTTATTTACTTGAGAGAGAGACAGTGAGAGAGAGCATGAACGAGGAGAAGGTCAGAGAGAGAAGCAGACTCCCCATGCAGCTGGGAGTCCGATGCGGGACTCAATCCCGGGACTCCAGGATCATGACCTGAGCCGAAGGCAGTCGTCCAACCAACTGAGCCACCCAGGCGTCCCTAAGCTCCGTTTTCAAGACTGAGTGGGAACTGGTCTGAAAAAGGAAGTACGTGGATTCACGTGTGTATAGTATAAGGGGTTTACGGCAAGCAGTGGAAACAAATAATGGGAAGGTCCAGAGACAGTAAGTACTGGAACCTATCCCAGAGAGCAAAAGGAGGTCAGTGTGGCTAACTTTCTGCTTGGACTGATAAGGGAGATAAGAAGGGTTCAGATTTTTCCAGCATTTTAGGCTATGTTAACTCTTAGGATAAAATCTAAAATCTTTAAGGAAAGACCCTGAAGCAGGAAAATGTTGTAACAGATTTGCCTCTTAAAAATTACTTTGAAGGGGGCGCCTGGGTGGCTCAGTGGGTTAAGCCGCTGCCTTCGGCTCAGGTCATGATCTCAGGGTCCTGGAATTGAGCCCCGCATCAGGCTTTCTGCTCAGCGGGGAGCCTTCTTCCTCCTCTCTCTCTGCCTGCCCCTCTGCCTACTTGTGATCTCTCTCTGTCAAATAAATAAATAAAATCTTTAAAAAAAAAAAAAAAATTACTTTGAAAGGGGTGCCTGGGTGGCTCAGTCAGTTAAGAGTCTGCCTTCGGCTCAGGTCATGATCTTGGGAATCCCAGGATCCAGTCCCGCATTGGGCTCCCTGCTCAGAGGAGAGCCTGCTTCTCCCTCTGACCTCTCCCCTCTAATATTCTCGCTCTCTCTCTCATACCCTCTTTCTCAAATAAATAAATAAAAATAAAATCTTTAAAAAGAATAAAATAAAAATACTTGGAAGAAATGAAATAAATAAAAATTACTTTGGGGGTGCGTGGCTGGCTCAGTCAGAAGAGCATATGACCCTTTATCTTGGGGTCTTGAACTCAAGCCCCACATGGGGGGGTAGAGATTACTTAAATAAATAGAACTTTAAAAAAAGAATAAAATAGAATAGAACAAATAAAATAGAATGAAAAATTACTTGAAAATGGGCTAGATAAGGACACGAGTTGAACGAGGTGAAGCCACCACAACCACCCCGGGGAGAGAGGCGGCGACTCCGATGGAGAGCGGTGGCAATGGCGTATTAAAGGAAAGAGATTATCAGAGGCAATTAGGGAAGTGAAGGGCTGACTGAGCAGAGGACGCTCAGGCTTCTGTCTTGTGCAAATGACGTCGTCATTCGCTGTGAGAGGAAACACTGGAGGAGGGCCAAGTTTGGGAAGGACGGAGGAGAGAATATGTTTAGTTTTAAACCTATTATGTTTTGAGATGGCTGAAGGACATCCAAATGGAGAAACTGAATAGATACCCAAGTCCAGAGGTCAGAATGGAAGTATGAACTGTAAGATATAAACTTGGGACTCAATAGCCTAAGTATCAGGGGCTCAAACTTGGGTCTAAAACTGTGAACAAAATCTACCTTTTTCTTTTTTTCTCATGGGTTTTGCAGTCCTCCACTCTACCAACTGAGCTATTGAAGGACTCACTCTCTTACGCGTTTCAAAAACTACACATATGGTAGCTTTGGCCAGCGCTGGTAGTAGTGTGCAAATGGGTTCGCTTTCCATTCCACCTCAGGAACAATAATCCATGCTTCATCCTGTTCACCCATGTGTGTGACTGTCTTGGTCCCTAAGGCATTCTTATCTGATAACTCTGCAACCGATACTATAAAAGGGGATAAGATCACCCTAAAAAGAATACAGAGTAATGTATTCTGCACCTTGCACAACAACATTTAATGGTTGGTTAGAGGAGAAACAGTAAAGGAAAATGAAAAGAAGACCACATGAATCATGGAAGCTAAGACTTCCTCCTGTTAAAATAGGGTAAATACGAGCACCTGGGTGGCTCAGTGGGTTAAGCCGCTGCCTTCGGCTCAGGTCATGATCTTGGGGTCCTGGGATCGAGTCCCGAATCGGCCTCTCTGCTCAGCAGGGAGCCTGCCCCCCCCCACCTACTTGTGATCTCTGTCAAATACATAAATAAAATCTTTAAAAAAAAATAGGGTAAACTCCCCTTATTTTTTCAGTCTCAGTTAGGATTCAATGAGACTATTTATATGAACCAGCTTCACATAGTACCTGGCCATGGCAGGTGCTCAACACATGGGGGCTACTTCCTAACACAAGGAAAATTGCAAAATTTTTGCAAAATTTACAAAAACAAATTTTAAAAATTGAATCCCAAATACTATTTATGTGACTATGTCAGGACTGTTTGATCCACAACACAATTTTACATTCTAGTTGATAAAAATTATTCATCCACTATCCAATTTCGGGGGGAGGATTACATATATGAATAATTTTAAGATTCTTTAAATAATACTGTGATGGTTCCTACACTAATTACTGACAATTCAACATCATTAATCATTAAATATTTTTCTCATCATCGTGGAAATTATTTAGAAACTATGGGTGAGAGAATCTTAATACTGAATATATTAACAACAAAAAATTAATATTCCTGTTATTTTAGAAAAAGATACACAAAACTGGTTTTAAAAACATGTTGCAAAAGAAATTCTTACAAAGAATCTTAGTGCTTTGGGAAAAAAGAAATGATCATATACCCTAATACTTAAGTTTTAACCAAGTTACTTAATACTCAGTCTTTCTAATACTTTCCAATACTCAGTCTCCTGATTTCTAAGTGAGGATAAATAATATTACCTGCCTCGTAGTCCTTGTAAAGATCTTAACACAATCCTTGCAGATGGCAGGCATCCAATAACTATTAGGATTGATAGATGGATATATGCAGAGGTATGATATCAGTAGGTATCTACATTTATTAAAACAAATAATTGCCCTCTTGAGTTTTAATTTTAAGATATAACATAAGTTTTGTTCGTTTGTTTTTAAATATTTTATTTATTTATTTGACAGAGATCACAAGTAGGCAAAGAGGCAGGCAGAGAGAGAGGAGAAAGCAGGCTCCCTGCAGAGCAGAGAGCCTGATGTGGGGCTCAATCCCAGGATGCTGGAATCATGACCCGAGCCGAAGGCAGAGGCTTTAACCTACTGAGCCACCCAGGTGCCCCTATAACATTAGTTTTAATTATAAGAGCTACCGTGTATTTGCTCTTATAATTATTGGGCAATTACTTTGTGCAAAACAGTGAGCTGATAAGCAGTCAGGATAAAGAATACAAATCACGTTCACTGAAAAGAATGATAAACAGGAATCATTTGCAAATAACAGCAGAAAAAGATTCTCCTCTTCTACAGTCTTTCGTATGATGAATTTAGGAGTTTTAAAAGTTTGCATTATGAATCTTCTACCCAAAATAGAGCAGTATAATGAACTCCCGCATGCCTACCCTTTAAAATTACTGTAATTTTGCCTTTCTTGGATGACTTTAAGAGTTCTTGGTACTCAAGGACAATTTTGAAAGTAATCTTTGTGTAAACTAAATGATGCTAGTACCATTTCCCTACACTGTACCTATGAAAACCACTAGTAAGATTATCAGTTGTTTTTTTCATGAACCTAACTAGTTGAAAATTAAACTCTTTTATACAGAAGTTACTCACCAATGCGGGAAACCATAGTGCTTTCTTTTTATCCAAACTAGCGTAATCTACACACACAACTTTTCCTAGCAGTTCATCAATCTGTTTCCTATCATCCTCATCTTCATCACTGGAGGATGAAGAAGACTCTTCCTCCGGTCTAGGGAAAGAAAAAAAATCAGATATTTCCATTTATCTCCACAAAGAATGAGCATGCCTCACTGATAAATAAAGGTATTCTACAAATCTTATCCCATTTTCTAAAACCTACAGAACAGCAAATTTAAATTTTTCAAGTTTTCTAAATTCGTAAAAAATAACAAAAAGGATCATCATTAGAAGAAAGCATATCATTTTCCTAGACATCCTTCAGATTTATTTAGTGCTACTTTAAAAGGTTAAGGGGGAAGAACAGAACAGAGTAACACTGGTCCCCAAACCCTCAAAAAGCCCAAGACAAAACATCCCAGTACTACACTAAAATGTATCAGGTCCAACTCTGAGATTAAAGAAGTTCTAAATTTAGTAATTTTATACTCCCAATACAAAGCTAATTTTAAAAAGGGGAAGAAAGACCTTTATTTATTGGGGGCTTGGGATGGGGAGAAAAGACAATCTGATAAGAGATCACCAATGCTATCCTTAATATCAAATACACACAAACAAGGCACTGATAAAATGTACAATACTGTTACTTTGTATTATATTAGAAATTCCTTTCAGTTTCCACTGAATATTAAACTAATAAATTAAAAAGAAGTTCACTGTCAGCAGAAATATAAATTATCGAAAACCATCCACTTGTTAGACAAAAGTATACCAAAAAGTAAAACTTTTTAAAAAGGAAAAAAAAGCCCCATAAAACAAACAAAAATTCTACTCTGAATCTGGTTCCAAGAAAGCCCACAACCAGTGTTAAAGAAAAGAAGGATTCTAACAACTGAGTGCTCAAAACACCCATAGTAAGTGAAGACACAAGAAGTGAAGAGACTGCAATATAGATTCTTTTTTTACAAAATAAAATAGAAGAATGGTTAGTATTAATTACCTACGGGGATGAAAACATTTTTGAAATAGTTGGTAATGACCAAGTTCACTGAGAAAAAGTGTAAACTGACGGATTATTTTTAAAAACCTTAAACATGATTTAACTATTTGGTTGACTGGGACAATCTAATATACTCTAAAAATTTGTCTTGATGCCTTTCCAAGGAGATGGCAACATGTCACTCCTTTAAATATTTCAGCAGAATTATAAAGAAAGCAAAAACTACTATAATAATACTAAACATTTTGGAATGATATGGGAAATACCACTCTTTGATTTCAGTGATCAAGTGACTTAAAAATTGTCCCTGTTAAAAACAAAGCCAATTTTTCAAGTTTGCTGCTGAGAACTAGTATTCTTTCAAATGGCACTTAAAGCAGTGTTAAGTAGGGACTAGGAAGTAAGTAGAAGGCAGGGAAAACCAATACACCTTCATATTAGCAAAGCATAAAACCCTGAAAATAGGTGCACAGTTTGGGATAATAATGACAGACCTCCCAAGTCTGAGCTCTAATTGATTAGAAGTGTTTTTCAAGGGCAATGACTTTTATCTCTTCACTTTCTAATGACTGTAGAAGACAACCAATCTTAAAACCGTAATTACTGCTTTTTCAAAGCAGTCATAAAAAACTTATTCAGCTAGGACTTAAGGGACACTCTTTATGTCATTATCATTAGCAAGACAGAAAGTCCGAATATCATGGAAAACATGTATTAAATCTGTAAAACAGAGAAAACTGCGCTTTATTTGCCTCATAAAGTCATCTGCATCTTTCTAAAAACTCTCATTTCTTTCTTAAGACTTAAACAAGTGTGAAGACTTCAGACATCAGAAAGTGACATATAAAAAAAAAAAGTGACTGCCTACAGAGAACACCCATTCACCTTTCATATTAAATGTTCAAGTTCTACTCTAAAACCAGTGCCCATTTATGGACTAGATTTCCTGACCCCCACTGCAAGATTTTGTTTCAAGAGCACTCATTTCTCTCTCCTGTATCAATTTTTCTGCCTCTACTACATTGAGCCCCCTCAGCATACTGTTATTTATATGCTATTATTTCTCCCACTTAAAAAAAGAATCCCCTGGGGCACCTGGGTGGTTCAGTGGGTTAAGCCTCTGCCTTTGGCTCAGGTCATGATCCCAAGGTCCTGGGATTGAGCCCCGAGTTGGGCTCTCTGCTCGGTGGGGAGCCTGCTTCCTCCCCTCTCTCTCTCTCTGCCTGCCTCTCTACCTACTTGTGATCTCTCTCTGTCAAATAAATCAATTAAATCTTAAAAAAAAAAAAAATCTCCTGACCTCACCTTCCCCACCAGCTACTGCCACCTCATTTTTCTACTCCCCTTTACAGTCAAACAGCTTGGAACGCTCTACTCCTCAACATCTGGAAACCCCTGAACTCCTCTAAGTATCTTTTCAACTGTCATTTCAATTAGGTGACCCTGACCCTCTCATTCAAATTTGCCCCAATCTCTCCTCACTTTTATTCTTTACCCACAGCATTTACAAATCCATCGTACTAATATAACTACTTAGTTCTTTCTTATGTATTTTCTTTATCATCTATCTCCCATATATGCGAGAATATAAACTCTAAGGGCAGAGATTTTACCAATGCCTTTTATTCACTGATATATCCCAAATACCTGAACAGTGCTTGGCACAAGCATAGACATTTAATAAATATTTGTTGAGTAAATAAATGAACTGAATAGATTTCTTTCTTTCTACTATTTCTAATTTTATTTTTCCTAAAATCATAAAATGTATACAAGCAGTATAATGTACACAACCAATATAAACCATACAACTATCTATACCTAAGACTCTTAGCCAGGAATTAATTTACCCAAGACAGTCAATAAACTAGTGAACTGAAATAAATGAGCATCAAAACTATTTTATTTAAGGTTAGCTCAGTCAGTTAAGCATCTTCCTTCAGCTAGGTCATGATGCTGGGGTCCTGGGATCAAGCCCCACTTTGGGCTCCCTGCTCAGTAGGGGAATTTACTTCTCCTTTCCCTCTGCCGCTCTCCCTGCTCGTGAGCTTACATGTGCTCTTTCAAATAAATAAAATGTAAAAATAATAAAAAATAATTTTTAAAAATATTTTAAATATTTTAAGCAGAGAACCTGCTTGGTGTTACAGCCCTCTGACATCGTTGCTTCTTTGGTGATAAGATCGTATTTGTTTAGAGAGCCAGAACAAAATAATGCACTGTCTCTGCAACATGATTATCTGATGCCCACTGGGAACAAAGCTAACTACACGGAAATGTTTACCACACTAATTATTTAGAACTGACTGAAAATCACTATTAACTGTAAATTAATTGTAAATTAACTAAGAAGAACTTTAGACAAGATGTGTGCCAAAGAAGAGCAAATGACAAGGTACAACCAGAAAAACTGACTTCAATGATCCTTATGATTTCAGGCAAGTAACTTGGTGTCAAATTTTGTACACTAAATCAAAAACCTATATTAGTCAGTATCAGGAAATCTAACAATGTACAGCTCTTTAGAGATTAAAACATAGAACATACGGTCATGTATATACTTACCAATAAAAGGGTTTTATTTTTTCCCCAGTTTTTAATCAAGAAGGAAACTAGAATCAAATTCTCATAATAAAATAAAATAGCAAATAATAAAAAAAAAATTCTAGAATTAGATAGTGGCACTGGTTACGCAATCAGTGAATATACTAAAAACACCACACACTAGACACTTTATGAGGGTGAATTTTATGTTCACCCTCATAAAGGTTATGCTAATTATATCTCAGTGAAAAACATTTTTTAAAGATCTACAGACCTATATAAATACCAAGTACACATCACTACTTTATTGGGTAAACTTCAGTGCTGTCAATGGGTAAAATTCCTGCCCATACATAATCCCTATCAAGAACTATTTTAAGCTTTCTTATGCTTTACTCTTTTTCTGAAGGAGAAAAAAAATAACAACAAGCAGACTGATTTCCACTGTAGCAGCTGCATATACACTTTTGCCAGGTTATTGGAAAATACTTTTGAGGGGTGTGGGTACACAAATGTTTCTATGATTTCAGTTATTCTATTCTTTAGGCAGAAATAAAACATCTATATTCAGTGGCTAAATTGTAATGGCAAAATTCAATCAACTTACACGCTGATTAAATGATCAATAATTTGCTTTAAAAAATTAAAATAGAGAATGATAATCTTAAGAAAATAGCTGAATATATTTGAATTAAGTAATTAAAGGTAGAATATAAATAAAACTCAACTGAAGGAAGGTATCAAAAATAATCAATTTTGGAATATCTGAAGGCACATTAACCGGCATGTGGATTAAAAGTTGTTAAAAGAAAATAAGAGTAGTGATATGTTCATAAACAATGGAGCCTGCGGAAGCCTGGGAAGAAAAAACCTTATTTACCTTTGTACAAAATTAAATTTCAAAAGACAATCAGAGAATCAAATGAAGACTTTTTTAGTTGAGTAATGGAAGAGGAAATCAAGGTCAGATAAATGACCTTAAGGTCCAGGTCCAAGACTTTGTTGTAGAAAATCACTCAGGAAGGGGAGAAAGAACTCTGAGGGACTGTAATAAAGGAGATTGGAATTTCCAACTGTTGTACTTGCCTGTGGTGCCTACATACCATGGCGTTAATTGCTAAGCGAAAACACTGTAACATCTCTTGGCAAGGAGAATGACCACCATAGTGAGGGGGAAGGAATAGAGCAAGCAAAACAAGATGATAGATGAAAAGGGCTTCATTTCCTGTATAGTTAATTCTCAACCTCTGGTTGGCCTTCTTACTCTGCACATATGCAATACAACCCCAACAGCAAATCTTTCATTATACACAGAGATTCTCAACAGGAAAATCACTTAGAATGTCTGCTGGACTCTTCAGAAAGCAAAGATCAACCTGCTCAGTGATAACTGCAAGCTTTAGTCTCATCTTCAAGAAAGGGAGACCTCGGCTAATAGATTTTTTAATACATCATAACTGGGTCATTTTTAAAGATCATTCTAGGTGATACTCTATAAATTATCTTACTTCAAATTTATGTTTACATGTGTAGGCGACAGTTGAAGAAAGATAAAACATGTCTAAATATTAGATGCAATATTTTTCAAAGTTTAAAAAGAATTTTTGATGGACACAAAAATTGTTTTTCTTACTATATATATAAAATATAAAATATGGAAATATTGTTTCAAAAAATTCAAATAATATAGCCAAAACCAGTTCCACTTATCAGACATAAACACTGTAAGCAGTATTTTCATATACTCACACATATAAATATTTTTATGAATGAAGTCAAGTCACATACTGGTATTTGATGAAAATTTTTGCATTTAATACATGACATTTGATATCTAGTATTTACATAGTGTTTCCTATATAAACACTTTAAGGGTATGAATTCATTTAATCTTTGCAACAATTCTGAGAGATAGGTAATACTATTATCTCAATTTTACAGATGAGAAAATCGAGGCATGAACACTAAGTAATCTGCCCAAAGCTACAGAGCAAGGAAATGGCAGAGAGAGTTATTCACACCCAGGCCACCTGGCTCCAAAGTTCACACTCTTAACAATCAAGCCACACTGCCATTCTCAAAAGCTAGAGAAGTAGAAATCTTCACTAATGAAATAATTTTACATCAAATACACCCTACCTCATTATTCTGATATTAATGATCATAATTAGAAGTTAACTACCAAAACTATGGAAGACTCTAATGAGCAATGGTAGGTAAAATTTTAATACACAGTTGAAGTCATTAATTTTCCAAGAGACATTGAAAGGTTTATCTTGTAAGTGCTTCAGTGAATATTCTACGGCAATAAAACATCCCTCTGGAAAAACTGATAACATTATTAGATCACAGTAACATCAAATAATGACAATAGGATGCTTTCATATGAGTAATGCTAACATACATTTTTCATTTATTTCTCCTTCTGGATGAACAAGTCATATGGAGAAGAGCAAATAATAGTTACACCCTAAATATCCTAAGATACACAAGTCATCAGCATGCTAAATTCCAAGTGAGAGATATTATTCACTTAGTAATTAACTGAAAAACATCTAAAAATTTCAGAGAGTTAAAAAAAAAAGCATGGTCTGAATCACAAGTATAGTAGGAAAATACGAATATGAAATATTTTTTCAGTGTAAGGATTAATCTTTTAATTTCCTCCCTCCAATGAGTCATTATTTATTTACTGTTAGAACAATTTTAGAAAGAAACTGAAGTACTACTCTATCTAAGTAAGAGTCAATCAGTTGAATGGGAAAAGGCCCATGGAGCATGGGTGAGTTCAAGTCCTTGTTCTTTCCTTAGTGTGTTCCTTGGATTACTTACTGTCTCTGAGCCCAATGTCCCCAATTATTAATATGGGTAAAAATAATACCTATCTTCATCACTTTCCTCTAAGGCTGAAAGCAAGCAATATGAGAGAGAGCGCTTACCCAATCTGATTTCTATCTCCAAAGCTGAGCCATACTTACATTTAATATGTGATTCTTAATACTAAATGAAAGCATTCACTTATGCTAAAGATTTCAGTAATTCAACTCAATATTTATTTTTAACTGCCACTCTGACAATTTTTGGGCTCAGACACATTAAAATTTTTGAATTTACCCAAGTGAAATGTTCAAAATTGTTTCTAAAATAACCTCCAATGGAATACATTAAAAACTCACCTTCCCGATTTTCTTCACTTGCTCCTATGGAGGCACCTATGTTTTTAACTATTCCAGCTGTTTCTTTGATAGTTAGTACCTTATCTCTAAATAATACTCTTATACTGATTTATACATTGTAGGCATTATTCTGTCAACTTCCTACTGTTACTAGGACTTAATTTTGTATTTAAGCCACCTCCTCTCCCTCCATCCTACTAAGTTTTCCTTTCTGATACAATTTTCAGGGGAAGTTACTTAGTGCCTTTGCTATTTTTTCTCTATCTGTTATCATCATATCTTTAATTTCCCCCCAATGTTATATTATATTAAGTAACCGAGTCCACCTTTTCAGTAGAGACCTCCATTCCAACACTCTGCATTCTACTGACTACCAGCATCTAGTATTGCTATGGAGAAGTCTGATCCCATTGTGCCTCCCAGTCCTTCGCAATAAATGATTTTTCTTTCTCAAACTGTTTGAAAACTGTTTATCTCTGATGACCCTTCGATCCTGTGATCCTTTTTAATTTAGAGCCTTTTGGAACCTATGCATGGCCCATTAAAAATAATTTGTTAAACTGATAGAATATATGTCACAACTGTAAGACATAAAAATAAGTAAGATGGTTTCTGTCAAGGAGATTAAGATTATTAGGAAGAGAAAACAAATACTACAAAGACAGTAACAGATGAAATACTGTTTTTGACATTAGATAAATGCAAAGAATTTAGAGAGCTCAGAGGAAAGAAAACAGGTCTGTTTTTAAGGAAAGAGTAGGGAGACACAAAGCAGTTCACATAAAGGTGGGAGCATTTCTGTTGGGAGACTGAATGAGTGAGATAATGACATGGAAGGTGACATCTGAGAAAAGAAAAAAAAAAGCATGAATAAAAGCAAAGTATCAGGAAAACAAAGGATGTGTCCAGCGAATGTTGACTGGTTCCACTCTGACTACAGCACCAAGACGCATGCAGGGAGAAACGGCAGACAGATATGCAGCTGTTAAGGCTGGCTGAGTGTGGAGAATCTCAAGCACCATGCTAAGGAGTCTGAAATTGCTACGAGATCCAGTTAGCATTTTGCAAAGTACAATTTCAAATTAGTAACTCTTAAAACAATACTAGAAGGAGAAATGAATTCAGGTTCAACTAACAGTTATGAAAATGGACTTACATATGATTAGATCTTCTTCCTCTATTTGTTTTCTTCCCTATGACAGGAGTGCCAAAATGTTCAGGGTTGGTGAGTGGGAGCTGGTCTAATGTCTGTGGGTAAGAACATAAACCCATCAAAGTTATGACGTAGCAAGTTCTCTTTCCTTTTTAAACCAAATCAGTTTAAGAATATGCTTAGATTTGAAGATTAAAAACTGCCCCCAAGGAAGACTAAAATACAACTTTCCTAAAGATAGACAACTGTCATTTCAAAGATATTAGAATAAAGATAAATGAACCCATTACGGGGGGCAGGGCGCGGGGGTGAGAGGGGGGAGTGAAAAAAATTAAGTTGTTCTTTCTTCATGGCTTCATTATCTTTTTGAAGGCTGACAGATTTCTAAGAATGATTAAAATACAAAATAAAACACAGCTCAGTAGAAATAAACTGGAGAGAGAAGAAATCTATACGAAAGGACCTAGCATCTGAATTGGGGCCAATTGTAAATCAAATTTCTCTTTGCTCAAAGGGAATCAAAATCCATAATATAGAATTCTTAATAGGTAACAAAAATTATCCCCCCAAAAAGCATCAACTGTTTGAAAAAAGCTTTAGATAGGATACATTATTACTTTGCAAACATTTTCTGTGATACACCTTTTTAAAAGAATATGTAAATATTGACTTCTCTACATTTAATTTTCCCTTCCTTTTTAGTCTGCAGCATCCAATACGGTGCTTGGTATCAAGATAATGATCAGCAAGTAAACATTTCCTATTGTCTACTGACAGTTCATGTCAAACCGTTTCGTTTGTCCCTCACCCCATCCTAAAATAATGATTTCCAGGTGAGGAACTGGTTGTTGGTTAATAACAAGCAGAATGAAGAAAAAAGGAATCCTGGAATGATTCCCTTCACTTCTCAATATTAGATACTTCGTGGATTTTTCTTGCCATTATTTCCTAAAAAGGTTTATGTAACTAAAAAGTTAAGGTCTCAATCTGAAGACGCTATCCCAACTAACTGCATTCTCCAAATATTAATTTTAATAATGCTGCTTTTTCGGCATTTTTAAGATCTTCCATACATTTGCTATTCCTTTCACCTCTCCAATAGAACCTCTGCTATTACAGATAATTTCAAGAATACCAGGGGAACTAAAGACCCCACAAAAACTCTCAGGATGGAAGTGAGGGTGAGAAACTACTTAGGATAAAGACTCCTCAAAAAAATAAAAAACTTTTTTTAATTTTTAAAAAAACTTCTCAAAGTTACAAACCGGGGCGTTATATCAAAGGGTATATATATTATTTTAGATTAAAAAAAAATCAGACTATCTAAATATAAACTGTAAATATTTAAAAGGAAATTTTTAACTTTTATTTTTAAAACAGATAATTTTGTTGAAACAAGATGAATAAAATGTGAAAGGGAAACCATATTAATAATCTTGCATAACTTGTTAGATTGCACAACTTATTAGAATATATGTAAATATGTAAATATATTCTAATAATATATTCTGAGGTACATAGATCTATGTATCCAACAACAAAGGATACTGAAATAGGGAAAAGGTACTACCCGTCAAACAAAAGATCAATTCCTTCAGAAGACAGAAACTATTAACTTTCATAGGACATAAAATCTAATCTTGCAAATTCAGCTTAAGTCAGGCATTTAAAAAACATCTGCAGGGGTGCCTAAGTAGCTCAGTCAGTTAAGCATCTGACCCCTAATTTCAGCTCAGGTCCTCAGGGTCCGTGGATAGAGCCCCATGACCAGCTCCACACTCTGTAGGGGAGTCTACTTGAGGATTCTTTCCCTTGCCCTCTGTTCCCTCAATCTCTCTAATAAATAAATTTTTTAAAATAAATAAAATAAATCTGGAGGCAAAAGTTGGTCTAAATACAGTAATATACAAAATAAAACCTCTCTAGAAGTCACTTGTCAGGGGTGGCTGGTTGGCTCAGTCAGTTAAGCATCTGCCTTCGGTGCAGGATCAGGACCCTGGGGTTCTGGAATTGAGCCCTGCATTGAGCTCCCTGCTCAGCAGGGAGTCTATTTGTCCCTCTCCCTCTCTGCCTCTCACCCACGCTCCCACAGCTCATGCTGTCTCTCACTCCGCTCTCTCTTTCAAATAAATAAAATTATTTTTTAGATTTTATTTATTTCAGAGAAAGTGAGAGTAAGAGACAGAGCATGAGAAGGGGGAGGGTCAGAGGGAGAAGCAGACTCCCCAGTGACCAGGCAGCCCGATGTGGGGCTCGATCTCAGGACCCAAGCTGAAGGCAGATGCTCAACCGACTGAGCCAACCAGGCACCCCTCAAATAAATAAAATTAAAAAAATAAAGAAGAGGGGCGCCTGGGTGGCTCAGTGGGTTAAGCCGGTGCCTTCGGCTCAGGTCATGATCTCAGGGTCCTGGGATGGAGTCCCACGTCAGGCTCTCTGCTCAGTGGGGAGCCTGCTTCCCTTCCTCTCTCTCTCTGCCTGCCTCTCTGCCTACTTGTGATCTCTGTGTCAAATAAATAAATAAAATTAAAAAAAAAAAAAAGAAGAAGAAGAAGAAGTCACTTGTTATTAACTCCTAATTATGCTTCCTCCTCCCCAAATTTCAAATACAATATTTGCTAAACAGAGAAAATAAATTAATCTGGATTCACCTCTGTCAAGCGGACATAAGGATTAAATGCCCCACCTCACTCCCCTAATATTAAGGTTGCTCTTGTGAAAACAGAGACTTCTATCAAGTACTAGGATTTCTATTTTAAGCATCTGGTAAGTCACCAGTTACAGGAAAGAAAATATCCAGGATTTCTGATTACTTTCCCTATGTAATGAAGAATTAGAGGAGTAAGAAGCCTTATCTCTATCCCTAGCCTCAAATCATGTCCAGGAAAGTAGGAGTACCTTTACTTCAAGTGAGAGAAAAGACTGAGGGAAGGGTAAAATTTGTCTCATTAAAACCTAAAGAGCAAAAATCAGACACTCCTAGCTATATTAAAGCTAAAAGAAAATTCCATAGGCCTAGGGGAGGCATGCCTATGGCCGTGTTTCCTAAATGGGCTATAGGAAATACGGAGATGAGATTTAACTAATCTTTCTTTAGAGTATCAGCTGCACGTAGGAAGTAGTAAACGTACAGGGAATACCAGCTGATGAAACTACTTCTGAGTAACAAGCTCTGCAGAAATGCCTCAACCCCCAGGCAGTGTCAACACCCTCACAAAGCCGGTAAGGGCTAGAACCCATACTATTAGCGCCAGAATTGACTGAAGTATGGCTGTGATTCTCTTACATGGAAATCTCAAATTTAAGTCTTTAAGTATGGAGCTTCTTAATGGAATTAGTGATCCCAAACACTGCCAGTCTGATGTGGCTTTCTGCTCAAGATCAAAGTTATTACTGATAATAACAATGCTCTGGGTAATTTTTCAACAAATTAAAAATGTTTTTTGAAAATATCAAATAAAGGAATACATAGATGGCAAATTAAATACACTCCTGGCCATGCTACCACAGAACCCAGTACATACATAATCTTAGAAAACATGGTTGTTTGATTAATGCTTTTTCTCCTCCAACAGATGGTAAATTACTCAAGGATAAATTCCATGTCTACTTGGCTTACCCCTTGTGTCTCCACTACCTAACATAGCATGAACCTGGCTTATGAGAATGGGATACAATACACCCATATTCTAAGTACCCTCTAGCAAAACATAAAGTCTAACACATATAGACACATACAGCAAAAGTGTCCACTTTGAAGGTGAGAAGGACACACTGAGCTACTTGTTCATACTGCTTCAGCCTTTACACTACAACTGCCTTGTTAACTATACGATTCTCCTGGGGCGGGGGGGGAGGGGGAGGTAGACGACAACAAAGTATTTTAGATATTTCTCTGGATTAAAAAAATAAGACACATGCCTTCACTAAACCGATGAAAAATCAAGTCTTTAAGCCCCCATATTTATTCACTGACTTACTATAACTGTACACATGTTCTAAGAGAAATGAAATTATTTCTAGGAATTATATAAACCTAGGGGTGGCTGGCTAGCTTCGTCAGAAAAGTATATGACTCTTGCTCTCACGGTTGTGAGTTTGAACCCACACTAGGTGTAGAGATTAAATAAATAAAACATTAAAAAAATTACATAAGCTTATAAAGAATTGTTACTTTATCAGTACAAAAAGCCAAATTCGGGACGCCTGAGTGGCTCAGTTGGTTGGACGACTGCCTTCGGCTCAGGTCATGATCCTGGAGTCCCAGGATCGAGTCCCGCTTCAGGCTCCCAGCTCCATGGGGAGTCTGCTTCTCTCTCTGGCCTTCTCCTCATTAATGCTCTCTCTCACTGTCTCTCTCTCAAGTAAATAAATAAAATCTTTAAAAAAAAAAAAAAGCCAAATTCACTGCCAATTTTAAAGTTGTATATAATTCCTATATTTAAAGCTTCACAATTAATTAAAAAATATTTACTGAAGGCTTCTATACAGAAAACATGGGGGGGGCAAGAAGAGCCTATCAAAATGACAAAAATAGGGCTATTACCCCGCAAAACAGCTTAAAATCTTACAGGGAAAATAAGAATAGTAATAAAAAAAGACCATCAAATAAGAATAAGAGAAATGCCAAAGGATCAAAAGATAAAGGGATCAAATCTGCTTAGAAAGCTCATGAAAGACATCATGGAGGAACATTAAGAGCAATACTCAGCAGAAACCAAGAAAAGAATATGAATCATAATCTGAAAATACCAAGTAGTCTTGTAAGACAGAAGTTCAGGGAAATGGGGCACCTGGCTGGCTCAGTCGGAAGAGCATGTGATTCTTGATATCCGGTTGTGAGTTTGAGCCCCACACAGGGTATAGGGATTACTTAAATAAATAAAAACTTAAAAATTAAAAAAAAAAAAAAAAAGAACAGAAAAATAAGTAGAAAGAAATCTTACAATATGAGACTGAAAAAAATAGGCCAGAATCACAATACATAGAACCTGTCCCAAATTCTCAACTGGAATAGGAATTCAATTATTTAAGGGAAAGGAAAATATTTTCAAAACAAGAAAACAGAAAATAAAGTTTAATAGTCAAATAAATAATATAAAAATGTCCCCAAAGAAACACTGTTCTAAATAGTGACAAGAAGAAAAGTAATCATGGTTTGGCCATGCTGTGCATTAATATTTATAGGCTGGACTACAGAATATAACACTTTAACAATATGTCCATTTTCAAAATTCTGGATTGCAAACTACTGATTTACAAAACTTTGTGAACCCTCCCTCCATTCTTAGTAACTTAACACCTTTCAATTCTAGAGCATGGCTTTGGTACTAGAAAATACTGGTTTGAGAACCAGCTCTGACCATCAGTCTCACCATCGGTAAATTAAAGATAATGATGCTATCTACTTCACAGTGTTATGAATATGATGATGTAGGTAAAGCAGTAAGCAAAGTCCATGTCAAACATAAGCACTTCATTTATTCATCTGACTACCATTTATTCAATGCCTGCTCCATTCCGGGCACTGTTTAAGGAACTGGGAATGAGTGGGGAGGAAGACCTATAAAATCCCTGCCCTTGTGACACCTTCTAGGGAGGAAGGCAGACAATAAACAAATAACAAAGCACATACACATATCCTGATGTCAGAGAATGACACAAGCTCTAAAGAAACTTCGACCAATCTGAAAGGACTGAGAGGGTGGCAGGGACTAGTATAGAAAGGGCAGTCAGACAAGGCATCTCTGAGGAGGGGCTGTAATGACATCAGCGAGCAGCAGCAGCAGCAGTTAGGGATGACTTTAGTATCTATAGAGCCTTTAATGAGGGGGTTCAAGTGGATTATAAATGGACACCTCTTTTCTATAATTATTTAAAATTAGAGTCTACATAAATGTTGCCTAAAAATAATAGTTAAGCAAGATCATTGAATTTTCATTGTGGACAAATGCTAAAATATTCTTGGCGGGGGCCGCGGGGACGGAATATATCACCTGGCACTCAAACACAAGGCCTTAAACAGACTCACAGATCACATGATAATGGTATTAATGAATTTTCCTAACTAACAAGTAAGTAGCTTGAGTTGAGAAAGAAAAATATGCTCCCCCAATACAAAATATGAAGACACAATCATTCATTAAACGATTACTTACTTCACTTTCAGCAAAATGCCTCTCTCCCTTCAGGCACAGTGAAGATCGTCTCAGTGTCTTCTCATCTCCATCATCAAAAACTATGAAAGGAGAAAATATTAGAAACTACTGAAGGATTTTTCAAAGATTAACAAAGATGATATAAATTATCATTTAATTTTGAGTGCAAATGGAACTATTGTTTCAGAAGAGTACATCTGAAAATTAGTCCACGTTTTGTTTTCTGATAACTTCAAATACGGAGTATGTTTTCCAATTTCTAGTGATAACAAAATAATATACCTGAAATGAAAACATCTTCCCTAACCCAGAAAACATTAAAAGGGAAAAAAAAAAGTTAGCATTTTAGGAAAAAACAATCTAAATGTTAATTAACCCTTCTCAAAGTGGTCAAAGAAAGGCAAGTTTTCCAGCTGGTAATACTGACAGATTCACTGAAGAAAAAAAAAAAAAGAATACAAATTTATATATTCAGACTGCACCTAAAAAACTACTCTGCTTTTACTATTTAAAGCAGGGTAAACCTAAGCACTACAAACATTTCAGGGCGGATTATTCTTTATCACGAGGGCTATTCTGAACACTGTAGGATATTTAGCAGCTTCCCTGGCCTCTGGCCACTAGATGCCACTAGTGGCTACTCATTTCTGACAACCGAAAGTGTCCAGGGACACTGCCAAGTGCTCCCTGGGTGACAAATTCGCTCCCCATTGAAAATTACATATTTAAAGTACTAAAATGTCCCAACAAATTTACTGTAAGTTTATGCATACATGTAATATATTTATTTTATATTGTAATTTTAGCATATACTTACATTCCTCACAAATCATGGGAAAAAATACCTCTATTCTAAAGTTACCAGGCTTCGATTTTAGAAATGGCAATGTTTACCTAAGTAACAAAATTAGGTTCTTATATCTTAAGTGAAACTATGTGACACTGGATAAGTAACTTTTAGCACAATTTTTTAATGTTGTAACTAAAATATTCAATGATAATAATGTCAGATTTATGAGACTGAATACCGCACATAATTACGATCTAGGCTTACTACATAGAACATGCTCACAGTGTGGTCACCTACATAAAATCAAATTTTCCTGTCTCAAATTAAAATTTCCTCCCTCTTCACCAAGTTTTTTCTCATCCCACAAAAATATAAACAAAACTCATCTACACTATTTCAAAGGTCCATCAAATTTTGACAACATCAAAGACATTTTAACTAGGTGTTTACTCTCACCTATCAGGTCATTAAAGAATAAGAATTACTCCTATTCAATAAATAATACCAGGATAACTGGCTATTGATGGGGGGAATATGATATTTCAGAATGTCCAAATAAACACTTAAATAAATAAACTGTAGGTAAAATAAACAGCTCTTTGCAAAACAAAAATAAAACTAGAAACTGAAGAATACACTGGATAATAAATTTACAACACTGATGAAAGGAAGCCTTTTTAAACAAGATTCAAAACTAAAACTACAAAGCAAAAGGTGACCATAGGAAAAACTGACAATATGAAAACTGATAGCAGAAATAAAAGTAAATAGGAGAAAAGTATTTGCAACTAAGGTAGCAAGAGGTTTAATATTCAGAATATACAAAGATCTCATCTCCTAAAAATAAGAAAATGTAACCATGCCAGTAAGACAAGGGAGAGACTGGGAAGATCCTGTAAGATAGTAACGTGAAAGGGCACCCTGGGTGGCTCAGTTAGGCCTCCAAATCCTGGTTTCAGTACAGGTCACGATCTCATGGATCTTAAGATCAAGCCCCACTTCCAGCTCTGTGCTCAGCGGGGAGTCTGCTTGAGATTCTCTCATCTGCCCTTCCCCCAATTTACGTGTGTGAGCCCTTTCTCTCTCTAAAGTAAGTCTTTAAAAAAAAGAGAGAGAGAGAGAGAGAGAGAGAGAGAGATGGTGGCTATGTCAGTGGCTCAGCTGGTTAAGCATCTGCCTTCAGCTCAGGTCACAATCTCTGGGTCCTGGGATTGAGCACCACATCGGGCTTCCTACTCAGAGAGTCTGCTTCTCTCTCCTTCTCTCACTTTCTCTCCTCCTGTCTCTCCACTCTCCTTCCCACCCCTCCCCACTGGTCATTCTCTCTCTCTCTCAAATGAATAAACAAATCCCTCAAATCTCTCTCTCAAATGAAAATATATATATAAATAAATAAATAGATAGATGGTAACTGGAAGAAGAAAATACAAATAAAATGATGTTCCTGTCAATAAACATATGAAAAAATGTTCAATCTCACTAATAATCACAGGAGGGGAGTATTAAAACAAAACTGAGATACTACTTTGTATCCAAATAGGCATACATTTTTACAGATTATTAACATCAACTTTTACTTGGGCTGGGAAAATGAGTGCACTCATACACTGTCCATGGAAATGAATACCACCTTCTAGAAAAGCAGTTTTCACTACCTAAGTTTTAAACTACATTTCACTTCACCATGCCTGGTCCTCAATGTACACATATACCAGGGAAATACAAGAATAATGTACATGTACAAGACATTCAATCTAGCATTTACTGTAATGCCAAGAAAACTGTCAACATCATCAGTAAAAGAAAATAAATTATGGTACATCAAATATTACGAAACATACTATCATAATTAAAAGAAATTTCTCTGTTGCACAACATGAATATATTTAACACTACCAAAATGTGCACTTAAAATAAGATAGAAAAAAATTTCTCTAAGATATACACTTAAGTGCAAAAAGCTACAAATTCAACTGTATAATATATACACTAATTTCAAATTATACTTTATGCACATATTTATGAATTAAAAATTTTAAAGACCAGAAAGATTTAAAAAACATTAACAGCAAAACAAAACCAAAAAACATTAACAGTAATAATAACCTATGGCGTTAAGGGAGGACCTAAATCAAGGAAATTTTGATATGTATGATCTTCGAAAATACATTTTTAAAAGATTTATTCCCTTACCTACAGTGTACCAACTTGCATCTGTTAATTTATTGATAACAGCTTCCTGATATGCACCATCAAGGTTCTTCACTTCCACAATAGCTCCGACCTAAAGTGTTTTTAAAAAGTTAGAAAAAACTTTTAGAATGTAAGTGAACAAAACAAAAACTAGCTTTTTTTTTTTTTAACTGAGTGCATGGTGGTGAAGGATTAAAAAAAACTACTGATTTGATTTGATTGTCTTAAGGTACCAGCAGTTTTACCTACCACTGTTTTTGTACCATCAGTGAAAATGTCAACATACTAAAAAGGGTAAATAATATCTAAGTATTGTTATGAAAATAGTTTTGCCCTTATAAATTCCTTGAAAGGGGTCTTGGGAGCCCCCAGAGGTCTTTGGACCACACTTTGAGAACTATGATCTCTGAAGTTGACAATCCTTGACTCATATTAGTACTCCTCCTTCCAAGAAGCTGGAGAAAGGTAGAAACAGTTAAGAAAGAGCTGTGCTATCTCCTTAAGCGTTAAAATGTACCACTAATGACAATCATTTAAAATATTTTCCATCTAATCAAGAAAATGCCGGCAATTAAATTCATATTTGTCCTTATGGGTACCTCAAACTAAGAATCTTCTGCACAGTGAAGGAAATCATCAACAAAATGAAAAGGGAACCTACTGAGTGGGAGAAAATATCTGCAAATCATGTTTTTAATAATTTGATAATTATCCAATATATAGAGAGAGAACGCCTATAACTCAATAGCAAAAAAAAAAAAAAAAAAAAAAAACCACCAAAAAACCAATCTGATTAGCAAATGGATAGAAGATCTGAAGATCTGACATTTTTCCAAAGACACACATGGGGTCAACAGGTACATATAAGGATGAATGAAATCAAAACCACAATGAGATATCACCTTACACCTGTTAGAATGGCTATTATCAAAAAGACAACAAAAAGCAGTGTTAGCAAGGATATGGAAAAAAGGGAACCCTTGTGCACTATTGCTGGGAATATAAAATAAATTGGTACAGCAACTACAGTAACAGTATGGAGGTATTCAAGTTAAAAATAAAACTATGACCCACCAATTCCACTACTGGGCACCTATCCAAAGAAAAGGAAACATTAATTCAAAAAGGTATCAGCAACCCCATGTTCAATGCAGCATTATTTACAACAGCCAAGATATGGAAACAACCTTAGTATCCACTGGTGGATGCATGGATACAGAAATAAATAAATAAATAAATAAATAAATAAAAATATGCATGTGTATATATAACACACATATGTATGTATATAATGGAACATTATTTAGCCATAAAAAGGAAGGAAATTTTGCCATGTGCAACATGGATGTACTGAGGACATTATGCTAAGTGAGATAGAGAAAGACAAGTATTATATGATATCACTTACATGTGGAATCTAAAAAACAAAACAAACAGAAGCTCAAAGACATAGAGTACAGACTGGCTATTGCCACAGGTGGGAAGGGAGCGGGGAGTAGACAAAATGCGTAAAAGTGGTCAAAATGTACAAATTTCCGGTTTTAAAATAAATTAAGTCCTAAAGATGTAATGTACAGACAGCATGGTTACCACAGTCAGTAACACCATATTGAATATCTGGAAGTTGCTAAGAAGAGTAAATCTTAAAAGTCTCTATTATAAGCAAAAAAATAAAAAATTAAAAAATTAACTATGGATGGTGATGGATGTAACTAAACTTACTGTACTGATCAAACATCAAATCATTATGTTGTGTATCCAAAACTAATAAAATATTATGTCAATTATATCCCAATAAAAATAAAATATAAGTATCTGATCTTTATGGTGATAACAAAAAACAAACTTGCTCAGAGAAAGACTGTTAGCCCCACAAGAATTAACTGAGCTTTTCTTAAATGACTACAGTCAGTAAATACATGGTACCATTTTTTGTATTTAGAAGTAGTCTAGGTATTACCTTTCATCTGAACTCATAAGAAAATATATTGAGATCAAATGACCATCACTTTTGGTGGTTTATTTCCTCTAAGAGAAATATTTATCCAAATGCGGACACTTTCTATTAGGTAATAGAAAGCTATGAAGCATATCAGGGAACAACTTAAAATCTATACACACACACACAAACAAAAAACAATAGACAAAAGAAAATACTTTTAACAATCTTGAGATAAAATTTAATATACCTGCCTATGTCAAAATCAAAATCTTTAGCCCTAATCATAGACAAAGAACAATTTAATAAAGTAAAAAAAGCCAAACAAGTAAAATAAACCAACTGTACCATAAAGAGGCAGGGGCAGAAGGAGAAAAAGAGGGCCTTAGGATACAAAGTGGTTGCCTTTTCTATCTCTTCACAACACTGAGTGTATTTTGTAGCTGGTAGGAGCTGGCCTGAGCCAATGTGAACAGGGCGGCAGTCAGTGAGAGCTATGCTGGTGTGCTTCTGAGGCAAGAACACAAATAAGGCACAGAATTCTATGTGTTCTGAACATTCAGAGGGCACACGCTTCAATGACAAGAATTTTGGCTCTGTCATCGCTGGCTGGCATGGCCAGATTATTTTACGTCCCTTTAGTGTCTTCTGTGAAGGGCTGTTAGAATTATGTAAGACAGTATGTGTAGGGATGCCTGGGTGGCTCAGTTGGTTAAGCGGCTGCCTTCGGCTCAGGTCATGATCCCAGGGTCCTGGGATCGAGTCCCACATCGGGCTCCTTGCTCGGCAGGGAGCCTGCTTCTCCCTCTGCCTCTAGCCTGCCACTCTGTCTGCCTGTGCTTGTGCTCTGTATCTCTCTCTATATATATATAACAAATAAATAAAAATCTTTAAAAAAAAAAAAAAAGACAGTATGTGTAAAAGACTTATTAGCCCAGCACTAGCACATACTAAGTGCTAAATAAATGGTGGCAAGCATCATATTATAAGTATACACATTTTGGGGTTTTTTGTCCCTGCAAGTCATGAACATGTGCATGTAGCATTAAAAATGGCACCTACAAAACAGGAATGGTAGAAAATAATTTTTGTAAGGCAAGATTTTTTTTTTTTAATTACAAGCTTTAGCTCTCTATAGTGCCTACTAATGCTCTAGGGATCCAATTAAAAATCTTTCAATCAAAAAAAGAAGTCTTCCAATCAATCACAAACAAACAACTGGCAGATACACATATCTAATTCTCCCAAAGTACAGCTGTGTCGGTAAAGAATTTTTCTTGTATCTATAAATGTTTCTTCAATTCTGTTAGCATTTCTTAAAACTCATCCAGGCAGGCCATTTTCCAATTTTCAGACATTCTCAAGGGCCAAAGAGCACACAGTGGCGGCCCACACATTCCCTTCAGCTTGCTCACTAGTAGAAAGTAGAACAGCACTGATTTCATCCACCAGTGAGGAGAAATGAATGCAAATAAATAAAACTATCTGTATGTAACATGCTTAACACTTTGTCGGATAACCCTTAAAAAAATTCATTTGCCTGTAGCTGTTTCAACAAATTAGCACTCTAAAAGCTCTTTGGGGCTCCTCGGCAGCTCAGTCAGTTAAATATCTACCTTCAGCTCAGGGCATGATCTCAGGGTCCGGGGATCAAGCCCCATGTTGGGCTCCCTGCTCAGAGAGGAGTCTGGTTCTCCCTGTCCCTCTGCCCTTCCCCATGCTCTTTCTCTCTCAAATAAATAAATAAAATCTTAAAATAAATAAATAAATAGAAGCCCTGAGGTTCTTACCATGTTGGAATTTTTCCCTCACTTTTCACATTGTCACAGAACCTCCCTCACTTAATCCCTAATTCATCACCCATTAATTCTGGAAGTACAACATGGTAAAAAGGAAACAGATAGTAAATAAAAACCAGTCAATGCTTCCTTGATGTTTACTTCATTTCTAAACACAGGTTCTCTTATAACATCAAGTTTCACTGAACATTCTACTGTTTTCTACTGGCCTATTTAGAGAGAACTATGTTTATCAACTCAAAAACAGCCAATGATTAAAAAGAAATGACCACGTATAATTTTTAATGTCTCCCATTGAAGCATTAGAATTAATAATGAATAAATAAATGAATTACCTTTAGTGGGCCCTTTATGTGGTCATCCTGAACTTCCACTGTTGAAGAATCATGCCTAAATGTTACCTAGAGATCACAAATTTAATTAGCAACAAGCCCCCACACACACACAAAATCAAGTGACACAAGTTCATCAACGAATGAATTTGTTCTCATTACAAGTAATCTAACACAGCTGTCTAGTATATATAATTCTCACTCCCTAACCAGATTAACTGAAAATTTTATTATTTTAGACAGACAATTTTCCAGAATAAATCAGCTGGTGTTTCATATATTAGACTTTATTCAATACTATTAGCTATTACCTTAGTAATATAATTTCCTTTCCTAAAAAAAAGGAGGGGAGGGAAAAACAGGTGGAGACCTTAGGGTATTAGGTCCTCTATCATTCTTGGAAGACCTAGTTTAATAATAAGCTATAGCTTATTTAGTAGCAACATTTACTGAGAGCTAAGCATCAGGCTCAAGCATTAAACACAATCTTTACAACAACCTTATTAGGTAGGTATGATGGTTCCCACTTTGTTGATAAGAAAACTGAGGAGCAGAAAGAATAAGTAACTGGTCCAAGATCACAGAACAGGTAACACAGTAGAGCTGAGACTCAAACTTAAGCGGTCAAGCTCCCGAAGTTTACTGTACTCTGTATCAGTACAGGAAGCAGAGAATAGGAAACCAGATGTGAGGAGATTACGTAAAAACAAGGGTTCAAGTTTAAATATTAGTTAGTGAAATATTAGTTAGCATTAGTTGGTGAAAATAAGACAGCTTCAAGTATTCAATGTAAGAAAGCTGTTTTCCCTATACAAAGCAACAGCTCTTACAGGGATTCAACCATCAACATGGTCTTACCAGACGTCTCTGGTACTACATCTACGGAATGTGCTCACAAAGAAGTTGTGAAGAGATGTCTTATAGCATCCCAGGCATTTTTGTCACACAAAAGCATTACTATGCTTTATTTAAATTATGTGTTTAATTATTTCTGTCACTCGCTCAGACTATAAACCACTGTAAGCCACTGACGGAGATCAGATTTTAACACTGGAGTTTCAAAACCTAATACAGTACCTAGCACACAGTAAATGTTTGATCAATGAAAACTGATGAGGAAGAAGTAGATCAACAAACTGTTGAAAATGTATGAACTTTATTTGAATCATAAACAAATCAGAAGTATACCACTGTATCTGTTGAGAAAATAATTAACTTTGAATTACAAACAGATTTTTAGAGCAGCCAAAAAGATTAACAAGTTTTAGGTATCTGTTATTTATAAGGCACAAGGTACTGGTACTCTGTGCTATCAACAGAAGCAGGAAAGACTAACAGTTCTCTTCCTTTTATTAATAGCAAGAAATGGCAAGAGTGATATATGCCATTTAGCTGGTTCATTCATTACACAGCAACACCCAGCTGAGACTGCAAGTCAGAGCTAAAATCCAGCCTATGCTCTGCAAACCAAAGCAGGGGTCCTAGAGTAAAACTGATCCTGTCCAAAGGGAACACCTTTTTCTAACACTGAAGTCTAACCTGCATGCCAAATTCTACTAAAGAAGCGATCTACCAGGAGGGAAAGCGTTTATCTGACAGTAAGGTATTGCATGTGCTAGTAGGAGCTCCGTCTGCATTTCCAAGATAGTAGTGGCAAAAAAAATGAGTGCTCAGGGAACACCAGTGTGTGAAATCAGAACAGGGAATGCCACTGTAAGAACACCATAAGAGTACCCACAAAAATCAAATCACGGAAGAGCGGACAGGTACCACATGTGTGAAACTAAAGGCATGGTGTGACCAAGACCAGACTCCTCCAGTTGATTTAAAGGTTTTAACCACAATGGATCTTAATTAGAAATGTAAATCAGAATCACAGGAAGCTTTTCTCAACACATCCATGCACACAGAAAGAAGCTAGAATACAGGCACGGAAAAAGCTCCAGAAGAGAATCTGAAACTCTCCACTGGACATACACCTCTGTGGCCTGTTTGACTTAGTGATATTCAAACCAATGTTTTACAGGGTATCTGCTAATCTGCACTATAAATCCTCTGAGGACAAAGATCAGGTCATCCCCATATCCCCAACCTCCTTCCACCTAACAGTACCCTACACAGTTTACCACTTAGTAAATAACTGACAAATGAATAAATATCTACCTTTAAATATTTCACTTGTCCTATATTTTTCAACACTGATAGTTTACTAAAATGTAAACAATTACATTTCTTTTTCTGTATTATCTGAGACAAAACACAAGTATTTAAGATTTTTTTAAAGAAAGATAAGGAAATCAACAACTAGATCTACCTTATTTTATTGTTATCTAAAACACCATCAATTATAAATCACATCTCAATTTGATGGTTAAAATGGTGGAGGATGGTCTAAACCAAATGGGGCACCTGACTGACTCAGTCAGTGGGTTAAATCCTCTGCCTTCACCTCAGGTCATGATCCCAAGGTCCTGAGGCTCTCTGCTCAGTGGGGAACCTGCTTCCTCCTCTCTCTCTGTCTGCCTTTCTGCCTACTTGTGATCTCTTGTCTGTCAAATAAAAATTTGAAAAAAAAAAAAAAATTAAACTACATGATTTCTAAGGTCCTTTCCAGCTCTAAAAGGCTAACAACACAAACAGTACAAAGTCTGTCTATACTGACATGTCATTCAAAATATCAATTTGTAATAATCTAACTTCATCCGAATTAGAATACTTTAAAATCCCAAATAATGTTTTGTTTTCAAGTATTTGACAACCCTTATATAGAAACTAAACCCACCTTGCAGAAAAAAGTCTTAAATATACACACCAAAAAAAAGTTTAAATATCAAATACTGAATGTATAAAATCTACATATACTGTACCTTGACTTTGACAAGTCTTTTTGCTGTCTTGATCTTAGCTTCACAAAAGGCTCCTCTGTATTTAGCACTCACATCAGTGCCCACTGTCAAATAGGGAGGTTCATCAAGGGCCTAAAATGCAAACAAATACAATTAGATTTAAAGTCTCTTAATTCTTTAGCACAATTACACTTCGGACTGGCAGATCTAATCCTATGGTAGCTATAAAAGTTGTAGTAATTGAATGTATTTGTTAACAAGAACCATCTACAAAATACTCTAACTTAAAAACAAGTAAAGGTGTGCCTGGGTGGCTCAGTGGGTTAAGCCTCTGCCTTCAGCTCAGGTCATGATCCCAGGGTCCTGGGATCAAGACCAGAGTCAGGCTCTCTGCTCAGCGGGGAGCCTGCTTCCCTCCCCCTCTCTGCCTGCCTCTCTGCCTACTCATGATCTCTCTCTCTCTCTCAAATAAATAAATAAATAGAATCTTAAAAAAAAAAAAGATTCCCATGCTAACTGCAGACCATGTTTAAAAAAGAAAACAAAAACAAGTAAAATCTATGTATCAAAAAAATCTACTTTAGATGTACATCATATAAAATAAAAATGAATCCTTTTTCTATATAGACTACATATAGCCCATGATATGAATACGCTTAATCACAAGTTTATCATTCCATCTATCCAATCATTCAAGTATTTATTTACTCTATGACCATCTAAAGAGAAGGCAGATCCTTAAAAGCCTCAAAATTTTAGGCTACATCTTAAGAAGCCACCCAGATTCCAAATAGCTTTGTCATATCCCTACCTAGACAATTCAAAGGTATAATAGGAGGGGTGGGAAGAATTACATCTCTTTCAAACAAACGGAGAAAACTATAAGAAGAAATCCAATCTGAGAAATCGTAAATACTTTGGGATGAGTTCACTACTTATTTATCCTTAACATGTTAAATATTTTAAGTTTCCTCTCTTGTGATTCTATTTTTTTTTAATTATGTGTGTGATTTAGTTTTTTAACAGTCCTAATCTAGCTGCTCTGACTCTTTACAATCATGTACATTTCTCTATAAGATCTATAATTTTAAGGAGTTCTGCTTATATTAATTAATGCATAATCAAAGAAAGTTTATGTAAGTAACTTTTTGCAATATGTTTTATAGGAAATACTAATATCCTGAGATGTTCCACCAAAAAGAAAAGAAGGAGAAAGTTTAGGAAAATCAGTTTATTGAATGAACCCCCCCTACTCTGCCTCATTGTCCAAAGAAACCCTTTTTTCTATTAACATCTATTAACATCTTGTAGAAATTTTATAGACCAGGAGGAAAAATGCTGTTAATATAGCAGTGAGTGATGAAAATACAGATTTCATTTGGATGGATCTTAAATTAATCCCAACAGTTGTGGATAATACACATAAGGAACGATCTATCCAAAAAAAAAAAAAAAAGACATATAGTCTAATGACATACCAAAAGTATTATAATCAAATAATTGTAACTTTTTTTTTAAAAGGTGGGAAGTAGCCCATAAACCAAGACAAAGTTACTACAACTAAAAATATCAGGGTGACCTTCTTAATAGCCATTTGTTTCACATTCTATTTATTTCATGGAAAGGATTTTTTAAAATAACACAAAATATATCAAGTATATGAATTTTAAAATCTACATGGGGGGGAGGGAGTGAGCTGGCCCAGTCAGTAAAGCACAGGACTCTTGATCTTGGAGCTGTGGGTTTTAGTCCCACGTTGGACATAGTTACTTTAAAAAAAAAAAAAAAAAAAAAAAAAAAAAAAAAGTTAAAAAAAAAATCTACCTAGGAAAACACATTTATTTCAATTCATTTATGTCATAACACAAGTATACCCTCACAGAAAGACAATAACTTCTGAATTACTACCACTAAAATTTGTTGATATCATTGACTACAGTTTGATAACTTTGTACTGCTCTTGCACCTAAAATTTAAAAATATATTTTTCTACTTTACCTACTTGTCTTAAGCCTCTTATAGTATCATTTTCCTTGGTCAAATTCTTGGTTAAATTCCAGACAAGCTAGTGGCTTTATTATACAAAGAATATGAAACAGACACACAACATTTTGCCCAGAAATTTTAAGAAAATTTCAGGAACACATCAATTCCCTTTGTGGTTCAACTGGTATTGTGTGTTACTGCTACAAAAGCAAATGGTGGGGCTGTCTTCATGACTATTAAACATTACTCTCCACAACTTGCAAACCTCTTCCATTAATACATCCTGCCTTATTAGCCAGTAAATTTTATTTTCATGGACAAATAGTATACTTAAAGTAATACTGATGAGAAACAAGAAACTGTGAAACACAGGAAAAAAACAAGAAAACTAAAAGTTGAACATTTATGCCTACTCAAAAAAAATGTTTAAGAAGTGATACTTTTTTTTTTTTAAGATTTTATTTATTTATTTGACAGACAGAGATCACAAGTAGGCAGAGAGGCAGGTAGAAAGAGAGAGAGGAGGAAGCAGGCTATCCGCGGAGCGGACAGCCCGATGAGGGGCTCGATCCCAGGACCCTGGGATCATGACCTGAGCCGAAGGCAGAGGCTTTAACCCACTGAGCCACCCAGGCGCCCCAAGAAGTGATACTTTTTAAAAACATTTTTATTAAAGAGTACTGTGAACAAAAAAGGGAATAGAATAGTAATATATTTAGACTACTTATATACAGAAAACCATTTACGTATTTTCATTAACATTCATACCAAACCCTGGCAATATGCCAATGATAGCAATCTATCGATATGTTTACTGAGATTTATTCAACTTAAATTTGAAGATATTTTTCCCCAAAACCAAGCCTATCTCACATCCTTACCAACATAAAAATCCATGCTAACAGAAAAGAGTAATAATTACCTCAAATATTGTGGAGGCAAATTATTATTCTGAAGGGTAGTATTTCCCTTCCTTCAGAACACATGAAAAGGAATTAGCAAAACACATAAAGAAAATGTCTATTACAAAAATACTTGAGAAGGGAAACCAAAGTCTAATAAACACCTGCTAAAACTGAAACACACTGTTAGAACAGTGTTAATCTGTTAAAGGCAACACGTGATCTTACTTTTCTGCCTCTATAATTTTGTTTTGTATCATCTTAGGTAAGTTACTTTTCTGTTCCTGAATTCTCATTATTAGATGAACGTAAGAATTTGAATTCTGTATACCTCTGTCTAATGAGTGTGTTTCTCAAAGTATAGGGGTTACAGAGGTCAAAATGGGACACTGAGAAACATAATCATCTAGAAGTGAAACTATGCTAACCAAAATATGAATGAGAATTTCTACAGAAAAACAAATGAAATCCATAACCTACCTACATGGTCAGACTTGTGTACATAATTTTAGCAGAGCATAAATTATTGTATCATTAGTAAAACATAAGGTAATAAAGCAGACCAACAGCACAGGCAGAAAAGACAAGGTCCTTACCCCAGCTCTATTCTTTACACTAACTAGATGAGTTCTGTAGGCTACTAAGCCTCTCTAACCTTCAGTGTCCATATTAGGAAAACATAGTCAATATTAAAAAGCACTCAATTACGATGCCTCAAGTATTTAGCTATTAACAATTACTTTTACTATTAGGAAACACTCAAGGTGGGCAAACAAGTCATTAAACCAATGTAAATTCAGATTTGACACACCCTCTTTTTTTTTTTTTAAGATTTTATTTATTTGAGAGAGAGAGAGAGAAACAGATGCACACACAGGGAAACAGGCCAAGGGAGACAGAATATCTCAAGCAGACTTCAAAGAGAAAGCAGAACCCGACACGGGACCCGATTCCATGACCCTGTGATCATGGCCTAAACTGAAATCAAGAATGCTTTGCTTAACCAACTGAGCCACCCAGGTGCCCTGATGAGCAATAATTTAAAATGAGGTACTGCGAGCGCCTGGGTGGCTCAGATCATGATCTCAGGGTCCTGGGATCCAGCCCCACATCACATGGCTCCCTGCTCAGCAGGAAGCCTGATTTTGCCTCTCCCACTCCCCAGGCTTGTGTTCCCTCGCTTGCTGTCTCTGTCTCTAACAAATAAATAAATAAATAAAATTTTTAAGGAATTTTTAAAAAATAAGATGAGGTTTTGCCTCTAGCATTTTAAAAGAAAAAAAGGAGGTACCTGGGTGGTTCTGTCAGTTTAGCTTTCTCTAGAAATGCAAAAATAATCATATATTTGTTGTATTATATATATATATAAAATATATACACAATAAAGATGGGAATAACTGCTAAAAAGGGATTAACCAATGGGAAAGGGAATGGAATGGAGGGATACGTATATAAAAATAAAAATATTTCATTCAAAATGTCTTCCTGTTCTTTATTTTTTAATTTTTAGAGAGAGAGAGAAGGTGTACACAGAGGGGGAGAGAGACTCTAAGCAGGCTCCATGCTCAGCACAGAGTCTGAGGCAGCAGGGCTCAATCTCACGACCCCGAATCATGACCTGAGCCGAAATCAGGAAATGGATGGCAACTGAGCCACCCAGGCATCCCAGTCTTCCTGTCTTTTTCTTTTCTTTTCTTTTTTTTTTTTTTTAAAAAAGAGGCTTCTTTTTTGTTACAAGTGGTATGTATTCTTTGCATTTTAAAATGTATACTGGGGGGGAGGCACACCTGGGTGGCTCAGTCTGCCTTTGGCTCAGATCATGATCCGGGAGTCCTAAGATCGAGCCCTGCATCAGGCTCCCTACTTAGTGGGGAGCCTGTTTCTCCTTCTCCCTCTGCTTGTGCTCTCTCACTTTCTTGCTCACTCTCTCTCAAATAAATAAAATCTTAAAAAATATATATATATATTTCCTCTCCCACTCCCTCGGCTCCCCTCCCCTCCCCCTTATGTGCATGCGCTCTAAGAAAATAAAAATGGGGGACGCCTGGGTGGCTCAGTTGGTTAAGCAGCTGCCTTCAGCTCAGGTCATGATCCCACCGTCCTGGGATCAAGTCTCATATCAGGCTCCTTGCTTGGCAGGGAGCCTGCTTCTCCCTCTACTCTGCCTGCCACTCTGTCTGCCTGTGCTCGCTCTCGCTCCTCTCTCTCTGACAAATAAATAAATAAAATCTTAAAAAAAAAAAAAAGAAAGAAAGAAAATAAAAATGGGGCACCTGGGTGGCTCAGTGGGTTTAAGTCTCTGCCTTCGGCTCAGGTCATGATCTCGCGGTCCTGGAATCAAGCCCCACATCAGGCTCCCTGCTTGGCGGGGAGCCTGCTTCCCCCTCTCTCTCTGCCTGCCTCAATGCCTACTGTGATCTCTCTCTGTGTGTCAAATAAATAAAACCTTAAAAAAAAAAAAAGAAAAGAAATGAAAAATGAGTAAAAATAAAACGTATACTCAGGAACACTTCAAACATATATAAAAGAAGATGAGACTCTATAATAAATCCCCCATATACTCACAGTCTGGGTCCTACAATTATCAACACAATCTTGTCTCATCTATACTCCCACTCATTCTTCCTAAACAATGATTATTTTGAAAGAAATCCAGATATTACATCACTTCATGAGAAGAGTAAAGAGTATTATAATCTAAAGGGGAAAAAAAGTATTCTAATCTGTAGTAATTGGGATCAAATCTACCACTTAGTAGCTAGATGACCTTGGGCTAGCACCTCTGTACCTCAGGATAAAAGTGACTATCTCAAAGGGATGAAATGTGAAATGCTACCTGTAAAGTGCTTGGAACAAGGCTCAGCATACACTGCCAAACAGACTGTTACTATTACTTAATAATTTGGAAGAAATGTGTCATTAAAAAAATTTTGAAGTCCTACACAAAAGAGATTCCACACAAATAGAAGAGAAGCCAGTGTAACTGGGCATAATACGGAGGAGGCTGGGGAGGATATATTTAAATATTATCCCCCTCATTCAATTCAGAAATAAAGTAATCCTGTTGATTCTAATAGCAACAGAGGTTAAAGTGTTTGTGGTGTTGCTCCATTATGAAGTACATCACAACCCTTTAGTACAGTGGAAAGAAAACCAAGACTGTATACCTATTCTAGGGCTCCTGGCCTTTGGTGCAAGAGATATACAAAGAATTATTCAGCTGGTTCATTAAATTACCTGGACCAACACTGACCCTGTTAGACACACATGTCTTTAAACCAGAAAAAACTCTTTAGCTTCTCTTTTTGCTCTGCTTCTCTGATTTTGGTCAATAATATGTACCATCTCAGAGGCTAAAATAAAATATTATGCAGGACCTCCATGCCAAAAAGGAAATTAAACTACTAAATTACCATCCCTTTGTTTAGCAAACAGAACAGTTTTCTAGTTGTCAAGGCAACGGCTACCTCACAGTTATCCAACATTGCTTAAACAATTATTTTTCTAGTCAATCTACCAAATGCCCTAACTGGCACCTAAAAACCATTGAATTCTATGGGAACACTAAAAAGCATAAGAGATTTTTAGATTAGCTATTGGTAGGTAATAATCCTTTAAGAAGCCAAAATGCCAGTGAAACATACAAGTGTCCAAAGGAATCAACAGTGATTTCTAATATGCCTTGGGCTGTAGCACACCAAGTATTTGAAGTAAGCTTCAGAAAGACAATCAATTCTCCAAATGGCTGATTAATGTTGACACTGCCTAGGAAATATTCAGTTTTTCAAGATCTATTTTTTAAAAAACAAAATATGCCTAATGACATTTTATTGAGGTATTTTCTTCAGAAGGGTAAGCATTTAAACTGGTTGCGGCAGTGCCAATGCAGCCAGGAGAAACAGAGAACACGAGTATTAAATTTGATGCTAAAACCCTCAGTAAGTAAATGTACTTAAACACATAGTGTAACAATAAATCTAGGAAAATGACCTTTTGTATATGACAATCTCAAAGAGACATTAAAACAACAGTGGAAATAATTCCAACAGATGAATGAATGAAAAAATAAACCTATATGCCAAAGGGTATGTCATTTAAAAATGAAAATGCACAATTTCTGAGAACATTAAAAAAACTAAGTACATCGAAGAAATAAAGAAAACTGTGTAATCTAAATCTAACTTTAAAATCTTCTGTGGGACCATATCCTTTCTTCCTTTTCATGGGTACTAAGGACATGGGGTAGTAGTGAGGCATAAGGGTTGGGACACAAGAGGGACAGGACAGATGCTGACTATACAAGGTAACGAGGAGGCGGCTGTGAGAGTCACATGGAAGCACAGGCCGACCCTGTGGCTAAGGACATGGTGCGAGCTGAGCAGGGACAGGAAATGAGCAGCATAATTAAATTTGTTACACTCACCAAATAAGTAAACTGACTGATCAAATAAGTAAATATACTGAGGATAGTGGGGCCATGTTTCTCACTGCCAAAGATATTTAAAAGGAAGGAAGGGGAAAGGCCAAAAAGAAGACTAAGGTGGCATGCCTGGGTGGTGAAGTTGTTTTAAGTGTCAGACTCTTGGTTTCAGCTCAGGTTGTGATCTCAGAGGTGGTGAGATCCAGTCCTGCGTCGGACTCTGTGCTGGAAGGGGAGCGTGCTTAAGATTCACTGTCTCTGGGGCGCCTGGGTGGCTCAGTTGGTTAAGTGTCTGCCTTCGGCTCAGGTCATGATCCCAGGGTGCTGGGATCGAGCCCTGCATCAAGCTCTTTCCTCAGTAGGGAGCCTGCTTCTCCCTCTTTCTCTGCCTGCTGCTCCCCCTTGCTTGTGCTCTCTCTCTGTCAAAGAAATAAAATCTTAAAAAAAAAAAAAGAAGAAGAAGAAATCTAAGGTATTGGCCTGGAATTAGAAATATATATTCATGGAGTGCCTGGGTGGCTCAGTTGGTTAAAAGCATCTGCCTTTAGCTCAGGTCATGATCCCAGGCCCTAAGATGGAGTACCACATCAGGCTCCCTGCTCAGTGGGGAATCTGCTTCTCCCTTCTCCCTCTGCCCCTCCCTCTTTCCTCTGCCCCTCTCCCGGCTTGTGCTCTCTCTCAAATAAAATCTTAGGAAAAAAAAAGAAATATAAATTCTTGATTACTTAATATACGCACACAGAAAAATGAACAGTTACAGATGTGTGTATATATATGCATGCATGTGCACATAAATACATACATATATTTTCCTAATTCTGTACACCTAGAAGGCCCAATAGCAACTGACAGCCCAGCAACAAAAAAAACATACCAATAGCCCATCTCTTGATTTCTAAATCCCATCCTACTTTAAAAGAAACCAAAGATCTTCGGAGAAATGGCTGACTTCGAAGTTGGGCACAGAAACTACAAGAAGAATCTGAAACATATTGAGCCAGAGAGTAAGGAAATGTTGAACAAATGATGGGAGATATTTCAAAGAGACACAGGAGCCACCTGAAGGGGCTCCTACTGGTCAAATGGGGGAAACTTTGGGTATCAAAATAAATACTGTTTAGCCCTGACAGGCATGGATATGTATGTCAAAACTGACTAACTTAAGATGTATATATTCCACTATAAGTAAATTATACCTCAGTTTAAAAACTTAATAACAAATTACAACCCACTCATTAAAACTGGCATCCATGAATCCATACTGACAAGTGAATGAATGATGAATAAATAAGTAAATGCAGAAAAGGGAAAAATGTTAAGAAATGTAGCAGGAATGATGAGAATAGAGGAGCATCTTTTGCAGCCATCTTAAAGGGGATAGATTCATAGTGTTGCCTATAGATGCTGAATGGATGGATGGGAGCAGAGGTCTGATGAACAGCGTATTGGTATAATCCTGGGATATTACCCGTCAGTGGTGCAATGATGGAATATACTGAAAACAAAAGAGCAACTTTCTGTGTGGCACTTGACAATGAGAAAAACCAGACCAGGTTGAAGAAGTTATCCTACAGAATTCCTTATTCCTGTATTCCTTAAAACCCAAAAGAATATGAAACACAGGGAAAACCAGGAAACAGTTTTAGACTAAAGTAGTCTGAAGAGATTTGACAGTCAAATGCAACATGAATTTCTGGATAAAGCATGGACCAAAAAGGAAAAAGAGACATTCTTAGGAGAGATAGTAAAATCTGAAAGGGATCTGTGGATAGGATGGCAGTATTATACCCATGCTGACTTCCAGATTTACAGGTCTGAATGCAGGATAGGTATAAAGAGTGGCGTTTTTGTCGGGAATTACACAGTGGAGTATTTAGGAGTGACAGGACATCATCTCTGCTCTCAAGAAATAGGAAGATAGGGGTGCCTTGGTGGCTCAGTGGGTTAAAGCCTCTGCCTTCAGCTCGGGTCATGATGTCAGGGTCCTGGGATTGAGCCCTGCATTGGGCTCTCTGCTCAGTGGGAAGCCTGCTTCCTCCTCTCTCTGCCTGCCTCTCTGCCTACTTGTGATCTCTATCAAATAAATAAATAAAATCTTAAAAAAAAAAGGAAATATGAAGATAAGGATACATACATACATACACATATATAGACTATGTTAATTATTTGTACTATAAATTAAAAATTTCTTAAAAGTAAATTTTTTTTTTAGGTAGTACATGTATTTATTGGGTACCTGTATATCTTTTTCTAGGAGGTGCTCATTTGTGTTCTTTATCCATCTTTCTGAGGTACTTTTTTTTTAACTGGATTGCAAAAGTTCTTGCATAATTTGTTTAAGCTCTTACATATTAAAAAATAATCAGAGGGGTCACCTGGGTGGCTCAGTGGGTTAAAGCCTCTGCCTTCAGCTCAGGTCATGATCTCAGGGTCCTGGGATCAAGCCCCGAAGCGGGCTCTCTGCTCGGCAGGGAGCCTGCTTCCCCCCCTCTCTCTGCCTGCCTCTCTGCCTACTTGTGATCTGTCTCTGTCAAAGAAATAAATAAAATATTTAAATAATAATAATAATAATCAGGGGTGCCTGGGTGGCATAGTCAGTTAAGTGTTCAACTCCTGATCTCAAGGTTGTGAGATTACACTCAGCATAGAATCTGCTTGAGGCTTTCTCTCACAAACAAACAAACAAACAAACAAACCCTTCCCCCTAAAACACAAAAACCTCCTCTGGATGTCACCTATATTTCCTAATAGTTTCCTAAAATTTAAGTTACTTTAGACAATGGAACCACGGACTACTTATAAGTAAATTTTACCCCCACATCTTCTAACCAAAATTTACTCATATCTACTAGCCAGAGAGATACTCCACATTCACAGATATTGACAAAGGCATATTCCTGAAAATTTTAAAAGCTCAAAATAGACATTCTTTTTTTTTTTAAGATTTATTTATTTATTTGACAGAGAGAGATCACAAGTAGGCAGAGAGACAGGCAGAGAGAGGAGAAGAGGAAGCAGGCTCCCTGTTGAGCAGAGAGCCCGATGCGGGACTCGATCCCAGGACCCTAAGATTATGACCTGAGCCAAAGGCAGAGGCTTAACCCACTGAGCCAGCCAGGCGCCCTCAAAATAGACATTCTAATTAGACTATTCATCAGCAGCAAAGATGTAAGAGAGCAATATAGGAAGAAGCACATTTATTAAGTGCCTGCTGTATATGTAAGACATTATTCTATAAGCAAAAAAAGCACAGGCACTTTCCTTATATAATACAGAGGTAGCCAATTTATTTTGCCCTCAGAAGAGGTCAGTCTTATTTGGTATCTTGCTGGTGAGGTCAAAACTTTAGTCAAACTAAATCAAACTGCTTCAGAATAATGACATTCTCAAAAACATACCACACTCATTTATAACATTTAAACTTTAATGATCTGGAATTTAGAAGAGCCTAGTAGTGCAGCAAATTCAAAAAATCAGAATATATGAAGAGAAACCATGAACTGGCATTGTTATACTTTATGTCTATTTGGGCATGTTAGTAATATCTACTTTGCCATGAATCGAAGGGCAATAAACATTCTGAAATGTCACAAGGTAAGTCTCTAAGGATGCATCTAGAGAATATTTCCTAACACTTCAATTGATTAACAAAAATAATAATCCTTGAAAGTTCCCATTAACCAAGCTTTTAGATGACCTGAAAACAACATTACATTTTTGTTTTATTACCAATAAAAATAAAGTAGAAAACGAAGGAGAGGGGCGCCTGGGTGGCTCAGCGGGTTAAGCCCCCGCCTTCGGCGGCTCGGGTCTTGATCCCAGGGTCAGGGGATCGAGTCCCGTGTCAGGCTCTCTGCTCAGCAGGGGGCCTGCACCACCACCCTCCCCCCCCCCCCCCGTCTGCCTGCCTCTCTGCCTACTTGAGATCTCTCTCTCTCTCTGTCAAATAAATGAATAAAATCTTTAAAAAAAAAAAAAAAGAAAGAAAGAAAGAAAATGAAGGAGAAAAATCAGATTAGCAGAAGCGTCTGTCTTCTCAGAAAGCACTATCATTATACCATTGCAGGTCTTTTCCCCTATCAAAGTAACCAGAAAGATAGATGACAAACAGTTCAATCAACTGCTCTCACTTCATTGTAAACTTCTGTTTTTCACTTAGTAGAGTCTGAATTGTTCTTCCATATCTTAAATATGATTCTTGTAAAGTGACTGCTAATCGCTACATAGTCTTATCTGTGCTGTACCAACCTTTATGTTTCTTCATGACTGCAGAGAGAGGGAGATAGAAGCAGGGAAGGAGTGGAAGGAGGATGGATGAAATAGAGTGTGACAGGGAGATAAATGGTAGAGGCCAGAAGCAAAGAAAACATGGGGGAGGCAAATCCTATGGGTTTGGTACTTGGTTCACTGGGTCTCCTGATGAAAACCATCTCCTATTTGTTGTCTGATTTCAGTGGTTGTACAACTTAATGTACTGATTAAGACCCTGGCAAATTTGAAGAATCTCTGGCTTTTGAGCTAGAAACTGCTATGAGTAACTTTCTGTCTTGGAGCATGTCACCTCCACCATTTTAATCTCTGGTTTCCTCTCTGTACACTGGAGATTTATCTTCTAGACTGCTTGCAAAATTTTTAAAATCAAACTAGGTAGTATATTTAGACTCTCAAGGAGACTGACAAGTTCTGGGTAAGCACTCAGCAAATATTAGATTAAACCATACGAAACTGCTATATTTATAAATTAAAAAGGTCAAATATTAGCAACTTATAGCTCAACCTAATGTTGATTTGTCCTTTTCTTCTACACAGATGGGAGGCTAGAGACCAACATCTCAGACACCTACCTGCATAGTGCTCATCCACAGTTTGCTCAGACCCTGCTCTTACCCCATTGCCCATGAGCAAGGCTACTCACCGCTCTCAGTCCCACAGTAACTCCACTCACACGTATTTCCTTTAGATAATTGTGCTCTGGATCCAGGGCAACCTGCATTTGACCCTTATACCACTAACAGAGTAAACCTATTTGATCCTTCTTGATGGCTGTCTGGCCCACAAACAAACCTTTTATCCTATTTTATATCCTCAAGAATATAATCTTGAAAGAAGCCATCAAAAGGAAACTAATCTGGAGCACCTGGGTGGCTCAGTCAGTTAGCATCCAACTCCTGATTTCGGCTCAGGTCATGATCTCAGGGTCCATGTTGGGAACAGAGCCTGCTTAAAGATTCTCTCCCTACCCCCATGCTCTCTAAATAACATTTAAAAAAAAAAAAAAAAAAAGGAAAATAATCTTTGATTGCTCAAAAACCTGTCCATTACCTGCCCAGTGACCAAAACAAACTGACCTATTTTATATGTAATAAGCACTCTAAACCCTAGAATTCATTCTAATTTCAGATTACTGATATATTAACTCCTTGGTAACCAATACTACAATACTCACTCTTACACTATATACTGGCTTTGCTTGTCCCAAACACATACAAACATTCTATAAAGGTGAACATTTCACACTGTATTTTAATGATTTGTATCTGTTCTCTCTCCTAGATTGAACAACTTTAGGCAGAAATGCCTCTTACTCACCTCTACATACCCTAGTCCTAGAACTGCACCTACATGTAGGAGGGATTCAGGAAACATTTACTGAACCAAAGAAGTTAGACATTAATTAGGTCTGGCTAAATGAGAGTTCTCTTAAAGTAAATATTTACATTTCAAAACACCTTATAATGAGAACCATCTTATAGCAAGAGGTCAAAAGAATGAGCTCTGGAATCAGTGTACCTGGTTCAAACTCCAGGTCTGTGACTTACTAGGTATGTGACCTTTGAGGCAGATTATTAAAATTCTCTGAGCCCAGTAGGACTGATAAATAGTAATATAATGACCATATAATATGTATTTATATGTAAGTAAAATATAAAGTTGTGATATGTTATACAGAAAATTATGTCATGTGCTAATAAATCTAAAAGTTTATAACTTATCAAATAACCAAAATGATTTAAAGATTTATTTATTTGAGAGAGAGAAATAAAGGGAGAGCGAGCGCACACATGAGAGGAAGAGCAGAGGGAGGAAAAGAGAAGCACGTTCTGCCAAGCGTGAAGAGCCTGACTCAGGGCTCAATCCCACAACCCTGAGATTATGACCTGAGGTGAAATCAAAAGTCAGACTGAGCCACCCAAGAGTCCAGATAACCAAATTCTTACAATAAAAAAAGACCATACAGCTTCATAAAGAATAAGCTGGTAATATGACAAACATCATTATTAGATCGTTTCTCCTAACAAAGAAATATGTTCTGGCAATATATTCTGCCAACAAGTTGATTAGACTGGTAGCCAGACACCTGATCCCAACTGGGCAAACCGAGTTCTCTCTCCCAGGAATTTAATGCTGAAATGCTAATCAACTTTGGGTTTTATTATTTACTTGTTTGTTCATTTATTTATTTATTTATTTATTTATTTATTTTGCTAATCAAACTTGTTGGTAAAGCAAAATAATATAGCCTGTAGCCATTTTCTGACACGTGTAGGAAGAAAGAGAGAAAACTGGTCCACAAAGAAAGAGTGAGAAATAAAGAACAAAACAGATGTACAAGGGGAAAAAAAGGGACAGATAAGAGACTGTGTGTCCTCTAAGTACCTAAGGGAATAGCTAGTTCCTGCTAACTCTCCAACTCCCACTCATTTAAATCCCTCCTAAAATTTGACTGGATTTTCTGCTCTCGGACATTATGTATCCTTACAATAAATTCCTTTTTCTGATTTTGATAATCTGGGATGGTTTCTATTACCAATAAGCAAAATATCTTAATTAAAACTCATCAGGGGCGCCTGGGTGGCTCAGTGGGTTGAAGCCTCTGCCTTCAGCTCGGGTCATGATCCCAGGGTCCTGGGATCGAGCCCCGCATCGGGCTCTCTGCTCAGTGGAGAGCCTGCTTCTGCCTCTCTCTCTCTCTCTGCCTGCCTCTCAGCCTACTTGTGATCTCTGTCAAACAAATAAATAGAATCTTAAAAAAAAAAAAACTCATCAGAGGGCGCCTGGGTGGCTCAGTGGGTTAAGCCTCTGCCTTCGGCTCAGGTCATGATCTCAGCGTCCTGGGATTGAGGCCCTCATCGGGCTCTCTGCTCAGTGGGGAGTCTGCTTCTCCCTCTCTCTGCCTGCCTCTCTGCCTACTTGTGATCTCTATTTCAAATAAATAAATAAAAACTTAAAAAAAAACTCATCAGAAAACTTATAGAAGTAGAAATAATATAATTCTATAAACCTTTACTGAGCATCCATAATGCTCTGGGATACTGAGGGCTTAGATCACATCTATACAAACTTTAAACCAATTCCAGTTTAAAACTTTAGGCTAAATTGTCACAATATAGGTCTCTGACATTGAGAAGACTAACTGGACACATGCAATGTTGTGCATTCCAGGTAGCATGATTTGGATTGGAAGGGAGGCACTGCCAAAGGCTTCAAACCAAAATCTCAGGAAACTCCAAAGTAATTTGATCCATGGTTTTGAAAGATTATACTGAAAATAAGATTTCAACCTCCTATGAAAAAGTAAGTTCCAAGTCTATTAACCCACTAACTATTCTTTTCTCAATGAGCTGAATACTTACTGAGTAAATTGTCTGAATTCTGGTTAACCACAGCACATATATTACATTATAATGCAAAGTTAGATACTTTGGAAATGTTCTAGGAAAACATTAATTTTGAAGAATAAAATCACTTACAAATAAATGGTCCTTGCTTCCTATGGAGTCTCAATTTATATTACAACTATCACTGAAACTGGAAAGAACTTTCTGATACATCTGGATCCATGGCTATCAGTCTCCAATAAAAGATAAACAGTAATAAAGACAACAATGTGAGACTTTTTTAATGCCTATTTTCTTATGTGCTTATTTTAGTGGGGTTTTGGGGTTTTTTTTTTGTCTTTTTGTTGCTGTTTTGGTTTGTTTGTTTCTCCCCTGATCGCCGCCATCCCAGCATCTTTCAATCTTTAATGGTAGCACCAAATGACTTATTTGGCCATTCCCACCATACCACATCACACTAAATGGGAATTCTGTTAGTTGTTGAAGAGATCTCTTCACTTAGAACCAAGAGAAATAATTTCAGGACAGGTGTAGAGAAATATGCTTAGATCAAAACTATCTTTTGGCACTGCATCTGCACCAAATCTTATTGCTAGGTTGCCCTGGTTGTCCTCCAGATCACCAAAAATTACTGTTACATCAGAGTCAGTATCAAACAGTTCCAGCCATATTTAAAGACCTCTTTACCCTTTACCACTACACAGTTATTTAAATAAATGAACACAAGGTATCATTAATGAAAGCAGGTAGAAAGGGTCATACTGTATACAGGGATCTATAACGGGCCCTCCAGGGTACTTGATCTTACCTCCTTTCACTGGGCTTGGAGAACAAAGCAGACAATCCCTAAGGCACTCTAACACAATAACTTACATCAGACTGGACATCACCAGAACTGGAGTTTTAAAAATTTGTACCAATTGGGGCGCCAGGGTGGCTCAGTGGGTTAAAGCCTCTGTCTTCGGCTCGGGTCATGATCCCGGGGTCCTGGGATCGAGCCCCACATCGGGCTCTCTGCAGAGAGCCTGCTTCCTCCTTTCTCTCTCTGCCTGCCTCTCTGCTTATTTGTGATCTCTCTTTGTCAAATAAATAAATTAAAAAATAAAAATAAAAAAATAAAATAAAAATTTGTACCAATCAAACAGGTTATTTATCAACCTAGGATCCCATGTGGATCAGAACAATTTCAGAATTTCATTACCACACCTGCCCTGTCACCTCCTGTGATGACCATGCCCAACTTGCCACCAGCTAAAACTCTGCCTCCTTGGGATTCTCTGATCTCAATGAGGTCATGAAAAACTTCCAGTGAGATCCCCTTTCATAAGCATTCCTAGCTGGAAAGAAAAGCCAATAAAGCCCTAAAATTCTAGCATTTCCCTTCCTAACACATTTTCTAAGAAAATGTTTAAGTAATAATCCACTGGTCTGATTACCCAGGTTGAGCTGAGAAATTATAAGTAGTGTGGGGACAATTCAGTGAACATATAAAAAATATGGAAACTTTATTCATTTATCTTAAAAACAGATTAGAAAGTAAGCTTTTTTTTTAAGATTTTATTTTTATTTATTTAGGAGAGAGAGAGTGTATGAACACTCACACGCAAGAGAGCACCAGCTGGGGTAGGGGACATGCGAGAGAAAAGCAGACTCCCTGGCTCATCAAGGAGCCGAATGTGGGACTTGATCCCAGGATCCTGGGATCATGACCTGAGCTGAATGCAGACACTTAACCAACAGAGCCACCCAGGCATCCAGAAAGTGAGCTTTTATTTTTTAAGAGTTTATTTTTTTATTTGACAGAGAGATAGCGAAAGTAGGAACACAAGCAAGGGGACTGGGAGAGGAAGAAGGTTTCCCACAGAGCAGGGAGACTGATGTGGGGCTCAATCCCAGGACCCTGGGATCATGACCTGAGCTGAAGGCAGATGATTAACCTACTGAATCACCCAGGCGCCCTGAGAGTAAGCTTTTTAGATATCTACTTATGTTAATCCACCTGAGCCATGCATCCCATGAACGCATTATGTATTGAGTGAAAAGTGGCAGTTACAGAACACACGGAGGGCTGAAAGTGGTCCATTCACTCTCAGTGTATTTACTGTGTTCAATATGCCTGCAGATGTATATTTGGTAGAGGACACAACACATTCTATGAATTGTAGATTATTTTATAAATTAGGAAAGAGGTTCTCAAGTGTGCTCCCAGGACCAGCTGTGTCAAGCATCACCTCCAAATGTGTTAGAAATGCAAATTCTCAGGCTCCACTCTGGACATCCTGAATTAGCAGCTCTGGGGAAAGGAATCAGAAATCAGTGTTTTTAACAGCTTTTCCAGGGAACTCTGATATACCTACTATTTGAAAACTTAAGAGATTATTTCTGTAGGTCTTCACTAGAACTTGTAATAGGTAAGACTCAGCAACTAACAGAATCTCTTATTTGGTTTCCTGACCCATGTATTATGAGATACTATGGTGGGAACAACCGAAGAGAAAGTCATTTGAGAGTCATGGCTACCATCAAAACTTGAGAGATGTCAGGATGGTGATAATGAAAAAAATATTTAACATACACACAGAATGAAAAAGGTAGTAAAAGATTCACTTGAAGTAATATACAAATGTGGCTTAAGATTCTCGCAAAGAAATCAGAAGCTGAAATAAAACTATTTATGCAAAAAGTAAAAACTCTAAGAAAAATGAAAACTAATACTTCTCTGCATAAGAGTCAAATACAACAGGCCTGACTGCTATTGTTGGCCTGCTTGCAAGGCAGGCTCTTAGATGGCATCTGGGAACTTATGGGAACCTGGATTTCAGAAGGGTTCCCACAATTCACTGATAAGACTGGCTTACTGTGCCTAAACTGTATTACAAACAATACAGCTTATGCTAAACACCTATTTTCATTCTCAGAGTTGGGCATTTGGGTATGTGCCAAGCATGGGGTGCCTATGTAACTAGCCACTATAAAAATCCTGGGTGCTCAGTCTCTAACAAGCTTTCCCATTGGCAACATTTCAGATATACTGTCACAATTCATTGTTAGGGGAAATAAGGGCCTCGCCTCCTGTGTGACTCTACTGGGAGAAGATTCTGGAAGTTTGCACCTGGTTTCCCCCATGCTTCACCCCAAGCATCTTTTCCTCTTGCTGATTATATATCCTTTTGTTTTAATAAATTACAGCCTAAATATAACTATACACAGTCAGTACTTTAAGTTCTCTCCATGAATTACCAAAACTGAGGGTGATCTTGAAAACTCTCCACACACTCTCTTCTATTATGAGCTCTGACAGTCACAAAACAGGGTTAAAAACACAATACCATCAGATCTGACATGTTTATATTATTCTTACTTGATGCATTAATAACACATTTTAATATTATTGTATTTACATTTTACTTTTTTTTTTAAGATTTTATTTATTTGTCAGAAAGAGAGAGAGAGAAAGCACACAAGCAGGCAGAGAGGCAGTCGAGGTGGAGAGAGAGGCAGGCTCCCCGCTGAGCAAGGAGCCCGATGCGAGACTCGATCCCAGGACCCCAGGATCATGACCTGAGACGAAGGCAGCGGCTTAACACACTGAGCCACCCAGGTGTCCAACTTTTCTTTTCTTTTTTTTTAAACAGATATCCAAGGAGCCTAATTTGAATCACATGCTCAGTCCTTGGCCATCAAAAAGAGGGCACCTACACTGACAGTCCCATAAGGGAGTCCAGAACATTGTTATCAAATCACAGAGAATACACGCTGGGGATGCCCAAACAGGAGAGGACCACTAAAATCAGGGTATTTGGCAAATCCAAAATTAACTTCAAAGAAACTGGGAAAGCATCTCAAAGAAGACACTCCTGATCTTCCACAGTTCAAACTAAGTTACAGAGTCCTGAGTAATCTCTAATAGTTTACATTTTAAGACATAAAAATAAACAAAGTGGTTCCAAATGTGAGCTCAAAATAAAAAGTCACAGACTGTACAGACCGCACAGTGATGACTTGCGATCAGACTGCTTCTTACCAGAGCAATTCTATAGCATGTGCCCCAAGGTGAGTAGGAATTAGTAATCTAATAGTAGTTAGCAATTTTAAGGCAGCTGGGTAATAGCTAATAAAAATATTTTGGGGGTAGCCTGGGTGGCTCAGTGGGTTAAGCCTCTGCCTTCGGCTCAGGTCATGATCTCAGGGTCCTGGGATCAAGCCCCGCATTGAGCTCTCTGCTCAGCAGGGAGCCTGCTTCCCCCTTTCTCTCTGCCTGACTCTCTGCCTACTTGTGATCTCTCTTTGTCTGTCAAATAAATAAATAAAATCTTTAAAAATATTTTTTACACCATTGAAAAGACCAAGGAGAGATGCTAGCAATGTCAGAGACACATAAAAAAAACTAACATATTACTAGTCATATTATATATCAATATTATCAATAATGAAATAATTTTCAGACACAAAATGGTCCTTAAACTTTCCTATTTGGGATAAAATATGGCCCTAGGAACATATACCACAGCTTAGGAGAAGAGGGAGGGATCACATATGAAATAAAGAGAAACACTGAAATAGAATCGAATGGTATATTTGAAGGTATTAAAATCATCAAAAACACAATCACTATGTAAGCATAATGGTGCCTAACAATGGTCTCTAGTGGGTCCCTGTTAACCCACTACTTACTCGGTCTGCCCTTAACACTGATACTGCATGAAAACTGTTTATAGCCTTGCCTGCTTGCTTATATCCTCAACAGCCTAAGTTTTCACATGCTCCATTAAACCCAACATCCTCCGTTAGCCCTCACTGCTTGCTGCCTCTAAACACAGAAGGTAATATTCTGCTCCAGACTACCTCACAGGATACAATCAGCTACAGGCAACCTCTGTTTGGTAGACTTTGGAATAACAGTTTGTAAATTTAGAGGCACCTGGGTGGCTCAGTGGGTTAAGCCTCTGCCTTCGGCTCAGGTCATGATCTCAGGGTCCCTGGATCAAGCCCCACATCAGGCTCTCTGCTCAGCAGGGAGCCTGCTTCCCCCTCCCCTCTCTCTGTCTACCTTTCTGCCTGCTTGTGATCTCTGTCAAATAAGTAAATAAATTTTTTTTAAAAAAAGAACAAAAAAAAAACCCAGTATGTAAATTTAGTTGATGCAAAAATTAGTTTCAAGTGAAAGTAGATAAGCACAAGTAGGCAAACGTGGACTCACAAGTAGTTAAACCAAGGTGCTATGGACAATGGATGCAGACTACTGTATACATAGGAGTCATTAGCCTGGAAGCCATAAAAGTTTCCATTAGGTCTATGACAACCCTACAATTAAAGACAGAATTTTTCAGAGATTTTATATATGTATGATAAATATATTTTTTCATAAACACTTTTCAAGGTTACCTAATTAAAATGCAAGAAAGGGAGAGAACAAGAATACTTTGAAACACATTAATCTGATTTAATCAGAGATGGACTTATTTACTACTCTAGACAGTATTTAACATTGTAAAAAAATAGTAAAACTGATTAACACATTATTTTCTATGAAAACAAACAAACTCTGTAGGTCAATAGGAAAACGACCATTACTCACTGACATAAAAAAGCAAACAGAGACAGAACTTTAAGTGATTTTTAAGGACACAACTAATTAGAGATACGAAAAAGGCATATACCCAAATTTCTACGCAGTATTACCGCATGCACCCTATAAGTAACACCAGCTTATCATCCTTTAAAACTCTATCTGTGGGGAGCCTGGGTGCCTGTCAGTTGAACATTCGACTCTTGATTTTGGCTCATGTCGTGATCTTTGGCATTGTGGGAACAAGCCCCATGTTGGGCTCCATAATCAGGGTGGAGTCTGCTTGTGATTGTCTCTCTCTCTCTCCCCCTCTGCCCCTTCCCCCCTACTCATGCACATGCACTTCCTCTCTAAATTAATAAATTTAAAAATAAATAAATATAACTCTATCTATAACTGATCTTCCCATTTAGGAGACAATATTTAAAAATATTAAAAAGAAGAAAAATTATTATGTTTAAAAAAAACATGTATATATGTAAAGACTTGGAAGGATATATTAAAATATTAACAATAGGGGCACCTGGGTGGCTCAGTGGGTTAAAGCCTCTGCCTTCGGCTCAGGTCATGATCCCAGGGTCCTGGGATCAAGCCTCACATCGAGCTCTCTGCTGGGCAGAGAGCCTGCTTCCTCCTCTCTTTCTGCCTGCCTCTCTGCCTACTTGTGATCTCTGTCTGTCAAATAAATAAATAAAATCTTAAAAAAAAATTAACAGGAGTTGTCTCTGCAATGTCTGAATTGTGGGTGATCTTTATCTTGTCTAGATTTCTAGATTTTCCATACTTTTATGAGTTTTTAATAATTTTATAATAATCAGAAACTGTTTAAATGTTATTTTATTATAAATTATTAATATTAAACATCAGTATTTACTTAAGAGCAGTCAATTATGAGATTTCTTGCCAACACTGTGGTTTTCTTTTTAGAAGTTAACCTGAACTCCTTTATAAAGGAAATAAAATTCATCCTCTATTTTAAGTGTATCTCCATTAATTCTGTCATGTCTATCACCACCTGTTCTCCAAGCATACTGTAAAATTATCTTAAGATGATATGTGATAAAATGATCAGATATAGACATTTAATTACATTTACTTCACAGGCTTTAATTTGTTTGTACCTATATATGACAAGTGTGTCTTTAAAAATATAATGTGACCATAGTCTATTATTTCAACTAAAAATTAAGTGACTGGATTCTAAATGACATGTTTTCACTGCAACTTAGTTTTTATTTTAACTTTGCAAACATGTCACTATTTTTTGCATAACTGACTCTTTTGTCACTTCCATGGTTATCAAAAAGAAGTGATTATATTTTCTCCATACAGATTAAAATATTGCATTTGTTAACCAGAAAACACAACATATCATCTACCAAAATCCTCTTACACTTCATGTGTACATGGGTGCTGAAATTTATCAATAATACTGTCACTATCATCAAGAAAAGAGTTAAATTAAGTTTAAAACTATCTTTTTTTTTTTTGGACAGAGAGAGATCACAAGTAGGCAGAGAGGCAGGCAGAGAGAGAGAAGAGGAAGCAGGATCCCCACCAAGCAGAGAGCCTGACTTGGGGCTTGATCCCAGGACCCTGAGATCAAGACCCGAGCCGAAGGCAGAGGCTTAATACACTGAGCCACTCAGGCGCCCCTAAAACTATCTTTTAAACAACATAAATACCAAGACATTTTATAAAATTTCCATTAAAAAATCTTAAGGCTTAAGGTTAGAAAAAGGTAAAAACTGTAGTTAGTATCTAGAAGTCACTCATTTTTCCTGAAATTGCCAGAAAACCTAAGTTTTAATATTGGATCCTTGAGAATAGAGCTATTCAAATATTATCCTCAAAAGATATAGAGGTGGGCGCCTGGGTGGCTCAGTGGGTTAAAGCCTCTGCCTTCGCCTCAGGTCATGATCCCAGGGTCCTGGGATCGAGCCTCGCATTGGGCTCTCTGCTGGACAGGGAGCCTGCTTCCTCCTCACTCTTTGCCTGCCTCTCTGCCTGCCTGTGATCTCTCTCTCCATCAAATAAATAAGTAAAATCCTTAAAAAAAAATAAATTAAATTAAATAAAAAATAAATTAAAAGAAAATAAATAAATAAAAAGCTTATGTTAATATTAATGGCTGACATTTGTGCTTACTTATACGCCAGGCCCTATTCTAAGCATTCTACACTAAATAACCCATGTCGTCTACCTATGAGGTAAGTAATATTACTGTGCATATGGCATGAAATCCTAAAATAACACCTATAACACCAAAATATTCCTCCAGTCTCAATGAAGATAGTATAAAAGAAGGTACAAGTAAGAGAATAAATAAGACTGATAAAGGAACAGAATTCTGACTTTTTGTCTAATTCACAAACTGAATATTGTCAGCCTAATCCCACAAATGTAGCTACCTAATCATTTCCTCAACAGGCATGAATTTTGGACACTATTTCTGTATGTCTGGAATCCTGAATTATTGATTTTTTTCATGTGTAAGATATTCTCTTTTAAAGAAATTATTAGTAGACTCTTTCAGCCAAAATAGAGTTAACAAGCAACTGGATTTACTATCCAGCCTGAAACTAACTAAATAAATAAATAGCTTTAAACAATGGTATTCCAATCACTGGACATCAGGCAAAGAAGAACAAAGATCCCTAGAAGAAAGCCAATGAGGTAAAGGCTCTACAACTGCTCTAGTTTCCTGCTTTCATAGTTACTGGGCCATGGCACAAGAAAAGGAAACTGAAGCAAAAGTCAGAAGACTCCCTGCATTGAAGAAACCGAGACTATAGACTAAGGAAACCAAGATGGCTAGACGTCCTAGAACAGACTATCACAGAGGGGAAGGCTACCCAGAAATAGAACCCTGGAGATTCAGGAAATTCAAAAATCCTAAACACAAGCAAATAATGCAATCAACCAAGCTGACCTGATTTACATCTATAGTACTCTACTCAACAAGAACAGAACATTCTTCTCAATTGCACACACAACATTATCAAGATAGAATATATTCTAGGCAATAAATCCCTCAATAAATGGAAAAGCACTTAAGTTATACAAAATATGATTATAATGGAATTAATATAGAGATCAATGGCAAAGATCTCTGGTAAGTCTACAAATATTTGGGAACTAAGTGACACATGTCAAAATAACCTGTGGGTCAAAGAAAAAATCAAAAGGAAAATTAGAAAGTATTTCGAACAGAATGAAAATAGAAACAGAACACATCAGGGGCGTCTGGGTGGTTCAGTGGGTTAAGCCACTGCCTTCAGTTCAGGTAATGATCTCAGGGTCCTGGGATCAAGTCCTACATCAGTCTCTCTGCTCAACAGGGAGCCTGCTTCTCTCTCTCTCTCTCTCTCTCTCTCTCTCTCTCTGCCTGCCTCTCTGCCTACTTGTGATCTGTCAAATAAATAAATAAAATCTTTTTAATAAAAAATAGAACACATCAGAATGTATGTGATGTTGCTAAAGGATTATTTAGGCATGAGTTTATAACACTAAACACCTGTATCAAAAAGGTCTCAGATCAATGACCTCAACTTCCACCTTAAGAAAGTAAGAAAAGGGGGCACAGGGGTGGTTCAATCAGCCTTCAGCTCAGGTTATGATTCCAGGTTCCTGGGATCAAGGCCCATGTTGGGCTCCCTGCTCAGCAGGGGAATCTGCTTCTCTCTCTCTCTCTCTCTCTGCCCCTCCCACTCCCCTTGCTTGTACTCTCACCAGTTCTATGCAGCAATGTCCTAGAGAGGGGAGCCTGGGTGGCTCAGTCAGTTAAGCGCCTTATTTTGGTTCACGTCATGATCTCAGGGTCCTGGGATCAAGCCCTACATCAGGTTCCACACTCAGTGGGGAGTCTACTTGTGCCTCTGCCTCTGCCCCTTCCCCTACTCATGCTCACACTCTCTCTCTCAAATAAAATAAAATAAAATCTTAAAAAAAAAAAAAAAAAAAAAAGATTGTCCTGGAGATTCCAGACAATGCAGTCAAGAAAGAAAAACATAAGGCATTTGGATCAGAAGAAGAAAAAACTCTACTGGCAGGTGATATGATCAGCCAGCTGTACAGTAAACCCAAAGTCATCTACAAAAAAAGCTACTGGAACAAGTAAGTGGTTTTAGCAAGAACAAAAAATACAACAGGTCAATTAATTTTATTCCTATAAACAAAAACAATCAGAAATTTAAATGATCAAGTGCTGAAATTTCACAACAAAATAAAAAATTAAGAAATAATTACAGATAAATCTGGCAGAAGATAATAGTTATCATTCTGAGGGTACTAACTTGTACATCAGGGATTCCCTCAGTGTTTTTCAGACTAAATCATGATCGATTGATGGACTATGAATATAGTCTGGGTAGTCCTGATCAGGAAAAAATGAGGTAGTAAAGAACAGAACGTATCAGAGTGAAATGAACATGGAAGAGTAATTATTTTGTGGAATTTGTTTCCAGTGTCTATGTGTACATGTATTGTGTTGTTATATAAAATCTAAGCTCAAAAAAAGTTTGAAAGAGACTTAAAGAGAGCTCTTTTTTTACCTGATGAAAAACCCAAAAGATATATGGCCAAAGTAACTATGTCCAAAGTAAATAACAATAATTCCAACTCCCAAGTTTGGCTCTGAACCAAGGAATCAGAGCGATATGGGTATTGTCAAATGTCATTCTAACATAATATTCAGAGGTAAGAGTTAGGCAGGCATAGGGTTTTTTTTGTTGTTGTTGTTGTTTTAAGGTTTTTTATTTATTTATTCAACAGACAGAGATCACAAGTAGGCAGAAAGTCGTTCAGAGAGAGGGGCGAAGCAGGCTCCTCACTGAGCAGAAAGCCCGATGCAGACTCGATCCCAGGACCCTGAGATCATGACCTGAGCCGAAGGCAGAGGCTTAACCCACTGAGCCACCCAGGTACCCCAGCAGGCATAGGTTTTGTGCTCCAGCCATGTTAGGCTTTTCAATAATTTAAATTCTCCCAGGCTATTGGATCTTGGGTTCCAATGCTACCTGTCCTTGAAGCATCCCTCCCCCTACTCTCCATCCAGATGTTATTCATTCTCCAAAGTTCTGCTTAGACATAAAGGCTTCTCTGAATTTTCTAGACAATGGCTTCCTATTCTTCCAAACTTTTGTGTATCCTCAGGTCAAAACACACAGATTCTACTACTCACATACATACTTTAAGATATAGACATATCTTATATAGATATATCTTAAAAGTATACATACTTAAAGTATGTACGCATACTTAAAGTATGTACACTTTATGTATGTATGTATACAAACTTTGTGTTTGTATACATGTTATGTATACTTTATGTATGTATGTATACAAACTTAAAAGTATACATACTTAAAGATAGATCTACCATCCCTCTATCTGTTGAGTCATTTATATTTAAAGTAAATAGCAAAAAATTAATAATAATAATAATAATAATAAAGTAAATGGTAGAAGGCTTCCAGGTTCTGTTCAGGCCTATAAGGAGACTGGAAGGTACCACTCCCATCCTCAGAAGAGAAAAGCTGAACAAACTGAAAATCAATGACTGTTCTTCATCTCTCAGGGAAATGACATCACAGGTCAAACCACTGTTTCCGAATCTGAAGAAAAGCAGCAGCAAATACAGAGAATTACAACTTAACCAGAGAAGTAGTACAGAAGTAAAAATCTGTGCTGGAGGTAGTAAGGCATAAGAAAACCCAAATTGTAATTGAAAAATTGCTAAAGGCTCAGTATGGACAGCCTGAGCTGTCCCACACTTTCATTTTTTAAAAAAACATTTTATCTGAGAGGGGACGCAAGTATGTGTGCACCAGTGGGGGAAGGGGCAGAGGGAGAGGGAGAAGCAAAACCCTGCTGAGCAGGGAGCCTGATTTAGGACTTGATCCCAGGACCCTGGGATCGACCTGAGTTGAAGGCAGACACTTAACTGGATTGAGCCACCCAGGTGCCCCTGTCTCACACTTTCATGAATGACCTACCAGGTTCTCGCAGAGATCAGAGAAAAATCCTCTCATGCTTTCAGCAGGGCCTTAGAAAAAATCTTCACCACGTTGAAATACCCCTAGAGCATTTTCTTCACAAGGCAGGCCCTCAAAAGAAACTATTTTATCAGAGCCTAACCAACCCGGGAGAAGAAAAATACCCAACGCCAGCCCCTCAAAACCTTTCAGTCTCATCCATGGAGAAGGACCTGAGAAACACTTGTGAAGATCACCATCCAGGGACACCAGCTCACTAAAAGAATGAGACCTTGGGCGCCTGGGTGGCTCAGTGGGTTAAGCTCAGGTCATGATCTCAGGGTCCTAGGATCAAGTCCCGCATCGGGCTCTCTGCTCAGCAGGGAGCCTGCTTCTCTCTCTCTCTCTGCCTGCCTCTCTGTCTACTTGTGATCTCTGTCAAATAAATAAGTAAATAAATCTTTAAAAAAGAAGAAGAAGAAGAAGAAGAATGAGACCTGCTCATCGGACTAGAGAACGCTTCCTTCCCCTTTCCCTATACCTTTCCATCATATGAACAGAACTCCTTATAGTAACAGAGGATTACAAGTGAAAGAACTACATGTATAAGACCTTATGTAAGAAAGTCTCTTAGAAGCGGCACCTAGCTGACTCAGTCAGTAGAGCACACACTCCTGATCTGGGATCCTCCCTCCCTGCTGCCAGGAATACAAAAATTTATTATTTTTATTACAAAGAATGAACATTTGCTATTTTAGCCCACACTGGGCATAGAGTTTACTTAAAGAAAACCTGAGGTCAAAAACAAGCCCACCAGGGAAAATCTTAGCATCTGACAACCACAGCTACAGCAAACAGTACATACAGCCTAAAACTTAGCCAATAAATATAAAACCTTACATTAAAGGCCCATATACCTCAGAACATCATTACAAGTAAAAATTATAAAAATTTAGAGTAAAAAATTACAGGGCATATTAACACATTTTGAAGAAAGAGACTGTATCAGAGTCAGACTCAGATATGGCAGAGATGTTGGAATTATCCAAGAACTTATTTTTTTGTTTAGATTTTATTTATTTATTTGACAGAGAGCGAGAGAGAGAGAGAGAGAGAGAGAGACAGCGAGAATGGGAACACGAGGAGGAGGAATGGGAAAGGAAGAAGCAAACTTCCCGCAGAGCAAGGAGTCCCATGTGCAGCTCAATCTCAGGACCCTGCGATCCTTAAGCAGAGGCTTAAGGACTGAGCCACCCAGGCGCCCCAGAGTATTTTTTAAATCTACTTTATCCCAGTTGCATTTATTAGTTTCCCAATAACAACACTTAATTTTTGTTTATTCTGTCATTTTGCTGTACAATTTTAAATTTGTATGCAGTCAGATCAAGGTTTTTCAGTGCTGAGCATGAGGCTTGAACCCACAATTCTGAGACCAAGAGTCACATACTCTACCAACTAGGTGCAAGGTGTAAGAACCAGCAAGGTGTAAGAATTTCAAGTAAATGGCAGATGTCAGAGGAACTTTCCCCTAAACACTTCAGCGTATTGCCTTTTTCGTTTTTAAACTAACGATTATCTCCCTTGCCTAGAATCTGAAAATAAAATAGCAAATGTCCATTCTTTGTAATAAAAATAATAAATTCTTGTATTCCTGGCAGGGGGGAGGGAGGAGAGAGGAGAGAGGAATTAAGCATAGAATTCTAAGAACCCAGCACACAAACTTTCCTCCTATTCTTCTTCAGTTTCCTTTTTCTTTTACCCTTCCCCATTTTTTCTACTCCTTTTACCACTAGATGGGGAAAGAAAAGAGAAAAGAAAGCTTGTGAGAGTTAAGATTGCTTAAGATTAACCATTCACTGACTCACATATTTCATCTAAAGCCGATAATATACCAGGCACTAGTTAGGAACCAGGGAGACAATCTAAGACCTAGTCTTTGCTTCCAGGGAGTCCAGTGGAGGAGTCAGTTAAACAAGTGAGTAATTCAACACAAAGATAACTAATGCGATCAGGTTCTGTACAAGGGGAGCACAAAGAGCAATGTAAATCAGTCTTAGAAGAGCAGACAAGGATACCTGAAGGATGACTGGTAGTCTAGAAAAAACAATCAAGATGTGTAATGACCTAGGGATGCCTGGGTGGCTCAATCAGTCAAGTATCTGACTCTTGATTTTGGCTCAGGTCATGGTCTCAGGGTGGTGAGATCCATCCCCATGCAGACTATCCATGCTGGGCGTGGAGCCTGCTTAAGATTCTCTTTCCCTCCTCTCCTTCGTCCCACCCCTCAAGCACGTGTGCTCGTTCTCACTCGCTCTGGAAAAGAAAAAAAGGAAAAAAAGATGGGTAATGACCTGAAATGAGAAACACAGAGTCTGGAAAACTGTAATACAAGGGGAAAGATCAATACATGAGTCTACAATTATTAATGACCATACTGAAAAGCATGTTGATAGTCAAGGGAGAAGAGGGGCCTGAGAGCAACAGGAGACCCATCACAAAATTTTATGCAGAGTAAGATGATCTGATGAATGTCTCGCATAACAGTGGCTGCCATGTGGAAAATGGACTCCAAAAATACAAAACAGAATCAGAGACAGACAAGTTAGGAATATTTTTTAAGCTTGAATAAGATGTAAGATAGGAACAGAGAAAGAAGGACTGACTAAAGATATCTTGATAGGGAGGCAAACCATAAGAGACTCTTAAAAATAGAAAAACTGAGGATTGCTGGAAGGGAGGTAGGTATGGAGATGGGCTAAATGAGTGATGGGCATTAAGGAGGACACTCTTTGGGATAAGCACTAGGTGTTAATATGTAAGTGATGAATCACTAACTTCTACTCCTGAAACCAATTCTACAGTATATGTTAACTAACTTGAATTAAAAACAAAATCAAAAACAAAAACATATCTTCATATTCAGTGACTGAGTGAATAAAGAAATAATGAAGAATTTTATCTTTTTTCCTCTCACTGCTGATTCCCATATCATTAAAACAGATCTGATCCTGGACTACTGAACTAGGAAAACTGAACTAGAGAGATATCCAGAGTGAAGAGAGGTTATAACAGCACGGGGTGTAAGACAAGAGACAATTCCACATGAGGCCCCAGGAAGAACAGAAGTATTCTGTTCTTCTAAAAGCTAGAAGTATTCATGATGGTACCTGGGAAAGGGTCTACATATTTTCATTCTTGTATTTGCCCTAAAGGGATGACCGTGCATCGTTATGAAGCAAATTAATGCCCTAATTATCATCAAATTAGTAAACCTTGCCTTTATTCTCTACCTAGTGATTCAACTGGCAGCTACTATTTACATTAAGAACTGTTAAATGAGCTGACAAAATGAGATCATATTCTCATATGAATTCCTGGTCCCAAAGAATTTAGTCTTTTCTTTTTCATCATACAAGTTAACACACAAATTCATTTGCTTCATAAAAATACACATATATATACAGAAAGTAAAAGCTATCTCCCTTCACTTTCTCCTGTTCTCACATCCCTCATAGCCTAACTCCTTTTGCCTTTTAGGGTCTCCTTCAAGTCTCCTTTCTCTGCACCTACAGGGATCTATGCACAAAACGACATAATTTTATTGCGAACAAATATTTTATATTAGCTTTTATTTACACAGCCTATAAATATAGTATCCTTGTACAAATAATAAAACATTATCATACCCAATCCCAAACCCTTCCCACTGATTTATTTATTTGACAGAGAGAGAGATCACAAGTAGGCAGAGAGGAAGGCGGGGGGGGGGGGGGGGGGTAAGGCGGTGCAGCAGGCTTCCTGCTGAGCAGAAAGCCCAATGCGGAGCTCGATCCCAGGACCCTGAGGATCATGACCTGAGCCGAAGGCAGAGGCTTAACCCACTGAGCCACCCAAGCGCCCCAACCCTTCCCTTTGGTAACCACTTTTATCCCTTTGGCATATATCCTTCCAGATCTTTTTCAGACTTCTCCATTTATATACTTGAATATGTATACATAAATATACATATACAATATACATATACAATACTTCTGTGAATATGTTTTTACATAATTGGTACTAAATTTAATATGCTCTCTTTCAACTTCTCTTTTTCACTCACAATATGTTTTGGAGATCTTTCCAATCAGTAAACACTGACGATCAAATTATCTTTGTGGTATTTACCGATATTAAATGGCTTCTAGCTTTTCACTATTACAAACAAGGCTTCAATAAATGGTTTCATACACGCTTCCCTGCGCACCTACCTGCACTAGTGTTGCTCTAGACAGATGTCAAAAGGGAGCACAGAATATGCACATTTTAATTTTAAGAGATAATGCAAATGTTCTAAGAAGTTCTAAAATATAATTCTGGTGCCTTGAAGACCAATACATAATAAAAAAAGAAGATTCTCAGTGTTCAACAACTAAGTGTTCTACTTTTAACAAAAGCTACCTTTTTTTTTTTTTAAAGATTTTATTTATTTATTTGACAGAGAGAAATCACAAGTAGATGGAGAGGCAGGCAGAGAGAGAGAGAGGGAAGCAGGCTCTCTGCTGAGCAGAAAGCCCGATGCGGGACTCGATCCCAGGACTCTGAGATCATGACCTGAGCCAAAGGCAGCGGCTTAACCCACTGAGCCACCCAGGCACCCCTCAAAAGCTACTTTCAACTAAAGTTTAATGATCTGGCATCTTGAACACAAATCACCATCTATTTCTTCACCAGTTATTAGCAATTAAGTATTTTAACAGTCTAAAAAGATACATGTAATCAATTTGAATTTGATGACAATTATTAATATTAAAAACACATATAGGGGTGCCTGGGTGGCTCAGTGCGTTAAAGCCTCTGCCTTCGGCTCAGGTCATGATCCCAGGGTCCTCGGATCAAGCCCCACATTGGGCTCTCTGCTCAGCAGGGAACCTGCTTCCCCCACTCTCTGTCTCTGCCTGCCTCTCTGCCTACTTATGATCTGTCTGTCAAATAAATAAATAAAATCTTAAAAAAAAAAACCCACATATATTCCCTAGTCCTAACAACATACACCAAAATTCATCCAAAAGATACATTTGTACATGGTGAGACAATGTATGTTCAAAGGTATTCATTGCAGATGCAAGTCAGTAAATCTGGCTTATTTAATTCAAAGTGATAATGAACTATGACCTTGGAAGGATATTCAACTTATGCCTTAAAAAGAGTAAATTAACCTGAAGTACAGAAGCTATTAAAGAAAACATTGATAAATTAAACGACTGGAAAAAAAAATCTCAGGGGCTGCCTGGGTGGCTCAGTCAGTTAAGCGGCTGCCTTCAGCTCAGGTCATGATCTCAGGGTCCTGAGATCAAGCCCCGAATCAGACTCCCTGGTCATTGGGAAGCCTGCTTCTCCCTCTTCCTCTCCCACTGCTTGTGTTCCCTCTCTCGCTGTGTCTCTCTCTGTCAAATCTTTAAAAAACAAACAGAAAAAAAACCTCAGAGGCACCTGGGTGGCTCAGACAGTTAAGTGTCTGCCTTCAGCCCAGGTCATGACCCAAGGTCCTGGGATCAAGCCCTGCATCCTACTCCCTGCTCCACAGGGAGTCTACATCTCCCTTTTTCCCTCTGCCCCTCCCCCACTCGTACAAGCACAGGCACTTTCTCTCTCAAATAAAATCTTTAAAAAAAAAAATAGAGGGCGCCTGGGTGGCTCAGTGGGTTAAGCCGCTGCCTTCGGCTCAGGTCATGATCTCAGGGTCCTGGGATCGAATCCCGCATCGGGCTCTCTGCTCAGCAGGGAGCCTGCTTCCTTCTCTCTCTCTCTCTCTGCCTGCCTCTCAGTGTACTTGTGATTTCTCTCTGTCAAATAAATAAATAAAATCTTTAAAAAAAAAAAAATAGACATTTGGACTTCAACAATACGAATATATCCTGTAATGTAACCTGTCTGCTTTCACATTTCATTATATATTATATTTGATAGAAGTTTGCAATCATCCTAATATTAACAATTAATTCATCTATCTCAGTAAAAATGTTTTTTTAAAAAGACCATCTATATACCAGTCTATATTCCTTAACTGAATTAAACCAGTAAGAATTGATTTAAAAAAAAAAATCAGTAATCTCTGAGATAAAACATCTAACTTACCTAGATAGTACTAATGTAAGCAAACCACTGCCCAAACCTAAGTACATTGGGGTTTTATCACACAGCGTATTCTAAAAAGCACAGATATTGAAAGAAAAGAGAAAAAGAGAAAGGATGAAAGGAAGATAGGGCTAAATAAGGTCTAGCAACCCAAAAGAGCAGTACAGCTAGCTTATCACCATCCACCTAGTCAAGAGCTGATTTTAACATCTATTTCAGTGGTAGCCTGCCATTAAGCAAGACTATACCTACAACAGATCTCCTCCACTACAAAAGGGCCTACTCGGGCAAATCTGAGCCATATAATCTCTGAAGTCTGACTCATATATATCACCCTGCTAAATATCACCCTTTCAATATATCACCCTGCTAAACTGAGAAACAAAAGGACAGAGCAAGCAGGGGGAGGAACAGAGGGAGAGGGACAAGCAGACTCCACGCTGAACAAGAGGCTTAATCCCAGGACCTTAATCATAGGATGTAATCCCAGGACCCTGAGACCATGACCTGAGCTGAAAGGAGTACAATGCTTAAGTGACTGACCACCCAGGCACCTCATGCTAAAACATCTTTATATAGTTATTAACTGATGGGGGAGTGGAATTACAGGAAGTACTTATTGTTTATATGCAGATATCAAAATCACAACTTTCAAGCAATGACAATTCCATCTACTTTCTAATGTCATGTAATATGTTTAAAACCAAGTAAAATATGTGAAATTCTAAAAAGCATAATATATAGGTGCACCTGGATGGCTCAGTCAGCTAAGCATCAGACTTGATTTCTACTCAGGCCACGATCTCAGGATGGTGTGCTCAAGCTCTGCAGGGGATTCCACTCAGTGGAGAGTCCGCTTCAGATTCTCTCTATCCAGGATGCCTGGGTGGCCCAGTGGATTAGAGCCTCTGCCTTCCCCTTGGATCATGATCCCAGCTCAGCAGGGAGCCTGCTTCCTCCCTCCCTCTCTACCTGCCTCTCTGCCTATTTGTGATCTCCGTCTGTCAAATAAATAAATAAAATCTTTCAAAAAAAAAAAAAAAAAAAGATTCTCTCTATCCCTCTCTCCCCCTCTACTCCTCCCCCTGCTTATATGCACTCTCCCTTGCTCCCTAAAATAAATAAATATTTAAAATTAAAAAATAAAAAGCAATATAAACAAGAACTATTTACTGCCATCTATCAACCATTTGATGACATGAAAAATTTATACTGGACTTTTAATCTTAAATCTCAAAAAACTCAAACAAGCATAAATTAGATTTTAATTAATAGTAAAAAATCAAAAATAAATATAAATACAATATTTAGAAATATAATTATATATTTATATAGAATCATATAATTCATATAATTATATAAACATAATAGTATTAATAATAGATTAATATATTTAATATAGTAAAATACAAATGTAGTAAAAAATTAAAAATTTACTGTAAAGTAACACTTCATTTCTTCAGTGACAGAATATGAGAATAATGATACTCCAACCACCTGCACTGTTTTAAAAACAATGTAAATATTTACATCAAAAATAAATAAATAAAAAGGACCTGGCTAGCTCAGTTGATAGAGCACGTGACTCTTAATTTCAAGGTCATGAATACAAGCCCCACATGGGCATAGAGCCTACTTTAAAAAAAAATTAAAAAGAAAAAAATAGTAATCTTGAAAAATCAAAAGCAAACTGAAATAAACTGTTTAATAAGGTGGTAAGATAAGCATGTAGAAACAATGGTTTCAAATTACTTTAAAATAAGTATTCTTGGGGGGCCTGGTGGCTCAGTTGTTGAGCGTCTGCCTTCGGCTCAGGTCATGATCCCAGGATGCTGGGATCAAGCCCTGCATTGGGCTCCCTGCTCAGCAGGAAGCCTGTTTCTCCCTATGTCACTCCCCCTGCTTGTATTCCCTCTCTCACTGTCTTTCTGTCAAATAAATAAAATAAAATAAAACAAAACTCTGGGGGCGCCTGGCTGGCTCAGTCAGTTGACCGTCTGCCTTTGGCTGGATCGTGATCCGGAGTCCTGGGATAGAGTCCCGCATCCAGCTCCCTGCTCCATGCGGAGCCTGCTTATCTCAGTGCCTCTCATGAATAAATAAAATCTTTAAAAATAAATAAATAAGATAAAATAAAATAAGTATTCTGGGGCACCTGGCTGGCTCAGTCAGAAGACCATGAGACTCTTCATTTCAGGGTTGTCAGTTCCAAACTCCATGTTGGGCAGAGTGCTTACTTAAAAAAAAATAATAATAAAATTAAAAAGTAAAATGAAGAAAGTCTTCTATTCTTATATTCCTTGAGGGAATATAGCTTAAAGACCAAAAAAAAAAAAAAAAAAAAAAAAACCCCACAGCGGAATCTTGTTTTCTTTTTATTGCTATTTTTTGGAGAGAGAGAGAACACCCAGGGGCAGGGGAAAGGGGCAGAGAGAAAGAATCTCAAGCAGGCTCCACAGAGTCCAACATGGAGCTCTACCCCACAACCCAGTAATCATGACCTGAGTCAAAATCAAGAGTCTGATGCTTAACCAACTAGCCTCCCAGTTGCTCCCCCAGAAGAATCTTAAATTGCGTCAGTCTTAGTATTACTAATAAGACTGATTTGTTATTTCAAAATGTAGGTATGTTATATGTAATATAAACTAGTGTTATTAGGAACCAAGATTTTCAGCAAAAATTTTAAAGAATACAAATATAAGTTAAATCGAAACTCTAAGTGTTCATGGGAATTGGAAATATGAGCATAAAGTCATTATTTGTTTTTCTCTTTAAAAACAAGCAACAAGCAACAAGAGTACCTGGCTGGATCAGTCAGTCAGTAGAGCATATGACTCTTGATCTCAAGGTTTTAAGTTCAAGTTGGGTATAGGGATAGCTTAAAAATAAAATCTTAAAAACAAACAAAAACCAGCAAACAAACCAAAATAAAACAAACAAAAAAAAACCACACGACTTATTTTCTGGGTATAAACACTAAAAAAACCTAAAAGCAGTAAAAGTCCCAGTAGCAGTAAACAACCCTAACACCCAGACTGTGATGTCTAAAAACCATTTCCCACTGGGGAAACCAGGGCTCCTCCAGGAAAAATCTGATTCCAGATCTGGAGCAAGCAAGATACATGAGGAGCCTGAGATCCCTTGTGCCAAAGAGTAAGGAAGCTACCAAAAACTAACAGGTTCATATTCAAAAGAACACAGAATCCATTTTAAAGGACTCCAATTGGCTCTGAAATGTCAAACAGCAACCACAATGAATTAAAATACACAGAAAACATAAAAATCCATAATATTAACAACAACAAACCTAAAACAAAAACCAAAAAACTTCATTGGTCATTTTAGGAACGCACCTATTAATTATTCTAAAAACCAGCAAAGTGAAGGGAAAATAATCATTCATTTTGTATTCTTATATTTTAGAGTCACCATATAGAATTTCAAATAACAAATGCAGTAAGAGTGATATAATTATAAAATCATTTTGCAATCCTTGTCCAATGGATAGGCAACAATCATTAGTGGCTGCTAAAACCATTGAACAGATAAGGTTTATAACACCTAAAACCACTGACCAATTTAAGTCATATTTTTTAAAAAAGTGAATCGAGTTAACATTATGTGCCTCCTGATGAGACATAGTAGAAATACAACACCTCTTGGGAAGTATACTCATCAAAAAAAGTCCCTAGAATTACCAGTTTACAAGAAATAAAGGGGTTAAACAAAACCACAGAGATGTAATGAGCTATACTCTGAATGTTGGAAATTCTACAGGTTAGATAACATGGCTCCTTTGGCAAATAAATGGCATGAAAACAGAGGAGACTTTAGGATAAGAGACTTATTTTTCAATTGCAATGTAAGGACTTTCTTTGGATCTGAGTGTAAGGAATCCAATTGTAAAACACATTTGTGAGACAATCAGAGACTTTGAACATATTCTAACTATAGGATGGCATTAGGAATTACGGTTAACATTATTAATTGTGACAATGGCATTGTGATTATGCTTTGGAAAAAGACATGGGTGAAATGATATCTGAGATTTGCTTTAACCAACTGAGCCACCCAGGTGCCTGAGATTTGCTTTAAAATGCTACAGTGAGGGGGATGGGAGAGGAGTAGCAGAATGAAAATCGGTAAAACTAGAATGACAAAATGTAAACAATGATGAAGCTAGGTGATACATATGTGAAAATTCACTGAACCTCAATTTTGTATGTTTTAAATTTCCATAATAAATTTTTTTTAAAATATTTTATTTATCCATTTGTCAGACAAAGATCACAAGTAGGCGGAGAGGCAGGCAGAGAGAGAGGAGGAAGCAGGGTCTCTGCTGAGCAGAGAGCCCCATGCGGGACTCGATCCCAGGACCCTGGGATCATGACCTGAGCCAAAGGCAGAGGCTTTAACCCACTGAGCCACCCAGGCACCCCTTAAATTTCCATAATAAATTTTTAAAGCTGTTATCACCAGCATATTTAGCATACTAAAGTGTATTCATCTCTAAGCATCTATTTTTATTACTGGAAGTCTCCAGAATTTGAATGTCGTGGAATTTTCCACAAATTAAAAAAATTATAATGTTTCAAAAAATTTTTACATTAATCTAAAAGCCAATTACCATATCATATTATATCTATATAAAGATTACTACTTGCATTATTAATACTATACCTATCCACAGACTGGCTGAATATTTGTTTAGCAGACTGGTCCTTAGGTAGCATCTGGCTTCTTTCACTTCAGTTTTACTTGAGATCCTCACCATGCTTAACTAGGACCCTATATTTGTTTCATCAAAACTTAAACACAGCTAAAACTGCAATCAAGATGATTCAAGTTATCATTTCAGTGGTGTGGTGATGGGGAACTAAACCACAGCGTTAATGTTTGCCATAAAAGCTGGCTTCAATTCACACACACACAGGCATTTCATTCATTAAAAACTGCAGTCTTCGAGGAACCTGGCTGACTCATTCAGTAGAGTGGATAACTCTCCATCTCAGAGTCTTGAGTTCAAGCCCCGCACTGGGTGCAGAGCTTACTTTAAAAAACAAAACAGGGGCGCCTGGGTGGCTCAGTGGGTTAAGCCTCTGCCTTCGGCTCAGGTCATGATCTCAGGGTCCTGGGATCAAGCCCCATATCAGGCTCTCTGCTCAGCAGCGAGCCTGCTTTCCTCCCTCTCTGCCTGCCTCTCTGCCTACTTGTGATCTCTCTCTGTCAAATAAATAAATAAAATCTTTAAAAACAAAACAAAACAAAAACACTGCAGACTTATAAATCTCTCATTGTACTTTCTAGAGTCACCTTAAAGTTTGAAACTAATCCAAGCTCACATTCATTAAATACTTGTTAGTGTTTTTCGAGGGGATAAACTATGTTTTTAAAATCATCCAAATGTTTAACATGCTAACAACAAATAACAACTGCTAAGAGCTCAGCCTAGTCAAAAATTAACACCAGACACTAATCATCAAGGAAATAATTACTCATAGAAACACTTCTTGCCCATCATTATGGACACTGGTTTGGAAGTAGATGGATCTGTTCTCTGGAATACAATGAATACAGTGGAATACAATGGAAAGGAACACAGATTTGAGTCAAGAGATCAAAGGAGGAGGCTGGTCTACACTGGTTTGAATTCCTAACTCTCACCCATCTGTGAGAGCAGTCTAAAGCACTATCATGACAAGGAATTCTAGGGTTTCATTTACAACCAGCAGGAAGTCTTTATATCATACATTTTAAAACTGTCAGGGACTCTAAAGAATCTGGGAGTAGGGAAAAAGTGTCTTTATTAGGTTATCTTTTTATTGTCCCAGAAGGAAATTATTTAGTCCTATTCTTAGCAACCCAAATGAATGGCTAAATACGGTGCTCCCCTTCCCTCCACCATCCTTCCACTCCAGCTCCACCATTAGAGAATCCAAGAAAAACTAAGGAGAAAAAAATAATCTTTCCTTTGCTTTTTCACTCTATCCAGAAACTGATTAAGGAGGTGGTGTGGTTGCTAAGAAGGAAAATTCTGGAGCTAGGTGAAGTTCAAATCCATGCCCTACTATTTTCTCCTTATCTGTAAACAAGAATAATAAAAGTATCTATTTCACAGTGTCGTCATGAAAATTAAAGAGTTATCTGTGTTTAGAAGACATATATAAAGTACTCAGTAAACAACAGCTGTCATTTTTTATTACTGCTTCTATTACTGTAGTTTGTTCTTTAAAAAAAAAAAAAAAAAAGACTTATTTGAGAAAGAGAACACACACTCAGGCACATGCAGGAATGAGCAGGGGGCAGGGCATGAGAGAGAGGGAAAGAATCTCAAACTGACTCCGCAGCTCTATCCCATGTCTCCAAGACATCACCTGACCCCAAATCAAGAGTCAGCAGCCCAAGTGACTAAGCCCACTCAGGCCCCCCGCTACGGTTTGTTCTACATTAAAGATGCCTTTCAGGAGAAAAAGAGAAATAGCCACAATACATTTTAAATAAGTGTTTTTCTTCAGTGATAGAACTTTTCTTCCTTCCTTTCGTATCATTATTTTAGATGTTTTTAAAGTATTTTTAATCTCTAGTGCTTCCTTTACACAGAAGTTTCATCTACAGTATTTTCTTAAATGTGTACAGGCTATCTAGAGTATACTGTGGTCTTCAAGTTTTTGTTTCGATTTAAATGCAAATACTAAACAAAGAAATAAATCACAAAACTTAAAATAAAACCAGAGATTTTATCATTTTAAATCACTACAATGCTACATTTCCCTTTAAAAAGTTTCCCCCAGGGGCACCTGGGTGGCTCAGTTGGTTAAGCAACTGCCTTCAGCTCAGGTCACAATCCAAGGGTCCTGGGATCAAGAACTTCAACAGGATCCCTGCTCAGAGGGAGCCTGCTTCTCCCTCTCCCTCTGCCACTCCCCCTGCTTGTGCTTGCTCTCAGTCTGCCAAATAAATTAAAAGAATCTTTTAAAACAAATAGATAAAGAAATAAATAAAATAAAAAGTATCCCCCCCCCACCAAAAGATCCTGGTGTAAAGTTAAATTATATATCAACAATAAAACCAAATAATGCATTAAGTTAAATGAGGTAAAAGGTAAATGTACATTTTAACAACCAAAAAAGTACCTGGCACATGACAGTATCTACAGACTATTTATTTGTTTGTTTGTTTTACAGATTTTATTTATTTGACAGAGAGAGAGAGACACTGCAAGAAAGGGAACACAGGCAGGGGGAGTGGGAGAGGGAGAAGCAGGCTTCCAGCCAAGCAGGGAGCTAAATGTGGGGCTCGATCCCAGGACCCGGGGATCTTCCACCCTCTACTCCACTCTCCAACCTTGCCTCACAGCACCACAGTTTTGAGTACTGAAAGACTTTTAAGTCAACCAAGCAAAAGGTGGCTCTAAGAAAAATTGACAAATCAAACATTAAAAACAGCAATCCTCCAAAAATAACTCAGGAAATTCAAAAAATGAGTAATTAGGGACATAAAAAATAATCATAAGCAATTGTGATTTGAAACTGCCTACTACTCAAAGCACACCCCCTTCTTTTTAAGATTTATTTCAAAGAGAGAAAGAGAAAAAGAGTGCTAGAGAGAGTGTGAGCACAAGCAGCGGGAAGGGCAGAGCGTTAGGACGCAGCAAGCTCTCTGCTCAGGGGCTCCATCCCAGGGGTGTGGCTCGATCCCAGCACCCCAGGATCACGACCTGAGCCAAAAGGAGACACTCAACAATTGAGTCATCCAGGTGTCCCTCAAGTTCCCCAAAGCAGAAAAGCCTACTGCTTAAAATATATAGTTTTAGACTAAAAGAAGAGTCAAATCATTAAAAAAAAAATTGGAGTTAAGGGGTGCCTGGCTGGCTCAGTTGGAGGAGTGTGCAACTCTTGATCTTGGGGTCATTAGTTTGAGTCCCAGGTTAGGAGTACAGATTATTTAATAAAACTTTTCTTTTTAAATTAGAGTTAAGCATTCATCTGGTTTTGTTTTGTTTTTTTTTTTCAACACTGTGCTATGTAAATCTTCAATGTTCTCAACAAACAAAGGTCTGGAAAGCCCAAATTCTAAAACAAAAAGAGTCACAAAAGAGTCAAATTAAAGGGAAACAACAGGGGTGCCTGGCTGGCTCAGTTGGTTAAACATCTGTCCGACTCTTGATCTCAGCTCAGGTCTTCATCTCAAGGTTGAGAACTCAAGCCCAGAACTGGGACTTCACACTGGGTGGGGAGACTACTTCAAAAAAAAAAAAAAGAAAGAAAGAAGGTAAAGTGGTACGCCTGGGTAGCTCAGTGGGTTAAAGCCTCTGCCTTCGGCTCAGGTAATGATCTCAGGGTCCTGGAATCGAGCCCCACATCGGGCTTTCTGCTCAGCGGGGAGCCTGCTTCCTCCTCTCTCTCTGCCTGCCTCTCTGCCTACTTGTGATCTCTGTCAAATAAATAAATAAAATTTAAAAAAAAAAAAGAAAGAAAGAAAGAAAGAAGGTAAAGAACAGCAGTGAAAGTATCTGAGTCACTGACATTTTGTTCTGCTTCTAGTGGCCAAACTTAACTCCAATATTCAGACCAGAGTTTACCAAGCCCACTGGTTACCTATCCCCAAGCATCTACCCAACAGATGAATCTGTAAAGAGCAACCAGTAAACATCTATTAATAATTCTGAGTGTAGGGGTGCCTGGGTGGCTCAGTGGGTTAAAGCCTCTGCCTTCGGCTCAGGTCATGATCCCAGGGTTCTGGGATCGAGCCCCGCATCGGGTTTTCTGCTCAGCAGGGAACCTGCTTCCCTCTCTCTCTCTCTATGCCTACTTGTGATCTCTGTCAAATAAATAAATCTTTAAAAAATAATAATAATTCTGAGTATATTCTATGCATGATCTGTCTGTACTGGCACAGAATTCCATTCGCATGAAATTCCTTTGTGGTAAACAATAAATACAAATCTCGTTTTATAGAAGAGCCTAAAAGGCTAAGTAATTTTGCTAAACTAATGAACTTGTGGTAGGTAGAATAATGGCTTCCCCAGAGATGTTTGTATCCTGATCCCCAGAATCTTCGAAAATGTTGCTAAATAGCAACGGAGAATTAAGGTTGCAGATGGAATTGTTTGCTAATCAACTGACCTTGAAATGGGAAGATTATCCTGGATTATTTGGACTGGGCCCAACGAAATCACGAGGGTCTTATATCAGTGAAAGAGGGAGCCAGAAGAGTAGGATCAGTCAGAGACTTGAAGACAGAGGATAGATCAGGAGGAAAGGAATGTACGTGTACAGCCTCCAAAGGCTGGAGAAGGCAAAGAAACATTTCCCATCCAGCTGCAGAAAGAATGTAGTCCAGCAACAAGCGTTTCTGCCTTCTGACCTCCAGAACTACAAAATAATAAACTTGTGTTGTCCTAAGCCACCAATCTGTGGCAACTTGTTACAGCAGCAACAGGAAACAAATACAGAACTGAAATCTGTCACTGCTCTGCAAGAATTTTCTGGTTTTATAAAGAACCCAAGTAGTAACATTTTGTAATGATTTGCTATAAAAACCTCTGTTGCATTTAATCCCTCTAAATTCAACTTGTACACTCTTTCATAAAAGTTTCTTGATTCTTAAAGAAAGGTAAAGAGTAATTAATCCTGAATTTTAAAATATACTTTAAAAATATAACAGCAACTTATCTGCCCAGTACCAAGGAAGAATGAGGTTAATTTTTTTTAATAAGTGAAATTTATTCTTTCCATAACATAACTCTACATTTTATAAAAATTTCATGGACTTCCTAAATTCTCCCGCTTCCCTTGTTTCATAAAGAGAAGGAACAGGAGCGACTGGCTGGCTCAGGTGGCAGTTTGTGCAACTCTTGATATCTCAGGGTTGTGGGTTTGAGCCCCATGTTCGATGTAGAGATTACGTAAAAATAAAAACTTAGAAATGGAGCTTATTAAAACCTGAGAGTTTAAGGTCCACATTTGAAAATGGAAAGGATTACTAAACAAGAATACATTCATGTGTCTTAGTTTTTAAAAGTGTCTCCCCTTGGGACGCCTGGGTGGCTCAGTTGGTTAAGCAGCTGCCTTCGGCTCAGGTCATGATCCCAGCGTCCTGGAATCGAGTCCCACATCGGGCTCCTTGCTCCACAGGGAGCCTGCTTCTCCCTCTAACACTGCCTTCCACTCTGCCTATGCTCGCTCTCACTCACTCTCTCTCTGATAAATAAATAAATAAATAAAATCTTAAAAAAAAAAAAAAAAGTGTCTCCCCTTTCTCTTCCTTTGGTAATTCCAGCACTCACTGTGCCCATTTCAAAATCCCTCTCCCAAGACCTTATATGTACATATAAACATAAACACACACACACATCCATACTCACAACTCATAAAGAACTGGATACTTCTAAATGACCTGTGGACTAAGCAAACTAGACATTAAGTAAAGATATGTATGTTAAATAAGAGGGAGAACAGTGTGAGTATTGATAAGAGCTCTGATTTGGAGTAGCTTAGGTTTAAAACAGCTCTACTACTCACTAGCCACAGGAATTTACTTAGGTCAATTACATAATCTCCTCAGCCTTAACTTTTTTTATCTGCAAAACAGGGATATTCATAAGAACCTCTCAGCATCTTTTTGAGAATTACATTTTAAAATGTAGAAAATGTCTAACACATATGAAGCACTATAGAAGTAGTAGTAAAATTATCATGATAATAATAATGATGAAACTGATGATGTCATAAAGAACATGATGAGGGCAGAGGTTGTGTGATAAATATTTTCATACTATTTCAAAACAAGACAAAACTGATGACAGCTTGACTTTGGGATAAGTGGGATATGTCTATAGCAGTAAAAAATGTATTTAGAAATTACATGTTTATTAAAATATAGGTTTGTGCTAATTACCAAAGTACATAAGGAATAAGTCTTATTATCAAAGACTTATAACTCATGTCAAAGCATCTGTTTTAACACAAAATTGAATGTATAATTTTCTGGCTCTCTATGATCCCTTCAATTAAATCTCTTTACAATAGTTGCCTATTACTTGAAAACTTCCCCATGATCTCCCTCTATCAACACAAAAAGATTACAGTTAGAATTCTTTTCAATTGGAAAGAAAAAAGGTAGCATATAAGAAAAAATAATGATTATTAGTATAGTGGAGGAGAGGGAATGGGAAAATAGAATCAAGTCCAAACAAGTAAAGAGAGATTATTTCCAATGGATAAGGAAACTTAGAACTAAAGGGATGCTGCCCAAATAGTAGTTTTTTTAGTCTAAGTAACCTATGCTGTCACTTGCCACACTAGCTGGGGTCTAAATCCAGAGCCAAACAAACTTTGAAAGTCTATTCTAGCTCTACAGGCCACAGTTGTTTAACTCAAAATCACTTGGCAATATAACCTGGGGCTTCATTTTTCTCCTACTATAAAGTATTAACTCTTCAAAGCCTTGTGCCATTTTCCTCTAATTTACAATACTAATTTTCAAGCCACTAAAGGTTTTCCCAGAAGAACTAAGTCCACTTGGTTCATTCTAATGTTTTCCTATGATTTTTTTTTCTGTTTTTAAAAGAATAGGATAAATTTACATACAATATTTAATACCACGATACAAGTAAATTCTAGCTTTATAAAGATTTTCTTTCAATAAAGAAAGTAGGTAAAAGGTTTCTAAACTACATTCACTATTCCATAAAGCCATCAAAAGGTCACTAAATGGAAACAACTTTATTACTCACTTACAACTAGCAGAGAGGCCGCATGGTTCAGTTTACTAACAAGAGAACAGATTCTGCCATCAGTTTAATGTGCGCCTGTGGGCAAATCACTCAACATCTTTGCATCTGCTTCTCCAACCATAAAAAAGGAAAAATGCTGCTGACCTGCCTCAAAGGGATATTATAAGAAATAACTAACGATTATGAACTTTAAAAACATAATGTGCCATTTAAACACATTATAACGCTAGTGTTAAAAAATACTTTCTAAACCTCCTATTCTGACAGGAAGCATCTGTGGGGGTCAATGGCTACAATAGTCTGTCCTAAAATTAACCTTTTTAATACATGCTACCAGGGATCCCAAGAATAGCACTAGCTCTCTACAAGCAGCCACATAAGCACAGGGATGCTCCCTCACTAACTTCCCAGCTTACATCATATAGTATCATGCAGTAAGATTCCATGATCAGTTAGCAGCTGTAATAATAATCCATAGGGCCATGAGGGACTGTCATAAATGCTACAGACGACTGGGACTATTCACCACCTAGCAGAACTACATACTCAAAATAAATTATCAATACTTATGCTATAAAAGAAGTTTCTACATAGTTGCAAAACTTAAGGCTAAACAGTGGTGCCCTATAGGAATCATTTGTGGTAGAGAAAAGAGTGTATCGAATGCAAATAAAATCTTGCTAAAGCCATCAGAAAAAAATGACAAAGCTGTTATGTACTAATGCAGAAGGACAGTTTAAAAGTTATAGAACCTAATATGAGCCCATTTTTGAAAAACCAAGCACAACAAAATGCATCCTCTTTTGTAAATATGTATGTGCAAAGAGAAAGATATGGAAGACTATATATCCCAAACTGTTAGCTCAAGTTGCCCACAGGAAGTGAGACTGGGGAACATAATGACTTTTAGTATTCACTGTATGATTTCTATGATTTTTAACTGTACTGCTTTTATAATAAAAACTTTATAATAAAAACTTATTTTTTATTAAAATATTTTTTCAGAGAGTGAACAAGAGAGAGTGAGTGAGCTTGAGCAAGGGGAGAGGCAGAGGGAGAAGAGGGAGCCCTCTAAGCAGGGAGCCCTATATGGGGTTCGATCCCAGGACTCTGGAATCATGACCTGACTCAAAGGCAGACACTTAACCAACTAAGCCACCCAGGTGCCCTAAAAACTTTTTAATTAAATTTTCTAGGAACAGAACTAGTTTAGAAAAGTAGGTCTCCAAGTTGGGGTAAGGCATAATTAGATGACTAAGTGTCAAAAGCCCTCAGCCACCAAACAACTTTCCTTAAAATCTCTGAACAACTTTCAGCAAGGATAGATAAAAAATAGAGATGGGTCCTTTGATGAGATATCCTTACAGAGATAAAACTGAAAAAATGAAAAGCTACATTTTTTAAAAACTCCCAAATAGGCATAAGCCAAGCTGCCTCATTTAAACTTTGACACCAATAGTAGCTCCTTTGTCTTCAAGCCTGTTCAGCTTTCCTTTTACTCCTCTCTAGAGTAGAGACAGGCTTGGCAGGGCCCCATCACTCATTTGCCCCACCCCCACCGGCTCAGGATGCCAGACCAGCTTCAGGTGACTAACTGCCACATCAGAACAGTGATCGGATCAAGAGAAGAAAAAAATGTTTGCCCTACATAAGCAAGGCTAGAGGTGGATGCTTATCCAGAAAATAAATATCTCCAGTGGTTCACTTAATCCAATAACAACCCTCTAGGCTTGGAAGTAAAATATACTTTTCCCTTGAAAGAATCCCATCTGGGCAAACCAGCAGCAAATTAGAAGAGAGGACAAGTATTATATTTACTAAGAGAAGCTTCTGCATCAGAAAGGGAGGGCTGGAATAAAAAGTTTGAAATGGGAGCTAAGAGTTCTAGAATAAAGACATCTGGTTTTCCCCTTTCATGAAATATTCTTTTTTTTTAAGATTTTATTTATTTATTTGACAGAGAAAGAGTAAGGGAGCACACAAGCAGGAGAACAGCAGGCAGAGGGAGAAGCAGACTCCCCACCGAGGAGGGAGCCTGACACAGTGTTCCATCCCAGGACCCCAGGCTCATGACCTAAACCAAAGGCAGATGATTAACTGATTGAGCCACCCAAGCGCCCCTAAATTTTCTGTTTTTAAGGAATTGATAAAGACAAAAATAACAGGTTTTACCCTTAATCACAAAATTACAACTTCTCTACCTAACTTCCAAATCAATTTTAAGTTAAAAAAGATTAGACTGACTATATCACCCTGAAAGCCTGACTATATCACCCTGAATATATCACTGACTATATCACCCTGAAACTCACAAGAGTTTGCACATTCTTTCCATAGAACTAATAATAATAGCTACAATTTACTGAAAATTTACTATGTAATAGATCCTGTTACTACATTTAGTCATTCCCCAATAATCCCATGAGTAAGTATTATAAACGTTTCTCATTTTAGGTAAGGACACCAGCCTTCTAAGAAGGTTTAAGAAAACTACCCACAACCTTGGTAAGTAGGAGAGTCCTAATTCAATCCCAAGCAGTCTTGATTAAAGAATTCTGACTCTATCTGTTTACAAAAGAAGTGACCGGCTTTTATAAGAATAATAAAGCTACTACATAATGACTGCTCAGAACTATGCCAAGTAGAGTATAAAGCATTTTAAATGTTATTTCATTTGGGACTTTAAAAACTCTGTAAAGCAACTATATTATTATCCCTACTTTGCAACAAAAAAGAAAAGAAAAAAAGAAAGAAACTGATGTTTCCTTTCATTGCAAAAATAAATAAAACTGCCCAAACTTCAACAGCCAAGTAAGGAACACAGTGAGACCGTACTGGGAACAAGACCTCTCATTCCAAGCCATATGCTCTTAATCATTTACACTGTTTATTGGACACTTTAACTAAACAAAGATGGTTTTTACAGTCATATTTAAGTATAATTTTTTACTATAGGTATAAAGTGAATCTTTTCTTTAAATGCCATTTGCTCAAAGTTTTGTAGTTTATAATCTTCATTTCTGCTATTAAAGTAAATGATTAAAAATTAAGTAATTTTCAAAAAATCTTATTCAACAGGTATGTATGATTATGCTCTCAGAAATGATTATGCCCAGCAAAATTTCAAATTAGGAAACAGCAACCTGTTCCTTGGCAAAGCCCTGACAAAGAACTTTAGATATACTAGAGCTAAGTCACACTGCCAAACATCTATCTGTAAATTAGAAGAAAATGGCTTTAATATGTATATATAAAGTACCCATACCACCACCCAAGACACACTACATATAATCTGACACACTTCAATAGCATAAAGCTATTACAGAATTATTATTCTCTTAATTATAGCTAAATTTATCACTTGAAAGTGATAAGGGGAGCCTGGGTGGCTCAGTGGGTTAAGCCTCTGCCTTTAGCTTAGGTCATGATCGAAGGGTCCTGGGATCAAGTCCTGCATCCGGCTCCCTGCTCAGTAGAGAATCTGCTTCTCCCTCTCCCACTGCCCCATCCCCCAGCTCCTGCTCTCTCATCCACTCGCTCTCAAATAAATACATAAAATATTTTTTAAAAGGTGGGGGGGTTGTGATAAACACTATCTTCTGTAAGATTTTCTTCCTCACAAATCATAATGGTGCAGAGAATCAGCCTCTGTACCACGTGACTGCCAACCCCAATGTTAAGCTGGAGAGACACTCACACCAACAAGAGTAATATAATCTCTAACTGTATCCTAAAGCTGAGTACATCTGGATATTCAGCTAGATATTATCCTTGCTTGCTTTAGATGACCCCATTTGGCAAAGAACAGAATGTGGAATAAGTAAGAGCAAACAAACATTAAATTTTATAATAAATAGGTTTTTTAATGATTTTTTAAAATTTTATTTATCTGGCAGACTGAGATCACGAGTAGGCAGAGAGGCAGGCGGGGACGGGGGGAGCAGGCTCCCCACTAAGCAGAGAACCCAATGTGGGGCTTGACCCCAGGACCCCAGGATCATGACCTGAGCCAAAGGCAGAGGCTTTAACTCACTGAGCCACCCAGGCACCCCAATAAATGGTTTCATAAGTAAAGCCAGCATGCTAAAAACTACACTTCTAGATTTTTAAAGCAACTTTTTAAAATTATTTTATGAAATGTTTCCATGTATCAAAAGCTATTTATTTATAACTGAAAGAAATTCAAATTCTTTCCAGAAATTCAAAAAGTCAAATATTGTAAGCTATACATGCATTTCATATAAATGCTAGCATTTCAAAAATAAAAACCCTTTTCTGATTGTACAGTGATCTAAAAAAAAAAAAAAAAAATAGAAAATAAAATAAGTAGTAACCGGTTAATTACCTGTTTAAGGATAAGATCAGGACACACAAACTACTATTCCCATCAAAACGATTACCAGCAGACCAGCTAATAGGTAATACCACAGAGCTGTATTTCTTAATATTTGTATTACAGGTTCTACTGAGAAGCTGATGAACGCTATGGTTTATCTTCCCAAGAAAGCATATGGGTACATGAAATTTTGCACATAACTCTGGGGAGAGGAGGGATTCACAGCAATCCTGAAGCTCACACATGGACCTTCTGAATAGAGTATGAGCTAATACTGATTAAGGAATCCTGGGAACTATACTCAAAGTAAGACACATGTCATTTTAAAACTTTCCCTTTTTTTTTGTCTTTATTTTGTTCCTTGCTTCTATTAACCAACCAAAATATGACCATTAACATAGAAAGATAAACATGATGTCTAGTTTTTCTGTCTCTATAAACTGACCCCCATAGATTTGCCTTTTATTTTCTAGTAAACTGTTCATACACTTTTATAATCTCATTTTTTTTCCTCCCCAAACCTGAACGCTATCTTGAATCTTAGTAGGAAAATGATCAGATTTCTAGAAACACATTATCTTCCATAGAAAACTTGAATGTCAGAATTTCCAGTACTTCTGAAAACAGAAATGTAGTAATTTTTTTTAAAGATTTTACTTATTTATTTGACACAGAGAGAGACAGATCACAAGCTGGCAGAGAGGCAAGCAGAGAGAGGGGAAGCAGGCTCCCTGCTGAGCAGAGAGCTGAATGTGGGGCTCGATCCCAGGACCCTGAGACCATGACCTGAGCCGAAGGCAGAGAGTTTAACCAACTGAGCCACCCAGGTGCCCCAGAAATGTAGTAATTTTTAAACAAAAGTTCCCTTTTAAAATTAAACACACTAACCAGAACTTTAAGAGATAACAAATATGTATACAGTCTTATTTTGATGTAAGGTAAGTAAATGAAAATATTTCAATTATCTTGGGAACAAACGCTAGTTATAGCTTGCTTTGTTCAATGTCCATTAGGTGTAAAGGCCGCCCAACTGAAAAGAAAAAAAGACAAGACTAACACACTTTGTTTAGAGGCCTTATCAAAATCCATACCTTCTATAACCTATAACATTTAAATATCAAAAGGATTAATAGGACTATGGCTTCCACTGCTTATTATGAGTTTCACACAGAATACTAGATATAATTTTAACGAATGTAGAAACATCTTTGTTCTATGACACCAAAGACAGACAAGAGGAGTCTTCACTATGATGGCCAATATCCCACAATCATCATTTATTAAAATAGCTTCCCAACTGGTCAGCTTCTATTCTATCTTCAACTTGCCTTCAGTTTGTTTCTAACACAGCTGTCAGTGGCCCCATAAAAATATAATGAAACTCTGCCACTCTGTAATCAGACTGTACAACTCCTCTGCTCAAAACTCAGTTTCTATCAGAGTAACTCTATTTCTATCATAGTAAAAACTACAATCCTTAACAAAGGCTGTTAAGGTCCTAGGTGATCTGATCTGCTTTGCCCCCAACCTGCATCCCCTTTATCTGTCTGACCCATCCCCTCCCATTCTCTTCTTTCCTTACTCCAGCCACCTTGGCCTCTGTTCAGTTCACTGAACATGTTCAGCTGCCTTCAAAGCCACATGACTAACTCCTTCTCATCCTTCAGTCAAGTATTTCCACAAATGTCTTCTCAATATACCTACCCGACCACCTTATTTAACACTACAACCTGTTCCAACCCCCACACATTCCCGCCCTCCTTACCCAGTTCTTCCCTTATTTCCATACTTTTTGCCACTTAATAAACTAAATTACTTGTTTATTCTTCTCTGCCTGCCCCCCCACCTTAAAATGTAAAGATTCCAGAGGGCCAGGACATTCTGTTTTGTTCATTGATATATCCTAAATGGCTAGAACAGAGACCAACACCTAAGTGTTCAATAAATGCTGGATAAATCTTTTAAGTGTCCAAATTCTTGGTGGCCATGTGAATACAGTGGCACAAACTATCTGAAGTTAAACTCTCGGCTCTTAACAGGCTTACCAAAGGTAGTATTACTACCCTAAAAACAGAAAGATCCACTCCTAGGACCCAAGAAAATTAAAACATAGGTTCACACCAAAGTTCATAGCAGCATTTATTCATAATAGACAAAAAGTAGAAATAAAGCTAATAAGTGAATCAACCAAAAGTGGTACATAATTTAATCACTAAATGAAATATCATTCACCAATAAAAAGGAATAAAGCATGCTACAAAATGAACCTTAAAAATATTATGCTAAGGGCGCCTGGGTGGCTCAGTTGGTTAAGCGACTGCCTTCGGCTCAGGTCATGGTCCCGGAGTCCCAGGATTGAGTCCCACATCGGGCTCCCAGCTCCATGGGGAGTCTGCTTCTCCCTCTGACCTTCTCCCCTCTCATGCTCTCTCTCTCACTCTCTCTCAAATAAATAAATAAATAAATAAAAATTAAAAAAAAAAAATTATGCTAAGTGAGGGTGCCTGGATAACTCAGTTGGTTAAGCATCTGCCTTCAGCTCAGGTCATGATCCCACAGGGTCCTGGGATTGACTTCCACATGGACTCCCACATTGGGCTCCCTGCTTAGTGGGGAGTCTGCTTCTTCCTCTACCCCTCCCCACTGCTCATGCGTTTGGTCATGCATGCTCTCTCTCACAAATATAAAATCTTAAAAAAAAAAAAAAAGAAAAAGAAAATACTATGCTAAGTGAAAGAAGTCAGGCACAAAAGGACATGCTTGATGATTCCATGATAGGAAATGTCCAGAACAGGCAAACCCCCGAGACCAAAAGCAGATTAGTGACAACTGGGAAAGGGACAGAGAAGAAGAACAAGGAGTGACAGTTAATAGGTACAGGTTTCTTGCCGGGAAGACAAAAATGTTCTGCAGTTAAACAGTAGTAGTGATAGATCAACGATCTTGTGAAAATACTAAGTACCAACCTGTACACTTTATATTTTTTTAAGATTTATCTGAGAGACAGCATGCGAGAGACAGTGCTTGATTGCGTGTGTGCGGGTGTGGGGAGGCGAGCAGGGGGAGAAAAAATCCCAAGCAGACTTCCTTGCTGAGCATGGAGCCTCATGTGGGGTTCAATCCCACAACCCTCAGATCATCACCTGAGCTGAAATCAAGAGTCAGCACCTCTGCACTGTACACTTTAAAAGGGCGAATTTTACCTCCTTTCCTAAAATTCAAAAACAAAACAAAACAAAACAAAATGGAAAGGACTGCTCATCTCAATGTTCACCACTCACTAATAAGGGAAGGCTAAGAGTTGGGAATGCCTTCTTGGCTGCAGTCAATCCTAAAAATCCCATCCACCAACTAATCACAAAAAAACATATTTTAAAAGGGGAGGAGGAGGGACTATTCAACCATAAGTAGCACCAAGCAGAACTTTTCCTTCCCATTCAATCCATTCCAATCCTATCATCCCCACCTGCAACAGACCCACCTCTCACACCTGGTCCACCACCATCTCTCACCAGAACTTACTTGGCAGGCTTGCCACTGGCACCGCTCCTTCTACTCTTGCTCGCCCACAGTCTAGTCTCTGAACAGCAGTTACTGCTCCTGCTCAAGACCCTTCACTGACTTCCAAAACACGCAGATTTTACTCTTAAGTCCTTCCCCTGGCCTACAAGGCCCTACCCTATGCGGTAGGAACTTGGATCTCTCTAGCCTCATCTCCTACCATTCCAGCTTTAAAGCCCTCCCTGTTCCTTAAAGTATGCCATGATCCAACAGACCAAAAACATTCCTCCACAGGACCCTAGCACTTGAATTTTCTGCCCAGACTGCTCTTCCTCCAGATAACTGAATGGCCCACTGTATCACTTGTTTCGCATGATGTTTATGTCATCTCCAAAAACTTATTAGACTTCATTTAAAGTTAACACCATCTGTTACTGTAACCACTTATCCTGATTTTGCTTTACTTCACAGCACTTACCACTTTTTTTTTGGGTTGGTGTCTATGTATCCTAATTTAATGTAAACTCCATGAGGGGAAGAACTCTTATTTTGTATACTGCTGTATCCTCAATACCTAGAAGCATGTCTGGTACATGGAGGGTACACAATTTATCTCTTCACTGACTGAATTTACAGATTGAAGTAGCAAAAACACATTCTTCAGGGCAATATGTACTCATCCAACATGCTTTTTTTAAAAAATTACTGGGTGCCTAGGTGGCTCAGTTGGTTGAGTGACTGCCTTCAGCTCAGGTCACGATCCGGGACTTCCAGGATCGAGTCCCGCATCGGGCTCCCAGCTCCTTGGGGAGTCTGCTTCTTCTCCCTCTGACCTTCTCCTCTCTCATTCTCTCTCTCACTCATTCTCTCTCAAATAAATGAATAAAATCTTTTCAAAATAAATAAATAAGTAAATAAAAATTTAAAAATTACCATAGACAAAGAATTAGCAATTCAGACAAAACACAAGTCAGTATTTTACAAAATTACCTGTTCATCGAAGAGATCCCAAATTCATAGGACAAAATACATATGCCACATTATAGATATAAATCCTCTTAAATTTTACAGTTAAAAGTTAACTATGAGGTTAACATTCAGACTGAATTAACCAAGCCTCTGAATTCTCTTCGTCTTACTTATTCTCTTAATCTTACATTGTAACTAGAGGATGTGGTCATTCTTCAGGTCCCTTCAATACTCAAAACCCTGAATAACACATTTACTTCAATGCCAACATACTTCAGGTGACAACAGTATCAATCTCATTGCCCAAGACAGAAACTTCTTCTTCCCACCCTAGGGCAAGTTACTAGGTCCTGAATTCTGTTTCCTAAATATCTCAGGTCTATTCCCATTGCATGAGTTCAAGCCCTTACTTCTCAGTTGGTCTTCTCACCTGCAATCTCCAGATCTTCCACTCAGCTCTCCCAATTGACATATTCACTACAATACTACCAAAGTGACCTCTCCAGAATATAAATCCACCAACTTTACTCCTCTCTAATAACCTTCAGTGGTTCATACCATTCAAGAAAATTTTCAACTCCCTAACTTAGCCTTCTCTCCATTGCCCTCCTATTTCCACCCCCAACCCCCACCCAACACATCATGCTTAAGTCAGGCACAGTAAACTAAGTTTCCAAATACACCACTTTGGGTTTTTTTTTCCACTTTCCAACATGTAGTCCCCTTTCTGTCTCAAACACTCTTTTCCACTCTTCGTTCATTGCTCAATGAAAGCTTTTAACTCTCAGCTTAGATGTCAGTTCTACCACAGAACTTTCCATGACTCTGACTGATTGATGGATTGACTAATTTTTAAGATTTTATTTATTTAGTTGACAAGAGAGAAACAAAGCAAGAGAGGGAACACAAGCAGGGGCAGTGGGAGAGGGAGAAGCAGACTTCCCACTGAGCAGCGACCCCCCGAGGGGCTTCATCCCAGGACTCTGGGATCATGACCCAAGTCAAAGACAGACACTTAACTGACTGAGCCACCCAGGTGCCCACCTGACTCTGATTTAGATGTCCTCTTCTGTCCTCCCATACCACTTACCACAATTACTGTATACTGCAGTCAAGACTCTTGTAACTCAGTATGTGCTGTTCTGCTTTATTTTCCTATCTTCTACTAAATTGTGAGCTCCTTGAGAGCAGATCTGAGAGCTTACTCAAGTTCAGTCCACACTGCCTGATGCACAGAAGGGGCTGTTGTTAAATGAATGATTTATGAAAGAGGGAAGGGAAAGAAAACAGGGAAGAAGAAGGGGTTAGAGAGAGTGAGGGCAGAGGGAGGGAGGGAGAGGGAAATAGGAAGTGAAGAAAAATAAGGAAGCTGGGGGAAAAAAGGAAGGGAAAGAAAGAGGGAAAGGAGGAGCCAGGGAAAGGAAAAGGGGAAGGAAAGTGGAAGGAAAAGGGGAGGGGGTGAGAACATGCACAAAAGCAAAGGGCGTTTATAATCAATCCATTATTTTTATGTGTTCTAAAGGCAGTGATTATGGAAGAGAATGGTACATCTGAAAAAGCCCATCCCTCCAAGATTCTAGGCACAACCACCTAAATCACTTATTCCATAAAGATTCTGAAATTTCCAGCCTCTCCAGATTCTCCCACTTTACATAAAAATTTACTGCAATGTAATGAGATGTTAATAACGTGCACAAGAAAACAGTTTTAGTTGGAAAAAAGTAGGAAATGAATCTGACATAATTAAAATTAAGTCTTGAAATCATTTACAACTTTTAATAATCTAGGATTTCCTGAAAATGTGCTATCACTGACACTGAAAGATCTATAGAAAATATAAAAAATCCAGAGCACCTCAGTCATTAAGCATCTGCCTTCGGCTCAAGTCATGATCCCAGGGTCCTGGGATGGAGCCTGGCATCAGGCTCCCTCCGAGGCAGGAAGCCTGCCTCTTCCTCTCCCACTCCCCCTGCTTGTGTTCCCTCTATCACTAAGTCTCACTCTGTCAAATAAATAAAAATTTTTTAAAAGTATAAAAAATCCAACAAAACCCCATATCATGACGTATGTTAAGAATAAAACTGCTTTTGTGTTACAGTGCTATTTCTCAAAAACACACTGGGTAAAAATATTACAAGATAGAATATACTAGTGACTAAATGGGTTTATTTAAATAAACTCTTGAAGTACTATAGCAAAATTGTTTCTAACAACTGTTTCTAAAATTGTTTCGAACATAACATTTAAAATGATATATACATTTTTCTTTACTTTCGGACTTTAAAGCAACAACCAGAAAAGTATTATTAAACATTCTTTCAATGAGATCGATACACTGTCATTTAATAAAATTAAAAAATTTCTTGTGACTAATAAAACAGATAATAAAAACTTAAAAGCCTGCCTCAAAGTACAAATATATTTGGTGAGATCTGATAAATAGCATAAATCCTCCTATAGCTCTGTTGTCATTACAATTTAGAAACTGGGAACACAAAAAAAAAGAAAAAATGTGAGCCCACTATAATTACTATTAAGTACTTTCTGAATTGCAACTTTGTTAAAGCAAAATGCCAATCAATCATGGGCAGCCTCTCAATGTTCACCACAAGTTATAAGAAATAAGCTAAGTGTGTAGTCCTGCTGATTATCAGTAGACTCCCAAAGAGAAGACTCACTATATATACAATAAACAGGAAGTTCTTCTTGTATAAAATCAGAAATTTACATTAATAACTCTTCCTTTCAACATCAGTAGTACCCTTTTTTTAAAAAGACAATGTTAATGGAAATACTGAGCACTTAAAATTAGTAGTTCTAAAATTATACCAAAAAATTTGCATTTGCCTAATACTATGACACTCTTAAAGCTAAAGTTTCCAATGTACTTTCATTTTTTAAATACACAAGTTAAAAAAAATGGAAATGAAAGAAAAGGAAAGAAAATTTAAGTCTTAAGGACCTTCAACTTACTACATTTCTTTTAATCAAATATTAACAGAATACCAAAGACACGCCAGGCAGTACATTGGGAACTATGACAGATTGCATTATCTACCAGAAACTAAATCCTATATTATTCAGCTTCTGAATTTATTTTATGTTATTCAACCCAACACTTTCCTTTAAAAAGTTCTCACCCAACACAAGGAAGATATACGGTTTTTCCTAACAAATTCACTTGTCACTGTTTTACACAGGTCCCAGGAGTTATTATAGCTAGCATCTGTGACTAACAAAAGGGATCTGTTTCTGAAATATCACTGATTATTTTTTTCATTTACATGTAGGAGAGACAAGAATTCAGCAGATATAAACTGTTTCAGATACTTTATAGCATCCAAACTCAAGAAGAAAAAAAAAATTTAAAAAAAAGGAAAAGAAAAACTAAACTTAAATTACTTCGTATAGCTGATATTTTAGTCACAGCTTTTACTTTCTTTCATAAACAGAAGCATTACAAATTTTCATTTAGATGCAGTACTTTAAAAGCAAGTCCATTCTGAAAAGAGGAAAACTTGTTTTCAAATAATTCAAAGGAACTATCAAAAGTAGACAACATTTACATTTTCAGATACTATTCCATGTATCTATACTTGTGAACACACCCTACCGTTTCAAGCACTTCCGAATTTGTCATGGATGAAAAATATCTCTAGTCTCTAAGTTCCACCAGTTGAATCTAAACAGGCCAGATATCTAAGGCTTTTTATTCTCCAGTGTATAAAAAATAACACCGTTCTATTACATAGTCTCCAAAAAATAAAAACCTACACTTCCATTGCCATGATCTCTTTCACCAACTAAGTAAATTCTACTTTTTACACATTATCCTCCATTCGGTTAACGTGTTTACATTTAAAAGGAATCTGGCCATGGGCTTTCAACATCAATCCACATTGGTTTTATCACAACATCTGACAATTTAGACTAAACGGATCTACAAAGAAAAAAAAAAAGTAGGGTCCTAAATCCCAGGAAAAACTAACATCTCTGAGTTGTGTAAAGATCCTCTTTAAAAATCTTTCAGTTTAGATTATTTTCCCAGCAAACAAACAGGTCTTCTGCTAGAAATTCTCAACACTGCTCACGCAACAGACAGGATTTTCTTTCATCAGTGTAATCACTAGAACCACAACACAGTTCGGTTTCCAGAGTCGGATTACTTGACCTGCTTTTTCTGTTTTACCTTTTTAAATTAAAACAGTTTATTTCATGCAGTTACTCCTGCCTTAGCCTGCAGAAAGACGTTCGATATGAGAGACCTCCTGTAAGTGGCCCCAACTCCACAGCAGAGCCACAGAGAGCCACGCCAGCGGACCCCACCGTCTCCCGGGGAAGGGGCTCGGGCACCAGGCCGCCCCGCACACCTTCCTCGGCGAAACTCGGAGGCACCCCACACAAGCCCGATCATCCCCCCTTCCCCAATTCTAGAACCCCAGAGGTCGTTTCCTCTACGCAATCTTACCTTCATGATGATTCTGGGACCGCGATCCCCTCGAAAACACCAGATTCACCTGCACCTGGAGGGAAAACAAAAGACACCCAGTCGGCACCACACGCACCCTCTGCACCGGCGGAGGCGGAGGGAACCGAGCGCAGCCCGAACCCCGAAGAAAGCGCCGTGGCGGACGTCAGCCCCCGAACCGAAGACGAGGGGCTCCCCGTGGCCTCGCCAGCCCCGCAAACCCAGCCACCTCCACAGTTCGGCCGCTTCCCGTCCCCATTGTCGGGACCCGACGGAGTTTCCCGTCTCCGACAATGACGCCATTTCTGTCAGAGAAGAAACTCACAACAAGCCCGGGGGCCGGCGCAGGGCCGGCTGTCCTCCCCGAGGGCCTCCGGGCCCGGCCGAGCGGGTCGGCGCCCCAGAGGGTCGCGCAGCCCCGCTTCCGAGCCGGAGCAGGCCCGGGCCCGAGGGGCCCCGGGTGGGGGCGGCGGAGAGGCCAGGCGGGCCGGAGGGCCGCGGGCAGGACCGACCCGCCGCTCAGCCGCTGCCCACGTCCCGCTCCGAGGCGGAGACCAGACAAGTGCGAGTGGGATCCCCGGCTCCCGGGCCGCGAGGGCCGCCAGAGGACCGGGGGGCCGGGAGCAGACACTGCCCCCCGCGCCGGCCCGGGCCCCCCACCGCGGCCCAGAGCCGCTAAACCGCTGAGTGTGCAGCCGCCAGGCTGGGGGGCGACTCGGACTCGGCAACTGCATGGGGGCGGGGGCTCCCGGAAGGCCGAGGCCCCGAATCCGGGCGCCCGGCGAGACCACCGAGCGATCGCCCCCGGCTCCTCGGCCGGGGCCGCGGACTCCCGAAAGGACCCCTCACGGGACCGCGAAATCCTCAGAAAATGCCCCTACCTTCGGCGGAGGCGAGCTCTCACCCTGGCACGTCCAGAGTTCCCTCCCCGGCTCCCCCCCAAAACCAGCAGGCCCGGGGGAGAGATGGGGGAAGAAGGGCGGCGGGTCCAGCGGCTGCTGAGGCTGAAGCTCCGGCTCCTCCTCCTCCCGCGGCGGCGACTGGTACCTTTGTTTGGCGGCCGCTCGGGCTCCCTCGCTGGGGGGAGGGGGGGGAAGACGAAAAATCCCTCCCGGACTGGAGGTCCGGGCCCCGGATCGCGCTGCCCTCCAGAGGACGGCGGCGCCAGACCCTCTGCGGCTCCCTCCGGGCAAAGGTCCAGGCGGTGGCCGTGGCGGCGGCAAGCTTCAGCTCTAGAGTCTCCCTCCGCTCCGGCGCCCGAGCTCCTCACTCCGGACTCGACTGACGGGCAAACATCGCTTCCCCCCCCACCCCAAGATCCCCCCTCCCTTCTTTCTCCCCTCCCCTAGATATTTTCCCCTCCCCTACCTCTTTCCCGGATGGCCCCTCAGACGACCTCGGATTGGTTAGCATTCTTTAGAACCCGCCCATCCCCTATTCTTATTGGTCCCCGGGATACAAACAACGACGCCATTTTCCCACCACTTCTATGGAAACAGAAAGTTACTCCTCAAAGCTTCCCGGGAAATGTAGTCCAACCTCTAGGGCCAATGCGAAAGCCTTTGCCCAGGAGAACTGCAAAACCCGCAATGCCCCGCGTCGGCGTGAGGCAAGTAGCGGGGGGAGGGGGAAGGGGCGGGGACACAAAGCAGTGGGGAGGCGGCAACGACGCCTGCGCAGTGTGACCGGGATGGCGCATTTTCTTGCACCGAGTGATGCGGAGTCGCTGGCGGCTGAGGAGGGCGGAGAGTTCTGTGGTGAAGTAGGGGGAGGGATCCATGTAGGCGTCAGGCGGAGCGTTGCTCTGAACTATAAAGTGGGAAGTTGATGCTGGGCACTACTACGCCCGGGCCGGCGGCGCGAAAGTTGTGATCTCACCGTTGAACCGTGAGCGGCTGTGGTGGCGGCCGGGGGGGGGACCCGGATGGGAGTGAGGGCGGGGGAGGCGGGAAGGCGGGGTCGAGGGGAAAGAAAGAAAGGAGGGTGAGGACCCGGATGCTGAACCGGATTGTGTATGAATTTTCCATCCTCGCTGGAGAAGGGGAGGAGCGGAGGGGTGACCTCGTAGGGCGGAAGGGGGCATCCCAGCCGAGAGGAAGCAGGAACCTCACCGGCCCTGCGGGCTCCGACTAGCAGAGGAGCGCCGGGAAGCGCTTTGGCCAAGTCTCTGCGAAAAATCTGCCTCGAAGTTACTTAAATCCGCTGCCTGTAGCTTGGGCAGTTTTGTTCAGGTCTGTCACCACCCGGGGTTTGAGTGAAAGGATCCGTTCTGCGTTTCCAGCTACGCTGATACTCGTCTGGCACCACTTAGCAATTTTGAAATCAGATCATTCCCTTTAAAAAAACAAAAAGCAACTTGCACGGTATTCTGACTTTTTATACTGCAAGTTTATGCCCTGATTTCATCCTCCAGCGCGTTAGAACCATGAGGTTCATTCAGTCCTTCCCGTGCTTATTGGGCGCCTGCCGTCTGGAAAACGGTACGGACGGGAGTAAAGTGGACCCACAAGTGGGTGTGAAGTTGGTAAAAGTGGTGAGTGCTGCGAAGGAGAGTTACGTGATGATTTGAAATAGGGAATTCGACTTAAGGGAAGCAGAGTGAAGATCGAGCCCAGGGTGGGTTAGCAGGAGTTAATAGGGAAAGAACTTTCCAGACGGAAAAAAATAACATCTTGGGAGCCTTGTATCTAGAGAGAAATTTTAAAGTGTGAAGAACTAGCATAGTTAGTTATAATAACATAGTTAGTTATAATAACAAAAATGATGATAATAAAGTGTGAAGAACTGAAGCTGGGGGTGGGGGAGGCGGAGTAGCCCAGTCTTCCAGACAGTTTGTTAGGGAGTGTGTTCTTACCTAAGAGCAAAGGGATGTCTCCGAAGGGTTCTCAGTTGGTTGGGAAATAGGGCCAGATCTGAATTTTGCTGGCCGAAGAGTAGAGATCTGCATTAGAGGGGCAAATGCAGGGAGCCCAACCAGATTATGTCAGTAGTAGTCCATACAGGGGGGACAGTTATTTTTATGTTAATATTCATCCATCAATTGTATGAACAAATTAAAGGCAGTTTTCCAGTTTTGAAAGTGAGTAGTTTCAGACTCTCTCACAGAGGCATCCTGTAGTTATTCAGTCTAAAAACAAGATAGTTGATTTTATGTAACACTAATGCCTCTTTATGTTGGAGTCTAGTACCTACCTGATGACTGAAATTTCCAGCCATAATAGGAAGCTTTGCATTAAAAGGGGGGAGGGTGAGGAAGCAGGTAGGGTATAGGCTGCTGTATGTAGAAACCCTGAGATTTAAGAAGACACAAAACAGATTACTTTTCAATATGTAGAAAAATTAAGGTTCCTGTGTTTCCCCACTACTGAGAATACTTGTGTATAAACATCCTGTAGGAAAGGAACATGAATTCACTTATTAAGAGTTTCTTACGGTAATTTTTAAAAATTAGGGGCACCTGGGTGGCTCAGTCATTAAGTGTCTGCCTTCAGCTAGGGTCACAGTCTCAGGGTCCTGGGATCGAGCCCTGCACTGGGCTCCCTGCTCAGTGGAAGCCTGCTTCTCCCTCTCCTACTCCCCCTGCTTGTGTTCCCTCTTCTGTCTCTCTCTGTCAAATGAATAAATAAAATCTTTGCTAAAAAGATAATTTTAAAAAATTTATGATGCATATTTTTTGTTTTTTAATGGCATCAACCAAAGCCTTAAGAATTGGAACAAAGGGGCGCCTGGGTGGCTCAGTGGGTTAAGCTGCTGCCTTCGGCTCAGGTCATGATCTCAGGGTCCTGGGATCGAGTCCCGCATGGGGCTCTCTGCTCAGCAGGGAGCCTGTTTCCTCCTCTCTCTCTCTCTGCCTGCCTCTCCAACTACTTGTGATTTCTCTCTGTCAAATAAATAAATAAAATCTTTAAAAAAAAAAAAAAAAAAAAAGAATTGGAACAAAGGTGGTTAGCTCTGACTTCTGGGCAAGAGTATACTTGCCTCCATATGAAGACAAAAGAGTTCTTGAAAGGTAGACTCATTATTTCAAGTTAAGTGTGTTCTGGAGGTTGTGAAAAAAGATAAACATGATTATTGCTCTCAACCTGTTATGGAAGAGATGGCTATCAACTGTTTAAAATGCAGAAATATATAAATAAGATCCCTTTTTTTGTTTATCCTACCTTTAATTCTGTTTAATAATCTTATTTAAATGATTATTCTTCCTGCTTGTCATCCTTTCTTTTTCTGATCTCTTAAGAATGAAGTAATATGTCAGGATATCTGGTTAAGCATCTGCCTTCGGCTTTGGTCATGATCCTGAGATCGAGTCCCACATTGGGCTCCTTGCACAGCAGGGAGCCTGCTTCTCTCTCTGCCTGCTGTTCCCTCTGCTTGTGCGCTCTATCTCTCTCTCTATGACAAATAAATAGACAAAATCTAAGAAGAAGGAAAAAAAAATGAGGCAACATGTCAGAGTTTAAACAGTAGAGATAAGAGGTTACTAGTTTTTAGATAGTTTCAAAATATTTTCTGAACCTTTTTTTTCCCCTGTGACATACTGGGTATTAATTGTCAGTCAAGGCAGGTGTCAATCAGAGCAGTCAAGGCATTCCATTTCTACATGGAATGTTTCTCTTTGAGGTCATATTGCTAAGATGATTTCCTTTGCTGGAGTACTCAGTTCTGAAGATTGTTTCTCCTTGTTACTTAAGAGGAGATTACAGAAAACACACTTTCAGTTCATGATCCTAAAGACCAAACCATTGTTATAGAAGCAAAAGAAAGCAGATAAAGGTAAGAAGCCACCTAAAATGTGCCAAGATGTCAGAGTAATTAGAAAAGTATATTCCTAAGATAAGGACAAATAAAAATAGCAAAAGATACAAAGAAGCCAAGTAGGGGTTGGATTCAACAGTAAAAAAGTTTGGTAGGAAGGCCACAAATAGTATTCTAGAAAACACTGAAGGTAAAACTCCCAATAATAAATCGCTACAAGGGAAGTGTGTGTGTGTGTGTGTATACACAAGGTAATATTTTTGATAATTGTATTCAAGTTAGTGTACGTCTTAAATGGATTGATTGTAAACAAAGTATAAGAGAAGTTTTCGCCTTATATTTTAAGATATAAAATTTATTCATTCTAATGCTCATTGAAAATATGTTTACTAATTTATGTAATCAGTCAAATATAGAAGTATCTAATTCTGTGTATTTGTTTTGACATTGATTTGATGTCAACAATTTAAGCCCTTATGGTTGAGTAAAATAAGAATGGCTTAGTTTAGTATAAGTTTTGTATCTGAGGAAATCACTTACAGCCCAGGTGAATACTATGACCAATGAAATCACTTGAAGATTTTCTTTTTTTTTTTATGAGATAATTTACATGTGTGGTTCACCCATATAAAGTTAACATTTTAGTATATTCATAGGGTTGTGCAACCAACACCACAGTCTAATTGTAGAGTATTTTAATTCCTACAGAAAGAAACTTCATACTCCCTCTTCTTGCTACCACAGTGCTAGGCAGTTATCAGTCTATTTTCTGTGTTTGTGATTTGCCTTTTCTGAAGATGGGCTTCTTTTACTTACATGTTTCAAGATTTCATATATGTAGCATTTTCTTATACAACATACTGAAAGTCTGCCTGTACAAAAACAACTTGATATACAAATCGCTTTGCATTTGGAACTCAAAATTAATTCAGTTATTATTTCTCCTTATTCACAGATCAGCTTTGAAGTTTAAAAACAATGGAGAAAACTCAAGAAACAGTCCAAAGAATTCTTCTAGAACCCTATAAGTATTTACTTCAGTTACCAGGTAACTGTTTAGTTATAGTCCATAGATCCATTATAGGGTCTTGTGATAGAGTTGTGGTCATTCAAATGCTAGCATACAGAAAAGATTTCCTATTTAATAAGGGATGCATACAAGGAAAATTACAAATAGAACATTTTTTTTTAAGTTTTTTTTTTTTAATTTATTTGACAGACGGATCACAAGTAGGCAGAGAGGCAGGCAGAGAGAGAGAGAGAGGAGGAGGCAGGCTCCCTGCTGAGCAGAGAGCCCAGTGTGAGGCTCGATCCCAGGACCCTGGGATCATGACCTGAGCCGAAGGCAGAGGCTTTAACCACTGAGCCACCCAGGCACCCACAAATAGAACATTTTAGTTTTATGTTCTTAAAGAGGTTATTTTGGGGATGCCTGGCTGGCTCAGTCGCTTAAGCATCTGCCTTTCACTTGGGGTCCTCCCGGATCGGGCAGTGAGGAGCCTGCTTCTCCTTCTGCCTGCCACTGCCCCTGCTCTCTCTCTGAGAAATAAATAAATAAAATCTTAAAAAGGGGGGGGATATTTTTGAAGTACCCTTTTAAAAATGTCCGTTTATACAACGTAACTAAAAAAAAAAATACTGAAAACATTTGAGTACGCCATTGGAGGTTTTGGGATGCCACACAATCCTATTCCCTACTATTTAGGTGTCAGGGGCTTTTATGCCAATTTGTGTAACAACAAAAAGCTTTACTTTCTATGTTCATGTTTTCCACTGTCATCCACACACTGCATTTCTTATGCTACTAGTTGTTTTAAGAGCCAAATAGTACTGCATCTCTAAGTCACATTACTTGGAAACAAGACCCACATTATTCTTATATAAAGATGGGTCACCTGAACTAGGCTTCTTACGGTAACACCTGCCTAATCATGTATATGTTTGTTTTATTTTGCTATTTTTTTAACTTGGTCTGGAAAATGGTGATAGCAAGTTAAAACTCATATATATAATAGGGGTGGGTTCCTGTAACAAAAATTCATTCACAGACCAGTTACTTGAAACTTGGAATGTACTTTCTTGTAGAAATGATATAAAAGATGGTGAGTTAGTTGACAACCCTAAAACCCTATTTAGCCCATAAGATAGCTAACCTATAGACCAGTGATGTTCTCAAATCAGTCATAATAAACGCTTTTTCATTTCTGTTCTCACCTTTCTTTGTGGACACACCTCGGTGGTATTATGTGTGTTTCTATTCTTTATAGCCTGGAGAGGATAAATATGGTTATCAGAAGCTGAAGAGTGGTAGCTCCCCCGCTACATCTTGAAGGCCATCATGATTAGCATCATTTCTATGCTGGCAGACCTACATGGAGATGTACCTGCTAATGTCTGTGTTTCAGAAAAATGGAGGGAACCAGGGCGTCTTTGGATGGGGCCATGATCCTGGGGTCGTGGGATCAAGCCCTGCATGGAGCTCCCTGCTCAGCAAGAAGCGTGCTTCTCCCTCTCCCACTCCCCCTGCATGTGTCCCCCACCCAAATAAAATCTTTAAAAAAAAGTAATAATTCACCAAAGCTTATTAAATGAAATCTAATTAACAACATAAAGATATTCCATAGTACTATAGAAGCAATATAAAAGGATCCTAAATTTGTTAGATATAAATTACCTTCCACTATGATGAGTCCAGAGACAAATAAAATCCTGCTTCTTAAAAGTTAAAATCCTAACATATTAAAGATGAAATCCTCAAGATGCAAAGGACAAAGAAAATTTACACTTTTTAAAAAACCAGTCTGTTACTATTTTTTTAAGTTTTTATTTATTTGACAGAGAGCATAAGCAGTAGCAGTCAGAGGGAGAGAAGCAGGCTCCCCACTGAGAAAGGAGCCCAATGCAGGCCTCAATCCCAGGACCCCCAGACCATGACCTGCACTGAGGGCAGATGCCCAACTGACTGAGCCACTCAAGACATCCAGGGTCTGTTACTATTTTTTAATTCATTAAAGGTAGTGCACCTCTTTATTGCCTGTACCCAGGGCAGACAACGTTGATTGCCTTGCCCTTGTCATGTGCTGCTTTTTATTGATATATAACTATATAAACAATTATTCTAAGTACAGCTCAAAAAGTTGACTAGGGGGGCACCTGGGTGGCTCAATTGGTTGAGCATCTAACTTCAGCTCAGGTCATGGTACCGGGTCCTGGGATCAAGCCCCATGTTGGGGCTCTGCACTCAGCAGAGAGTGTGCTTCTCTCTCTCCTTCTGCCCCTCACCCCCATTGCACATGTGCATACGCTGTCTCTCAAATAAATCTTTTTTTTTTTTTTAAGAGAAAAGAATAATGAAAAGTTGCCTGCTTTTTAAGAAAAAGCCAAGAGGCATCTGGTTAGCTTAGTCAATTAAGCATCTTGACTCTTGATTTCAGCTCAGATTTCAGAATCTGATTTTGAGATCAGGTTCTCTCTCTCCCTCTGCCCCACCTACTTCCCCCCAAAAAAGAAAAAGCCAAGACACCCCCTTTGAGTGATTTATTCAGCAGCTAGTAACTACACTTATCTCAGGGTGTCCTGCTGAGAAACAGGATGATGTTTCTCCTGCACTCTACCCATTGTTGGACTTACTTTGTAACAAGGTTGCAGACACTGGCTAGAACTGGGCTGTGGTAAAACATGCCAGTTATCAGTGCTGTGAAGCATCTAAGGAGTGTCTCCTGTTCTGCTAAGCAAAGCAGGGACCATCTGTAGCTAATTTTACCAATAATGTTTACCTGTATAATGAACTTCTGTAACATTTTATTTAATCCTCATTATCCTATAGTATTTTAACATTTAAAACTCTCATTAAGTATGTCACTTTTTTACTAATACAGTCTTGTTCCATTATAGAATATAACCTCAAAAGATTTTCCTAAAGAAACAGAAAATTATGAAGCACCTAGCTGAATCATTCAGTGGAGTATGTGACTCTTGGGGTTGTAAATTCAAGCCCCCTGCTGGGTGTAGAGATTACTTAAAAAATAAAAATCTTTGTGGTGCTTGGGTGGCTCAGTCATTTAAGCATCTGCCTTTGGGTCAGCTCATGATCCTGGGGTCCTGGGATCAAGACCCATGTCAGGCACCCTGCTCAGCAAGCAGAGAGTTTGCTTCTCCTTCTCCCTTAGCTCCTCCCCCCAACTCGTGCTGTCTCCCTCTGTATCTCAAATGAATAAATAGAATCTAAAAAATAAATTACAAAACAAAAATAAATAAAAATCTTTAAAAAGAAATAGGAAGTAGGGGAATTAGGTATGGAGGGCACATGATATAATGAGCATTGGGTGTTATATGCAACTGATGAATCACTAAATTTTACCCCAGAAACTAATAATACAGTGTGTGTTAACTAAATTGAATTTAAGTTAAAAATTTTTTTTAAATGAGGGGTGTCTGGGCCGCTTAGTTTGTTAAGCATCCATCTTGTGATTTCAGCTCAGGTCATGATCTTAGTTAGGGTCACGAGATTGATCCCTCATCAGGCTCCACAAGGAGTCTGCTTAAGATTCTCTCCTCTTCCTGCCCCTCTGCTTGTAACATGCAGTTTACCCCCCCCCATAAATAAATAAATAAAGTCTTTTAAAAAGAGATAGGAAATTGCATTATGCATAATAAACCGATTTTTCACAGAGAACTCAGAGTTCCTAATGAAATTAGGATGTTACTGGGGCTCCTGGGTGGCTCAGTGGTTTGGGCTGCTGCCTTCGGCTCAGGTCATGATCTCAGGGTCCTGGGATCGAGCCCCGCATCGGGCTCCCTGCTCCGCGGGAAGCCTGCTTCCCTCTCTCTCTCTCTCTGCCTGCCTCTCTGCCTACTTGTGATCTCTGTCTGTCAAATAAATAAATAAAATTAAATTAAAAAAAGAAATTAGGATGTTACTCTGCATTCATTCTATCAGGAATAATATCAGGACTTTAAGTCTTAAAGTGATTTAAAGGTAAGCCAGGCCATTTATTCTGTCGAAAAGTTACTCTTGCTATTAAAAGATTATAATAATTAGCAATTATTAGTATTAGGATTTTCTGGAATTTGTGAAGTCAAATGACTTTTTTACTTATTTGCGCTAGGGTAGGTCCCCAGGCTGGGAATTAGTAATGTTAAAGTCTTTAAAAGAGGAGAGGTAACTGGGGGGTTCTTGGGTGGCTCAGTTGAGCATCAGACTCTTGACTTGGGCTCAGGTCATGATCTTGGGGTCATGGCCATCAGGCTCCACATTCAGCACAGAGTTTGCTTGTCCTTTCCCTCCCTCTCTGCCCCTACCCCCACTCACACACTCTTCTTCTAAAATAAATATTTTTAAGAAATAAATAAGAAAGGTAATTATCATGTGCTTCTTTTAATTTTGAGGGATCTCTTTGACTAGCACCTGTTAGAAATTATTTGGGGCCTTAAAACTATCCACCCAGACCCCAGACTATGGTTAAAGGAAAAAAAATACTGAAACACAACTACATTACCTTTAAGTTAAGCCATTTATGTGCTCTTTTCTATGTACATTCAAAAGCAAAAAGGAAAAATGTGGCTCCACATTGATTCTTTGTGTTCTTTATCTTCTAAACTTGTTTTTTAAAGCGATACAGTTACTTTGCACAGATGTGCTTTGTCAGTATAGCTCAGATTGGCCTTTGTTAAACTGGAAAGTAGATCAAAGTACAAACTATATATCTGCTACCCGGACCATGCTTACCTTAAAGGTTAGTAGACAGAAAATACTGCTTCTCGAACCCTAAAAGATCCTTCTTTTTTAGACTTCTCACAAAAAGTGCAACTTTTTTTCATTTGGATATGGGATGAGAGTTTATTCATTTGCTTGGGTGACTGGTGCAGAGAAAACATAGATAGGTCTTAGAAAATACTGTTTTTGTTCACTGAAACTTTTTATGTAACTTTTTCTGAAACCATCTGAAATTAGGATGTTACTGTGCATTCATTCTATCAGGAAGCTTATAGAACGCTATTAAAAGAACTGGTTGGAGTTTTTCTCTACCATTCCTTTATATTTGGGCAAAAATGACTTCTATTGATAACTACTACCCAAAAACCTCTTGAGCTTTCCATGTAAGAAAATGATAATATTGAAAAACTAATGGCCCTAGTCAAAATAAAAAGATTAACTTTTGACTAAACTGGAATGCTGAAAGGGAATACTTCAGGGAATGGTCACCTCATTTTTTGATAGGAAAGAAGCAGAGTTATACAGTCTCTAAAACCTTAATTTAAAGAAATGGTAGATAATTTTAAGAGGTAATTTTGTGATATTTTATTGAATTCAATAGCAAAGTACATTTTATTAGAAATACCTACAGTTCTCTGAAAACAGACATTGCTGACTAACTGCCGCTGACTAGGCTGACTTATTTTTCAGAAAAGGAATGAATTAGATCATAGTTCCTAAAATGCCCACATTTCATTCCAAAATTGTTGATACAAGTTAAGATGAAAGGAGTGGGCTTACTAATGGGCCATTTGCATACTTTAGGATCTCCTTGAATGCCCTGATTTCAAAAGACCATGAGCTTTCAGAATGCGAATTTTGGTAGAGGAGGCTTAGGGAGGGCCCAGCAGTGATGCGGCTGGATTCAAGTTTGAACAGTTTCCAAGGAAGTTCTGAATGTTTTTTTTTAATAACTGAAATATTAATTTTATTGCCAAATTTTATTCTTTAATTTCAGGTAAACAAGTGAGAACCAAACTTTCACAGGCATTTAATCATTGGCTAAAAGTTCCAGAAGACAAACTACAGGTATTTAGGCAATTCTAACGTTGTTCTTAATCCCTAACAAATAGATGTGACGTAAAATACTGTTGCTCTTAATGAGTTTAATGTGGATACATGTATTGTTTTATATTGAGGTTGCTAAATAATTATTCATTACAAAAAACTAAGAAATCTGAGACTCTTGTAATCTGTTAAGTATTTATAAGCTGTTTTGAATAGGTCAAATAAAATGAAATTGTCACTTGTCTTTTTTGTAGATTATCATTGAAGTGACAGAAATGTTGCATAATGCCAGTTTGCTCATCGATGATATCGAAGACAACTCAAAACTCCGACGTGGCTTTCCAGTGGCACACAGCATCTATGGAATTCCATCTGTCATCAATTCTGCCAATTATGTGTATTTCCTTGGCCTTGAGAAAGTCTTAACCCTTAATCACCCAGATGCAGTGAAGCTTTTCACCCACCAGCTTTTGGAACTCCATCAGGGACAAGGTCTAGATATTTATTGGAGGGATAATTACACTTGTCCCACTGAAGAAGAATATAAAGCAATGGTGCTGCAGAAGACAGGTGGACTCTTCGGATTAGCAGTAGGTCTCATGCAGTTGTTCTCTGACTACAAAGAAGATCTAAAGCCACTGCTTAATACACTGGGGCTCTTTTTCCAAATTAGGGATGATTATGCTAATCTACACTCCAAAGAATATAGTGAAAACAAAAGCTTTTGTGAAGATCTAACAGAGGGAAAGTTCTCCTTCCCTACTATTCATGCTATTTGGTCGAGGCCTGAAAGCACGCAAGTGCAGAATATCTTGCGTCAGAGAACCGAGAATGTAGATATTAAAAAATACTGTGTACATTATCTTGAGGATGTAGGTTCTTTTGAATACACTCGGAGTACTCTTAAAGAGCTTGAATCTAAAGCCTATAAACAAATCGATGCACGTGGTGGGAACCCTGAGCTTGTAGCCCTAATTAAGCACTTAAGCAAAATGTTCAAAGAAGAGAATGAATAATATTAAGCCATTTCCAGTTAGACCTGGTAGCTTATTGCAGTTGACTATTTTTTTGTCTTTTAGCCTATCACTTTTTAAAAAATTTGGACCGAGCTGTCACTCTCCACAAACCGAATGAATGAGGGTGATGTAAATGAGGTGGTTTTGATTTAGAACCCCTTTGTATAGATAATCATCATAGTACAAAGTTGAAAGAATCAAAACGGGCCACATTTAAGTAGTTCTGATTTGAATGTCAGAATGTGCTATGTCTGGACCTTATGGACAACTGCCACAAATGTTCTGTTGATTCTGTCAATAAAGAAGACTTCAGCTTCCAGGAATTTTTATCCAGATACTTCCTAACTGTGCTATATGGACAATTTCCCATTCGTTTACTCCAGTTTCAAGTCAGTGACTCCTTGGGACCAGTTTCTGTAGCGAGCTGGCCCAAAGACCACTGGACCTCCTCTTCCTAAATGTTGTTACTTACAATATCTCGGTCTCTTCTTGGAAACTCCCTCACTAAAGTCTTCCATGAAAAAGCTGACCTTGATAAGCATTAAGTGCACTAGTCTTTTTTTCTTACCCCCTTCCTTTTTTTTCTTCCTCCCTGCCCAGCAAATTCTGCTTTTTAACCAGGGAGACTCCACTTAATGAAATTTATACGCTAGTCCAAATTCATTCATTTTTTTCCTTATAATTTGTGTCCCCAAAACAGATTGATACCTGGATACAGCAATGTCTTTCCATTTGAGAAGAAACAAAAGGTACATGGAAAGAGTATTTTAGGGAGGAGCTTTTATTTAAGCCTTTTTGTAGTCTCCTACTGGTTAGTAAGTAAAAATCATTAAAGAGCTGTTTGCTCACCTTAAGTACAAAAGTAGGGGGAAACGCCCTTTTCCTTGCCACTGAGGTCACTACTCCCCCTTAAAGGCAATTGGTGCTTGAATAAAAAAGGAAATAGGTATCTTTAATCTCTGATTAAAGGAATGAGAAGTGTTAACCTGAGAGCTAGTGCCTGGCTGAAAAGTAGTCAAAGACCCTGCTGTCAGGTACTCTCAATTAGCTTTATAGTGCTTTAACCCTGACTCTCTATCCCTTTTGTGTGCTTTCTACCCTGAACACCCTGGAGCCACCTGGCAACAAGAGGTAGGAGAAAAGAAAAGAAAAACCCTGATTCCTTAGTTTACAAGTGTTGCTGACCTCCCCAAATGAAACTTTTCCAGAAACGTTGCATATTGCTTGTTTGGTTCCATTATATGTTTTGGCAGATTTAATCACTATGAACTTGCATGAAAAAAATCTCACTGAAGCCCTCAACCCAACCTTTGAAGAGTTGGGTAGTACCTTCACTAGTTTTTAAGATAATTTGAGTCTTCCATTTTAATTGAAAATCATGGGTATTTATGCTGCATTATGGAAATTTGAACTGTGTTTATGAATCCATTACTTAAAAACTTAAAGATTAGTCAAAAAGATCTAATGCTAACTATATAAACAAAATATTTACCTTTAAGATGAAGGCTGCTTAAGTTGATTATTCCTTACCTAATCAAATTAATTTTGGCCTGGTGCTATTCATGATTCCTTTGTCATTTGTATCTGGTCTTTGTCAAGGACAGAAATGCTTGACCTTGAATTGGAGTCTTACAAAAAGAGTCATTTTATCCATTAAGTAATCAAAAGTCTATTCTTTTCACCTTGAACTATAATCACAGTTGTCAATACAGAAGAACAATGTAAGAGTACTTTAAATCTAGTAAAAATATATTAATTTATCTACTTAGGTTTAAACTACAGTATTTTTTTTTCTGCTTAAAGGAATGTCTTGGAACCAAAGTAAACTGGATTTTGGATGTAGAAGACCTGTAATTTTGAAATATTTTCCTATTTTCTAGTCTATAGAGGTTCAAAAAATAAATTGACTTTTTTCCTTGCCAAAGCCAAAAGAATGAAAGCTAAATTATGTTGTCATAAATAATTTTCAGCGAGATTTTAAATCCATTAGCTTTTCTCTATTCTACTCTCTTCCACTTTGTTAACTTCCAACTTGACTTCCTTCCATTCTTGACCTATGCCCAACAGTCATTCATTTCCGGCAGCCATTTAGGGGCTTTCTCAGATCACTTTCCTCAGGTCCTTCTCATCCTGCCAGTTCCCAGTTCTGGTTGCATCCAACCACCCCCATCTTTGTTCCTCCAACTTGCTCAGTGCTGTTGGGGAGTGTTTCCACAACAGCTCCTGCCACCATTGCAGGTTAACATGTTAAGGCCTCAATAAGAACTTTTATTTATCTAACCCTGATGGGAGTTTTCACATTTGTCATTCTAATGTCTATTGCTTCTTTTCCACTCTTTTCCCAGTTAATGGAAACTCTGCAAACTTTCTTCCTCTCTACTTCTTAGGTCTGTCGGCCTTTCAACTCAAGGAAAATTGTTTGTGCTCATGCCATAAGCCCAAAGAACCCCTCCTGTTCTTGTTTCCCTCCCTTTCTGCCTCTTGAGGGCCTATTAAGTCCTCTGCATTATATCCTCAAGATTTGTATTCAGAGGAAGGAAAGGGGGAAGGAAATGTACTTAGATGAAGTACCTATTGGGTACCAGATGATTTGTTCAAGCATTTGTTGAGCAGAGCCAGGACCTTGAAAAAGCGCGTCCTATACAGCCAGCCTCCCATTCTATGTGCATACTTAAATATGTTTAAAAGTTTTGAAAGCACTGTCTATTATAGTAACATACACTCCAACCAAGGTGTTCTTTCCAAAGCATAAATCTGATTGTCATTCCCATGTCTTATATTCTCTTTGGTTTGGTTGGGTTTTGGGGGGGGTGGTATTTATTTTTAGGGAGAGAGAACACATGAGTGGGGAGGAACAGAAGGGGAGTGAGAGAAGGAATCTGAAGCGGATTCCATGGTGTGCTCTGACAGCCCAACGCGGGGCTGATTCCACTCCCTATGAGATCATGACCTAAGCTAGAACCAAGAGCTGGATAACCAACCGAGCCACCCAGGCTCCCCTCTGACATTCTCTTTGAATCCTCAGTATGCCACCTGTAAATCCCTTGGCATAACATGTAAGACTTCCTAAAATCTGATCTCCAACCCACTATTCACTAACCATATTTCCTAACACCACTCTCCCCACACAGCTTATGGCAGAACATGCCATGAAGTAGTACTCATCATTGCTGAGACTTAAATATTTTCATTTAATTCATTTAGAATATTTCCCGAGCGCCTATGTGCTAGATCTACACTAGGGTTTGGAGATGTAAGAGTGATAAAGACACTATTCCTAAACTTCATGATTTTTCTGTGATGGAGACTAGTAAGTAAATAGCCAGTAACTAAACAGCATTGTTAGTTCTGGAATCAGGGCCCCTAATTACTTGTTTACTTGTCTCCCATTACACTGGAAACTCATTAAGGGCAAAGTCTGTGACTTACTCACCCTTGTATTCCCAGAAGCACTTAATAAATATTTATAATGAGTAAATCTACTTGAAACTAATCTCTCACCTCTCAAGGGTTCCATTAAAAAGTGTAAAAATAAAAAAAAAAAAAAAGTGTAAAAATATAAACTTAAAATGTTAGCTCTTAAGTTAATGTGGTTCTACCTCTCAAGTGATTCTTACTCAGTGCTCTGTTCCCTTCTGAAAGGATTCTTAGACTCCTTATTGTTTTGTCCATGAGAACCATTTTATCCAAAGCGTGCGCTCAAATTCAAGTTCTGTAACTGCCTAGTCATTTGAGCTTTCCATCATCACCCTGAAATAACATACAACCAACCTACACTTCCCTTCGATCCCTCTACCAATCCAAACAATGGAATGAAACCACTTCTACCTCTGCCTTGTCTGTCACCATCTTCATGCTTCAAGTGATCCAGGAGTGTGATTTGTTTACCCTCATCTCCATCTATCCAGTCCTCCCAAGTCCTACAGCTTCGTCCTTTTTTCCCCCCTAAGATTTTATTTACTTGTCAGAGAGAGCATAAGCAGGCACAGAGAGAAGCAGGCTCCCCACTGAGCACAGAGCCCAGTGCGGGGCTCGATCCCAGGACCCTGGGATCATGACCTGAGCCAAAGTCAGACGTTTAACTGAATGAACCACTCAGGCATCGAGATCATCCTTTTTTAAAAAATAAAAAATGAAAAAAAAAAGATTTTATTTATTTGAGATAGAGCAAGAGGGAGAGAGAGAGAAAGCCTAAGCAGCAGGAGAGAGAAAGGGAAAAGCAGAGCAGGGAGCCTGACATGGTGCTCAATCCCAGGACTCCGGGATCATGACCTGAGCTGAAAGCAGATGTTCAACCAACTTAGCCACCTAGGTGCCCTGATTTGTCCTTTGAGATGTCTGTTATCTGACCCTTACTTTGCACTTTCCTTGTCATTAGAACAGGCTTTGTTGCCATACCTACAAATCTGATTCTTAGTGGTTACAGTAGAGAAAAAGACTGATAATGGATTCCACAGTCGTGTGAATTCAGATAGAACACAATTGGTGTTCCTCTCTTCAAATTGCCCTCACCTCCAGCTGGCTACTACAGACTTTCTCTGGTTATTTCACTAATATAAATGCAACCTCACATTTTATGTGACTAAATATACTGGACCTTAACAGGTGGTATGGTTTATTTTTACTATATACTAGCTAGTAAAATATATAGTAGTGCATTAAACAATAATGTTGGTAATGTAAGTTTCAGTGTTAATCCATGAGTTCAAGTTAATTGTGTAGGATGCTTTATTTTTTATTTATTTATTTTTTTTTTGGTAGGATGCTTTATAACCATTGATTAATGGGCATCTTTTCACAAAGATGTTTGGAAAACACCTGTAGCACTAGCTGCTATATTATGAAAATTCTTTTTTTATAAGATTTTATTTATTAAACAGGGAGTGAGAATGACCAGGGGGAGGGGCAGAAGTAGAGGGAGAAGCAGGCTCCCCAATAAGCAAGGAGCCTGATGCAGGATTCAATCTGGGATCATGACCTGAGCTGAAGGCAGATGCCTAACCAAGTGAGCCACACAAGTGTCCTTTTTTTTTAAGGTTGTATTTTATGTATTTATTTGGGAGAGGAGAGGGAGAATCCCAAGCAGACTCCATGCTGAACTCGATCCCACAACTCAGATCATGACCTGAGCCCAAACCATGAGTCAGATGCTCAACTGACTAAGCCACCCATGTACCCCATGCGCATACAGTGCTCTATAAAGCACTGTGTGCTTTAGGAGAATGACCAAGTGATTATCCTTGAATTATATTTGTTGCTGTACGTAAAGAAAACTAGATCTGAGGATCTGAGAATTGGTTTAATGAACAATAGAAGATGTTTAATGGTAAGCTTATAGGATGCTTTATAACCATTGATTAATGGGCATCTTTTCACAGAGATGTGTCTACCTTCCTCCTCAGAGACATTTCTGACAGGATCTCCACTGGCCTTACAGAGCACTTAGCCAGGAAGACCAACGAACAGGCGTTTGTCAGCTGTAACCTTCAAAGCACAGACAGTAACTTCCATTACTTGTGAAAAGAGGATGAAGGAAATGGAGGCTGTTTCGGAAAAGTTCTAGCAGAGTGGGAGAAGTGAAGATTTGTAATTCATGTACAATATATATTTAAATAAATGGATTGAATTTCAAAACAACAAAAACAAAGGACTTCCCTTGAGTAGCTTATGCCTTGTCTTACATACCTACATAAGAGTATAACAAAAAAACCTAGGTCAACAGTAGAGGGGGACACCTAGATGGCTCAGTCCAGTTAAGTGTCTGTCTTTGGTTCAGGTCATGATCACAACTTCATTTCTTTTTAAGTCTGAATTATAGTCCATTGCATGGGTAGACCACATTTTATTTATCCTTTTTTGAATTGATGGGCATTTGGGTTGTTCCTACTTTTTGGCTATTATGAATAATGTCAACATTTACATATAAGTTTTTGTGTGCGTGTAGTTTTTCATTTCTTTTAGGTAATGTTATGGGCTGGTGGTCATGTTGTAGAAATAATTATGTTTAAATGAGGTCATAAGAGAAGGGACCTGATCTAACAGGATTAGTATCCTTATAAAAGAGACAAGAGAAAGCTATTTTCTCTCTCTCTGTCATGTGAGGACACAGTGAGAAGAGAGCCATCTGCAAGCCAGGAAAGAAGTGCTCACCAGGAATCAAATTGGCTGGCACCTTAACCTTGGACTTGGGCCTCCAGTACTGGGAGAAAATAAACTTCTGTTGTTTAAGTCACTCAGTTTGTGGTATTTTTTTTATAGCAGCTCAAGCCAACAGTGACAGGTAAATCCTAGAAGTGGAGTGGCTGGCTGAGTCACATGGTGATCTTGTTTTACCTTTTGAGTAGGCAATATATACTTAAGATATACCCCCTTAGGTGTACAAAATGTATGTAAAAATATGTTTATTTATTACAGCAGTATATATGATAGAAAAAAGTAACATGTCCACCAGTATAAATTGATTAAATCACAGTCTGTGATTGAGTGCAGCAAAACTCTCTATATACTGGGCACCTGAGTGGCTCAGTCAGTTAAGTGTCTGCCTTCAGCTCAGACCATGATCCCAGGGTCCTGGGATTGAGCCCTGCATCGGGCTCCCAGCTCAGTGGGGAGTCTGCTTCTCCCTCTTCCTTGGCCCCTCCCCCTCTGCTTGTGGTCTGTATCCCACTTTCTCTCAAATAAATAAAATCTTAAAATTCCTGGAATACAGAAAGCAGATGACTGATTGATGAAAGCATTGTGGATAAAGCCATAGCTGAAAATACATAGGGAAGCGGTTGGGGCTGACATAGGATCCAAAAGCTCAGTAGAACCAGACGTATAAGCAGAATAATGTCCCCACCAAGGATATCCATGTCCTCATCCCCAGAACGGTAATTTTGGTACATTCTATGGCAAAGGGGAATTAAAGTTGCAGATGAAATTAAGGTTGCTAATCAGATGACCTTAAAATACGGAGATTATCCTAAATGACCCAGGTGGACCAAAGTAATACAAGGATTTTTCCAAGTGGAAGAGGGAGGGAGGCAGGAAGAGTCAGAGAAGATGTGAGAATGGAAACAAGGTCAGAGTGGTGTGATACGGAAAGGAGTCAACACACCATTTGAAGATGGAGGAAGGGGACGATGAGCCATGGAATACAAGTGGCTTCTGGAAACCAGAAAATGCAAGGAATAGATTATTGCCTGAAGCCTCCAATAGGAACACAGCCCCACTGACACCTTGGTTTTAGCCCAGGGAGAGGTGTTGGACTTCTACAGAACTGAAATGTAATTAATTTATGTTGTTTTAAGCTGCTTCAATTGTGGTGATCTGTTAGAGCACCAGTAGAAACTGAGACAGTGTTGTGCTTGTCCAACACAGAAGTTTGAAAGGACAAACAAATGTGGATGAAAACATTAACTGATGGTCTGTAAAGAAAAGGATGCACTCCTCCTACTACCTCTTTCTTGTACCCCAGTGGAGAAACTAAATCATCATTGCCAGGTATATATCACTAAGCAAAAAAGGTGAGACATCTTCTCTAGAGAGCTAGAAGTCAGTTTCTGGGGAGAATCTGGGCAACTGGCAGAGGTGTTGGTGTCAAACAGCCACACTCTTCTATTTGGCATTTGGGAGCCTTCCTGGAGCATGATGGCTGTTCCCTTCCCTTTCACATGACAATGAGACTTACCATCAAGCAGCCTTCTCAGAAACTCCCACACTTATAGAGCACCTGCAGTATAACAGAGAAAGACCAGGGTAGGAAGGAAGGAAGGAAGGAAGGAAGGAAGGAAGGAAGGAAGGAAGGAAAAGGAAAGGAAAATAAATGAAAGGAAAGGAAAGGAAAGAAGGCAACAAAATTTAATTTAAATTTAAACATTTAAAGGAAACAAATAATTAAGAGAATAGAGAAACCCTTATAATAAGACAAACCATAATCAAAAATATCATTGGAGAGATTTGAGGAGGTAGTGAGTTGACTCTATGACATATTTTTTGTCTACCCAGCAATCACTCCTTGCTCTTTCCTTGTGGAAAGAAATCTGATATTTTTCTCTATGCTTCATGGTCCTATCCGTCACAGGAGGCAGAGGAGGTCAGTCTTTTTCTCTTAAGACCCTCAACCAACTGGATGAGGCCCACCAATACTAAGGAGAGCCATCTGCTTTACCCAGTCTACTGATGTGACTGTTAATCTCATCTAAAATATTCCTTCACAGCAACATTTTGACCAGCGTTTGACCAAATATCTGGGTGCTGTGACCTAGCCTAAGTTGATACAGATAATCTTCACAACCAGTATGATAAAGGGAAAAGTTCCCATGTCAGAAGGGCCAAAAGTTCATAAGAAGAAGCCTGCCAGGAACTTGGCATGATAACCACCAGCTGCTGGGGAACATCTCCCTGGAAGACTGACTCTTCCTTGCAATGGGGCTAGGAGGAGGCCGAACCTTGAAGAAGATTGTAAAATGTTACAATGAGTGAATTCACTTTTGATTTTTTCTATTTTATTTTTTAAAATATTTCATCTTTAAGTAATCTCTATCTACATCCAACATGGGGCTCAAACTCATGACCCCGAGATCAAAAGTTACACAATCCACTGACTGAGCCAGCCAGGCATCCCTGATTTTGTTTTCTTATACAAATCTTTCTCAGAACGTGCTTGTGAACAATTATTCATAGCCTCAACTTCATAATGTCTAATTAGATACCAATGAAATCAATAATCTCCTGAAATTAAGTGGGCTTACCTGAACTTGAAGTTCTTTCTAGTCACCCCACAACTCCAGATGGCTTCTGTACTAAAATAGTTGTCACGGTCCCAATAACAAAAACCAAGAAAGTAAATGTAGACACTGAGAAAGTATGCAGCACAAGAACAACAAAAGGCAAAGACAGATAACCAGGGAGGGAGCAATCAAAGGAGTAAGGAACTCATAAAGGAAGAAGAGACCAGCTAATTGAAAAAAAAAAAAAAAATGGGTGTTCTTAATCTGGGATCTGTGGTCTACTTTTTGGCCTATTAATAGGCCAAAATTATAAGCAAAATTTGTATGTATATGGATGAATGTATGTATATGTATGAAATTATAAGCAAAATTTGTATGTATACGGATAACTTTCTTTAGATTTCCAAAGTGATTCATAACCCCCTGTCGAAAAAAGAAGAGGAAGAAGAAGAAGGAGATGATGGTGGTGATGATGATGATGATGCTGATGGAGAAGGAGGAGGAGGAGAAGAGGAAGAGAAAACCATTGGCATTGGGATATCTGGTTTCCAGGAGTGAACCATTACAGTGTAATGCAGCAGAGACATCCAATAGGATACTGACTGAAAAATGTTCATCGATATGGCAGTTAGATCTATTCTGTGAAGAGTCATTTAGCTTTGTTCCCTCAACTTTCTTTCTACTTCAACTCATGCCAGTCTGCCTTCTGAGTTCAGAACTACCAAAACAGCCCTTGTCAAGGACACTGACATTTATTTTGCAAAATCTAGTTAGTCTTACTCTCTTTTCATCTTCCTTGACTTCTCAGCAGCTAAAACCCCAGTCTACAGGGCCCCTGAGTGGCTCAGATGGTTGTGTCCGCCTTCAGTGCTGGTCATCATCTCCAGGTCCTGGGATCAAGCTCTGTGTCAGTCTCCCAACTCAGCGGGGAGTCTGCTTCTCCGCCTCCCTCTTCCTGCCTCTCCCCCCTGCTTGTACTCTGTCTCTCTCTCAAATGAGTAAATCTTAAAAACGTAACAAAAATAAGACCCCCTTCTTCAAATTTTGCTCCTACCTGTCTGGTTTATGCCACCATTTTCTTTAAAAAAATTTTTTTTAAGTAGGCTCCATGCCCATCTTGGACCTTGAATGCATGACCTTGAACTTCAGAGTCACATACTCTACCCACCAAGCCAGCCAGACACCCCTAAGCCACCACTTTCGTGTGTGTGTACTCTAGATGAAATGACTGTAATAGCTAATAACTGACCTCTCTACTCATCATCTTCCCTCTTAGCTAACCTCTCCCCTGATTCCCATCCTTATTAACTTGTAGCACTAGAAAGATCTTCACCAAAACAATTTTTTTAAAGATTTTATTTGACACAGAGAGATATAGCGAGAGAGGGAACACAAACAGGGGGAGTGGGAGAGGAAGAAGCAGGCTTCCTGCTGAGCAGAGAGCCAGATCCGGGGCTCCATCCAAGGACCTGGGATCATGACCTGAGCTGAAGGTAGATGCTTAAATGACTGAGCCACACAGGTACCCCTTTAAAAAAAAAAAATTAAGGATCTTATTTGACAGAGAAAGAGTGGAAACAGGGAGAGCAGCAGGCAGAGGGAGGAGAACCAGGCTCCCCACTGAGCAAGGAGCCTGATGCTGGGCTCAATCCCATCCCAGGCCCCCAAGACCATGATTTGAGCTGAAGGCAGCCGCTTAACCCACTGAGCCACCCAGGTGCCCCTAGAAAGATATTTAATAACTGTAAGGTCAGTATTTCCCACTGCAGAATCTTCATATATGCTCTTTCTTAGGCCTGTAATGCTCTTCTTCCAGTTTTTCTTTTAAGATTTATTTATTTACTTATGAGAGAGAGAGAGAACCTGAGCGCATGCACTCAGGTGTGGGAGGGGGTGGGGGGAGAATCTTCAAGTAGAATCCCCCAGCTCAGGGAGACAGCTGACTCAATCCCTGGGGTGGGGTGGGGGGAGGATTGATCCCATGGGGCTCAATCCCACAACCTGTGAGATCATGACCTGAGCCAAAACCAAAAGTCTGACACTCAACTGGCTAAGCCAGTTTGTTGTTGTGTTTTTATTTTTGTTTTTTAAACATTGCTAGATCCTCTTATCTTCCACCTATCAGTTCAAATAACCATCTTGAAAGTTATCTTCCCCTTACCTTCCTACTCTAAGTTGGTTACATCTTATGACAGCACCCTCTGTTTCCTTTATTGCACTTAGCACAATCTGAAATTAATTATTTATTTTATTTATGTATCATCTGTCTCATGCCATTAGAATATACATGTCCCAGGCCTGGAACATTGCATCTCTTTTTCACTGTTAGACCTCCAATGCCTGAAAACAGTGTTTGGTGCAGAGCTGACACTCACTAGATATTTACTCAGTGCACCAATGACAAAACTCAAAAGATTCCATTGCAAATATTCAGTATTTTAAGTTTGAGCTTTTCTCTATAATGTTTTAAATACAACTTTTATTTTTATTTATTTACTTAATTTATTTTTAAAGATTGTATTTACCTATTTATTTGAGAGAGAGAAAGAGAGCAAGCAGGGGGAAGGAGCAGAAGGAGAGGGACAAGTAGACTCCGTGCTGAGCACAAAGCCTGACATGGAGCTCGATCCCTGTCATTAGAACAGGAGACAACGACCCTAGCCAAAGTCAAGAGTTGAATGCTTAACTGACTGAGCCACCCAGACACCCCTTAAGTATGATTTTTACAACAAAAGGTAAGAATTAATCCTATCATTGGAAGAACAAATATTGTGAAAATGTCTATGCTACCTAAAGCAATCTACACATTTAATGCAATCCCTATCAAAATACCATCATTTTTTTCAAAGATATGGAACAAACAATCCTAAAGTTTATATGGAACCAGAAAAGACCTCGAATAGCCAGAGGAATATTGAAAAAGAAAGCCAAAGTTGGTGGCATCACAATTCCAGACTTCAAGCTCTATTACAAAGCTGTCATCATCAAGACAGTGTGGTACTGGCACAAAAACAGACACATATCAATGGAACAGAATAGAGAGCCCAGAAATAGACCCCCAACTCTATGGTCAACTAATCTGCGACAAAGCAAGAAAGAGGTCCAATGGAAAAAGGACAGTCTCTTCAACAAATGGTGTTGGGAGGGGTGCCTGGGTCACTCAGTGGGTTGGGCCTCTGCCTTCAGCTCGGGTCATGATCTTGGGATCCTGGGATGGAGCCCCGCATCGGGCTCTCTGCTCAGCAGGGAGCCTGCTTCTCCCTCTCTCTCTGCCTGCCTCTCTGCCTACCTGTGATCTCTCTCTGTCAAATAAATACAAATCTTTAACAAGTGGTGTTGGGGAAGTTGGACAGCCACATGCAGAAAAATGAAAGTGGACCATTTCCTTACACCACACACAAAATAGACTCAAAATGGATGAAGGACCTCAATGTGAGAAAGGAATCCATCAAAATTCTTGAGGAGAACAGAGGCAGCAACCTCTTTCTACCTCAACCACAGCAACTTCTTCCTAGGAACATCGCCAAAGGTAAGGGAAGCAAGGGCAAAAATGAACTATTGGGATTTCATCAAGATCAAAAGCTTCTGCACAGCAAAGGAAAGTCATCAAAACCAAAAGACAACTGACAGAATGGGAGAAGATATTTGCAAATGACATCAGATAAAGGGCTAGTATCCAAAATCTATAAAGAACTTATCAAACTCAACACCCAAAGAACAAAGAATCCAATCAAGAAATGGGCAGGGACGCCTGGGTGGCTCAGTTGGTTAAGCAGCTGCCTTCGGCTCAGGTCATGATCCCAGCGTCCTGGGATCGAGGTCCGCATCGGGCTCCTTGCTCGGCAGGGAGCCTGCTTCTCCCTCTGCCTCTGCCTGCCATTCTGTCTGCCTGTGCTCGCTCTCTCCCCCTCTCTCTCTGATAAATAAATAAAATCTTAAAAAAAAAAAAAAGTCTTTAAAGAAATGGGCAGAGGACATGAACAGACATTTCTGCAAAGAAGACATCCAGATGGCCAACAGACACATGAAAAAGTGCTCCACATCACTTGGCATCAGAGAAATACAAATCAAGACCACAATGAGATACCACCGCACACAAGTCAGAATGGCTAAAATTAACAAGTCAGGAAATGACAGATGCTGGCAAGGATGTGGAGAGAGAAGAGCCCTCCCCTACACTGTTGGTGGGAATGCAAGCTGGTGCAACCACTCTGGAAAACAGCATGGAGGTTCCTCAAAAAGTTGAAAATAGAGCTACCCTATGACCCAGCAATTGCACTACTGGGTATTTACCCTAAAGATACAGATGTAGTGATCTGAAGGGGCACATGAACCCAAATGTTTATAGTAGCAATATCCAAAATTACCAAGCTATAGAAAGAAGGAGAGGGACAAGTAGACTGCCACATCTTCTTTATCCATTCATCTGTTAATGGGTATCTAGGTATATATTAATATATATATATATATATATAATGCAGCCATCAAAAGAAATGAAATCTTGCCATTTGCAACAATGTGGATGGAACTAGAGGGTATTATGCTTAGCGAAGTAAGTCAGTCAGAGAAAGACAATTATCATATTATCTCCCTGATATGAGGAAGTTGAGAGGCAATGTGGGGGGTTTGTGGGGTAGGAAAAGAATAAAAGAAACAAGATGGAGTCGGGAGGGAGACAAACCATAAGAGACTCTTATTCTCACAAAACAAACTGAGGGTTGCCAGGGGAAGGGGAGTAGGGAGAAGGTGGTTGGGCTATGGACATTGGGGAGGGTATGTGCTATGGTGAGTGCTGTGAAGTGTGTAAACCTGGCAATTCACAGACCTGTACCCCTGGGGCTAATTATACATTATATGTTAATAAAAGATTAAAAAAAAAAAGAATCCTATAAACCTATGCTGTAGAGAAACCAAGGGTTATGGGGACTGAGGAATCACCTTGGTGATTTGAAGTCACTGATGAAGCCAGAAGGCCAGGCTGAAAGGGATTAAAGTGAGAAGGAGGTGAGGAATGAGAGACAGGGTGTACACACCTCTTTACGGGGAAGATTGAGCAGAGTGAGTACTTCAAGTAGAGAACATAGTCGAGGCAGCAGTGTACCAGATCAATGTGACAAGAATAGGACTGAAGGCAGAGAGATCATGATTTCCCTCTAGATAAAACTGTGCAAATACTGTCACAATTTAGTGGAGAGAAGGCATGTCTGGGTGGCTCAGTTGTTGAAGCGTCTGCCTTCAGCTCAGGTCATGATCCCAGGGTTGTGAGATCAAGCCCCACATCTGGCTCCCTGCTCAATGGGGAGCCTGCTTCTCCCATTCCCCCTGCTTGTGTTCCCTCTCTGGCTGTCTCTCTCTTTGTGTCAAATAAATAAATAAAATATTTTAAAAAATTAAGTGTAGAGAAGAAAATATTTTACAAAGAAAAAGCAGATTCATGTTTTCTGTGTCTGTTGTGGGGTGGTGTGAATTTGGTAGATGCCAAACAATTTTCAAGAATGGTGGGTTTTTCTCTGCCAAAAGGAAATTTAAAAACCTTCAGGTTAAAAAGTCCACAGCTCTTTTTAGGACATCTATGAAGGTCAGTAAATAACTTACCTGCTTCAGTTTTTGTCTAAGTTAGGGTTAAACGTATCTTCCAACAGATTCACATCAAAACCACATTAACAGAACACCTCACACCAGTTAGAATGGCCAAAACTAACAAGAGAGTAAACAATGTGTGTTGGAGAGGATGTAGAGAAAGGGGAATCCTCTTATCTTACACTGTTGGTAGGAATGCAGGTTGATACAGCCACTTTGGAAAACAGTGTGGAGATTCCTTAAGAAATTAAAAATAGAGCTTCCCTATGACCGTGCAATTGCACTACTGGGTATTTACCCCCAAAGATGCAGATGTAGTGAAAAGAAGGGCCATCTGTACCCCAATGTTCATAGCAGCAATGGCCACGGTCGCCAAACTGTGGAAAGAACCAAGATGTCCTTCAATGGATGAATGGATAAGGAAGATGTGGTTCATGTATACTATGGAGTATTATGCCTCCCATAGAAAGGATGAATACCCAACTTTTGTATCAACATGGATGGGACTGGAAGAGATTATGCTAAGTGAAATACATCAAGCAGAGAGAGTCAATTATCATATGGTTTCACTTATTTGTGGAGCATAAGGAATAAGGCAGAGGACATGGGGAGATGGAGAGGAGAAGTGAATTGGGGGAAATCCAAGGGGGAGACGAACCATGAGACACTGTGGACTCTGAGAAACAGAGTTTTGAAGGGGCGGGGGGGGGGGAAGTTGGGTGAGCCTGGTGGTGGGTATTATGGAGGGCACATATTGCATAGAGAACTGGGTGTGGTGCATAAACAATGAATTCTGGTACACTGAAAAGAAATTTTTTTAAAAAGTGCAACTTTTGTCTCCAAAAGTTGCATTTCATGCATGCATGATGTATACTTAAAATACATGGTGTTAGACTTTGGAGTTCATTATTTGTCCAGTGCTCCTCGGGGCACAGTTTAGGAACTACAGAGATAGTGCGAATTCATGTTTCTTCTGTCTGCTTTAGCCCGTGTGACTTTGAAGGAGTTTGCTAATAAATCAATTACTAAATAAAGATATTAATAATTACTTCAAAAAAACAAGTGTCCTCCAACCTTCATGAGTGCAAGAAGCTTGGTCAAAATAAACAGTGGTAAAGTCCATCAAAGACGAGCCTGTAGTCTGTCAAAGTTGGGTTTATTGACTTGCTGAAACAAGTGAGACCAGACGCACCAGAGTAACTGGGGGAGTCTAACTAAAGAAAAGGGATCAGAAGAGACAGAGATCGCATAGGATTGGTTGGAATATAGGCAAGAATTAAGCAGGCTCTTGTCTAAGCTATGAAGCGAACTCTAAGGTATAGAATCCTTGACAACTGCAAAGCTAAAATAAATATGGAATGTTCTATCTGAAAACCCCTCATGTGAAGCTCTATACCTGGATTGGAAAAATGTCAAAATGATGCATGTGGCTCAGCTCAGCCAGGCAGGCAGGGGTGTTCCATTCTTACTGGTAGGATTTAAAACAACAAAGCTTCTGCAAGTTTGTTCTAGGCAGAAAGGTTTTTCATCTTAGGTCCTTTCATTAATCAAAAAACCCAGTTTTTATAGATTCACAATTAGTATCTATCTCATGTACTGAAATTCTTCTCAACTTTCATAGCATGAATGCTACCTCCCTGAGTTTCCCTTGAGTGGGTTCAGCTAGTGATAACGACATCGCAGGTGTCGTGTGTTTTGATCACGTACCAGACCCCACTGCTAACCGACTATTTTTTTTTTCCTGATTCAAAACTTTAAATTTTGCTAACCGACTATTTGTGTCGTGTCATCCGATCCTCACAACAAGCCGTTTGAGCCTTTGAGCTAGTTACATAGAATGCTGAGGCTCAGAAAGCAGCATGCCTAAGGAATTTGCTGTTACTGTATTTACTTTCATTCTGCCTCATGTTAATAATAATAATTTAATAATAATAATAATATTTGTCGTTTTTGAGGCACCAACACCATCTTTTCCTCTGGGACTACACGTGTCCTACGTGCTAAACTGCGTAAACGCGGTACTGAGTAACAGGCAAACTAGAACGTGCACGGTCATTGGCCTGTTTTGACTGGGTTTGCGGGAAGCACCAGTGCAACACGGGGGCCCACAGGCTGTGCGGGTTTGGGTGGATGGACTGAACGTCCATTTGGCTCCCGAGACCCTAGTCTATTACGTTCACGCCTGAGCGCCAGCGGCCGCCGCTCGTCTCGCGGAGGCGGGACTTCCTATCTTCCTAAAGAAGCACTTCCGGCCAAAGCCGGAAGCTTCGCTGCGGACCGGCGCGTGCGAGGGTCGAGGTTCGGACCACCCCGGTAGCCGCGGGGCAGGTGAGCTTCGGAGGGACTGAGGGGCTGTGGGAGCCAAACGCGGGTGGCTGGCCTGTGGCCGGTGCGTCACCCGGCGGTGCTTCAGTCCTTCTGTCCTCTCCTAGAAACTTCTCGGGTTGTCGGAGTCGGGTGGTGCCTGCTCTCTGCCACCCTTGTCAGACCGAAACCCGGACGTGCGGGCCGGAAAGGAGTCGGGGCGGGTGGGGGCCCGGCGTCGGCCGCGGGCGACGGGGCGGGTGGGCCGCGCCGCCCAGCACTGTGTGGTGGCGCGTGACTTGGGAGGAGGGGAGATGGCTCCGGTGAGAGAAATGGCCCCGAACTTCCCGTCATTTAGCGTCTGTGACGGGGAGGTAACGTGAAGGAGGCGCCGAACTTGGAGCGTTTTGGAGAAGTTCCATTGCCGGCCGCTGGGGATGGGCCTGGGTGGTGGGTGTCCGCGGGAGGGCGTGACGTCCCTGTCTGCGGGGGCCGCGTCTGGTGGAGAGGTCGGGGCTCTCTGGCCCCGGGCTGCAGGACGGAGACAGCGGGGACGAAGGACCGGGAGGGCGACTTCGTGTGTGACAGCGGCCCAGCGGGCGCTGCCGTCTGAGATTCGTCCCAGCGTCCCCATCCCTTCACTTCTCACCTTTGTCTCCGCTGTCACACACAGCACGTTGCTGGGGACGTTAAAAACCCAGGTCGACAGACTCTGCCTTTTGACCGTCCGGTGTTTGTAACTCATTGTCGTAACTGAGGTGTTGTTCAGGCGCGGACCTCCGGAGTCGCCCGTCACCCTCGCGCCGCGCGTGTAATCCGGCGGCGAATCACGAGATTGTCAGACCCCGGGCCTCTCACTTCTCTGCGCCGGTTTGCAGCCCTGTCACCCGGGCTGCTGCCGGCCCCCTAACCCGTCCGCTGTTCTTCCAGCCTCTTTTCATCCCAGCATCTAAGGCGACCCTCCTTAGGGGGTTGCCCTGCTTTCCGAAGTCCGGCGAGGACTCCCGTTACACCCAGGGTAAGAGCTGAAGCTACCGCTGCTCTTTGCCCCGCCCTCCGGCCTCTTCAGGCACAGCCCGGCCTCGGGGTGTTTGCAGTTGGGGCTCCTTTGCCTGAACTGCTCTCCCCCGCATCTGTGCACCCGGTTTAGTCCCCTAACTCCCTCATTTATGGGTATACCGCCATCGCAGCCGGTCTCCCCGACGCGGCTTTCCCGGACCTCCCCGTTGTGCTCGCCGTGGTTTAACACGCCCGGTGCGTTCTTCATTCGTCGGACCCGCGGGGCTTGCCCGCTGGGTTGGAAACTGCGCGAGGACATCTTTGTACGTTCTGTTTACCGCTGTATTCCTGGTGTCTAACGCAGTGTCTGCTCCCCGTGGATTTTCTATAATGTAACTGGAAGGAATGGATTGGAAGGAATGGATTGGATTTTCTATAATGTAACTGTGGAAGAAGTACCATCTTACACTTGGTACTTCTGTGCTTTCTTTTCTTGCCTTTTTTTTGGATTGAGGTTTGACCTTGTGTATTTTCTCTTTTCATTTTTTTCTTCTGTGTTTCCTTGGAAGATAATATTACTCTGGTACTCTATACTTACAGGGCTAACCTTTTAATTTTTAATTTAGCAATGCATACTTAATTGAATCTAATTCAATCTTAAGTAAATCTTAACCTCGCCGCACAGTATTGTTTTTACCTTTGTTTTACCTTTGTCTGATTTTAAACAACTTCTTGGATCATCTCTATACTTATTTTTGTAAGATGTACATGTTCAACAATAAAACTAGAGTTGTTACTATTTTCTGGTGGTTTTGATTTTTTCTTTTTGACTTTTTTTTTTTTTAAGATATTTACTTGAGAGAGAACATGAGCAGGGGTAGGGGGCTTGTAAGGGGGAGGTCAGAGGGAGATGGAAAAGCACCCACTGAGCAGGGGCTCTCTCTGGGACTCTGAAATCATGACCTGAGTCTAAGGTAGGTGCTTAACCCAGTGAGCCATCCAGGTGCCTCTTCTGATTGATTTATTAAAGTCAGTTTATCATACACTTAATAGAATATTTGTTGTATACTTAGCACGTCAGACTTTATTTTTTTTAAAGTGTATGATACTTTCCCTACTTTAGCATTTTGCTGGAAAATACAAGAGTCCACTAGAAAACAATATGGCAGACAATAAGAGTGAAATGAATATGACCAGAGAATGAAACTAAATATACACTGTATGTTAACTAACTTGAATTTAAATTAAAAAAAAAATATATGACCCAGAGAGTAATTAGGGTCTGCCTGAAAGGAGAAACATTATAGTTTGCCAATTATTAGGAGTGCTGGGATGAATTTGTGGAAGAGTGGTTTGGGGAGATTTGCTGGTATTTAAAAGTGTATAAAGAAGGGGCACAAAGTTAGTGATTAATTTTATTCTTATTCATACAGTTTTGTTATAAAAATTGTGGTTTTTTTTAAGATTTTATTTATTTGACAGATCACAAGTAGGCAGAGAGGCAGGCAGAGGGGGAGGGAGAAGCAGGCTCCCTGCTGAGCAGAGAGCTCAATGCGGGGCTTGATTCCAGGACTTTAAGATCATAACCTGAGCCTAAGGCAGAAGCTTAACCCACTGAGCCACCCAGGCGCCCCAAAAATTGTGGGTTTGATATAGATTTTGCACATTGGTGTTTTAGAGAGGAGTGCCTTTAGTCTCTTAGGAAATGCTTAAAGCTTTTTGGGGGACCTACTTAAAATTTCGTGAGATATGGTCGCCTGGTTGGCTTAGTGGATTAAGCCACTGCCTTCAGCTCAGGTCATGATCTCAGGGTCCTGGGATCGAGCCCCGCATCAGGCTCTCTGCTCAGTGGGGAGCCTGCTTCCCCTGCTCTCTCTGCCTGCCTCTCTGCCTCCTTGTGATCTCTGTCTGTCGAATAAATAAAATCTTTAAAAAAAAAATTTCGTGAGGGGCGCCTGGGTGGCTCAGTGGGTTAAAGCCTCTGCCTTCAGCTCAGGTCATGGTCCCAGGGTTCTGGGATCGAGCCCCGAATCGGGCTCTCTGCTCAGCAGGGAGCCTGCTTCCCCTGCTCTCTCTGCCTGCCTCTCTGCCTCCTTGTGATCTCTGTCTGTCGAATAAATAAAATCTTTAAAAAAAAAATTTCGTGAGATAATTCAGTATGTGAAGGCTAAGAATTTACTGTCAGGTTGTAGTAAAACTTGGGAGACAGGCTTTGACATTTAGCATAAAAGGACAGCAAGACATGGTAAGTGAAGTAAGCCAGTCACAGAGACAAATAGTGTTTGATTCCACTGACATGAGATACCTCGAGTAGTCAGGTTCATAAAAACATAAGGTAGGGGCTGGGGAGGAAGGGCTATGGGAGTTGTTTAATGGGTATAGAGCTTCAGTTTGGCTGGATGAAAAAGTTTTGATAATTGCTTGCCCAACAATGTGACTATATCTAATGCCACTGAACTGTATTCTTAAAAATGGTGAAGATGGGGACGCCTGGGTGGCTCAGTTGGTTGAGCGGCTGCCTTCGGCTCAGTTTATGATCCCAGCGTCCTGGGATCGAGTCCCACATCGGGCCCCTTGCTCAGCGGGGAGCCTGCTTCTCCCTCTGCCTCTGCTGCCACTTGGCCTGCCTGTGCTTGCTCTCTCTCTCTCTTTCTCTGGCAAATAAATAAATAAAATCTTAAAAAAAAATGGTGAAGATGGGGGAGCCTCGATGGCTAAGTGGATTAGGGCCTCTGCCTTTGGCTCAGGTCATGATCTCGAGGTCCTGGGATTGAGCCCCACATTGGGCTCTCTGCTCAGCGGGGAGCCTACTTCCCTTCCTCTCTCTCTCTGCCTGCCTCTCTGCCTACTTGTGCTGTCAAATGAATAAAATCTTCAAAAAAAATGGTGAATATGATCAATTTTATGTGTATTTTACAACTAAAAACTTTTTTTTTTAAGAACAGCAGATGGGTTTGTTTAAAATTCTGCTAAATGCAAGCACCTCGCTGGCTCAGTTGGTAGAGCATGTGACTCTTGGTCTTAGAGTTGTGAGTTTGAGCCCTGCATAGGGGGTAGAGCTTACTTTTAAAAAAAAAATGGGCTAAATACTTGGGAATTGTAACATTTTGGGGTAATTTTTTTTTTTTAAGATTTTATTTATTTGACAGAGAGATAGCACACGTAGGCAGAGCAGCAGGCGGAGGGGGAGGGAGAGGGAGAAGCAGGCTTTCTGCTGAGCAGGGAGCCCGATGTGGGACTCCATCCCAGGACTCTGGGATCATGACCTGAGCCAAAGGCAGCCGCTTAACCAACTGAGCCACCCAGGCGCCCCTGGGTGGTAATTTTTTTAAAAAGATTTTATTTGTTTCAGAGAGAGAGATAGCATGAGCACGAGGGAGGGGGAGAGAGAGAGAGATGAGCATGAGCCTGATACAGGACTCAATCCCAGGACCCTGGGCTTATGACCTATGCCAAAGGCAGATGCTTAACCAGCTGAGCCACCCAGGTGCCCCAGCTTATTGAAATTAAACTTCCCCATATCAGCTACTGTTATTCTGAATGTGATATAGTTCTTTGATTTATGGAATATTTCCCCTTACCTAAATATAGAATCTCTAATTTATGATGTTAATGATCTTAATCATTAAGAGATCTTAATGACTACATTGACTGTATATGTTGAGCACTTCTACACATAAAAACTCATTTAATTCTCACAACATCTATGGAGTAGGTCCTAATACTATCTACATTTTACAGATGAGGAAACTGAGACACAGAGAGATTAGATTATCCCGTGTCCCATTCTGTTCTGTAGTGGACAAAGTCGAATTTCTCTCCAGTAGCCTGGCTGCATATAATGTCCAAATTATGTTAAATAGGAACAAATATCTTAATTCTTAGGTGTTTTGCAGTATTCTTTCAGTCCTAGGAGAAAGAAACTGTGTTCAAACTAATGTAAACAAAAGAAAGACTACTGTTTCATTTAACTGGGCTAATGAAAGGCTTCAGGCATAGTTGGATCACCTCCACTTCCCTTTCTGGCCTTACTTTCAGACAAATTTTTCCAAATAGTGGCAGAGGTGCCTCTCAGCTATTCCAGGTTTAAGTGGTCCTTTTGTTTTAAGGTCTAGGGAAAGAGAGAGATGGATCCTGTCTTCAAGAGCCCATGTTATTTTCTAAAAGACTGACTCTCTTTGGGTTAGGATCTTTACATATGGACCAGTTGCTATATGCCAGAAATGGAGGTGTGGAGTCATCATATTGGCCGTCGTGTGTGTCCACTCCTCCAGTGGATGAGTGACAGGCCACCAAGCCAAGAGAGTACACTTCCCGCAGGGGAAGCTAGCTGAAAAGGCAAAAAATAGGTGAGAACCGTTTCGATAGTATAGATAGAGCTCTAGGTCTCTGCTAGGTGCTTTCCCAGGTTAAGATTCTTCTACCTTTTTTTTTTTTTTTAATGACTTTATTTGTTTGAGAGGGAGAGAGAGAGAGGGAATGAGAGGAGAGAGGTCAGTGGGAGAAACAGACTCCCTGCCAATTAGAGAGCCCTGTGTGGGACTCGATCCCACGACTCCAGGATCATGACTTGAGCCGAAGGCAGTTGCTTTAGCCGAAGGCAGTTGCTTTACCAGCTGAGCCACCCGGGCACCCAAGATTCTTCCACTCTTAAACAATAATAGTCATTTTTAGAAGAATTCTTAGAAGAATTAAAGAAATTATTAGCATTTTGAATGGATATTGTGCAGCTAAGATAAAGAAAAGGAAAGCATGTGCTATATGTTGAAGACTTACCACCAAACTCCTCTCATGCCCTCAAATTTAATTTGCTTCTTTATCAAGGATAAAGACCCCTTTAGCAGTCTGATAAATCTTGTGAGCACCTTAGAATTTGTTTTTAAGATTTTAGTTATCTCCATACCCAACGTAGGGCTTGAAGTCAGAACCCCAAGATCAAGAGTCACACACACTACTGACTGAGCAGCCAGTCACCCTTAAAATGTTTGGGGTTTTTTGTTTGTTTGTATTTTATTTATTTATTTGAGAGAGTGCCAGTGCAAGAGAGAGCACATGCGAGGGAGGGGCAGAAGGAGAGGGATAAGCATACTCCCTGCTGAGCAGGGAGCCTGAAGTGGGGCTCTGTCCCAGGACCCTGAGGTCATGACCTGAGCTGAAGGCAGACGCTTAACTGACTGAGCCACCCAGGCGTCCCTAAAGGTTTTTTTTTCAAGATTTATTTATTTGAGAAAGAGTGAGATAGAGAACGAGTGGAGGGAGGGGCAGAGAGAGAGAAGCAGGCTCTCTGTGGAGCAGGGAGCCTGACATGGAACTCGATCTCAGACCTCTAGGATTATGACCTAGAGGCAAAGGCAGACACTTAACTGACTGAGCAACCCAGGTGCCTTAAGGTGTTTTTAAATATAGAAAACACATAGCATTTCATATAGAACTTCTACAACTCAGCACCCAAACCCCAAATAATCCAGTTAAGAAATGGACTGAAGATATGAATAGACATTTTTACATGAAATAAGGCTCAAAATCACTCACCTTCAGGGAAATACAAATCAAAACTACAATGAGATATCACTTTATACTAGTCAGAATGGCTAAAATGAACAACAAAGGAAACAACAGGTGTTGGTGAGGATGTGGAGAAAGGGGAACCCCCTTGCACTGTTGGTGGGAATGCAAACTGGTGTGGCTCCTGTAGAAAACAGTGTGGAGATTCCTCAAAAAGTTAAAACTAGAGCTACCCTATGATCCAGCAATTGCACTGCTAGGTATTTACCCAAAGGATACAAAAATACAGATTAAAAGGGGGTACATGCACCCCAATGTTTATAGCAGCATTATCAACAAGAGCCAAATTATGCAAAGAGCCTAAATGTCCATCAACTGATGAATGGATAAAATGGGGCACATGCATACAATGGAATATTATGTAGCCTTAAAAAAGAATGAAACCTTGCCATTTGCAACCATGTGGGTGGAGCTAGAGAGTATAACCCTAAGTGAAACAAGTCAGAGAAGGACAAATACCGTATGATTTCACTTGTGTATTTTAAGACACCCAACAAACATGGGGGAGGGATAAAAAAGGAGAATCAAGAAACAGACTCTTAATTATAGGGAACAAACTGATGGTTACCAGCAGGTGGGTGAGAGGATGGGTGAAATAGGTGATGGGGATTAAGGAGGGCACTTGTGATGAGCACTGGATGTTTGGATGGAATGCTGAATCACTAAATTCTGCACCTGAAACTAGTGTTACAATATATGTTAACTAACTGGAATTTAAATAAAAATTTTGGGGGGAAATAGAAAATATATAAGGATTTCAGATGAAATCCAGTTATGTGAAATGAAGTTTTTATGTCAAGAGACATAAAAATTGGGACGCCTGGGTGGCTCAGTTGGTTAAGCAGCTGCCTTCGGCTCAGGTCATGATCCCAGCGTCCTGGGATCGAGGTCCGCATCGGGCTCCTTGCTCCGCAGGGAGCCTGCTTCTCCGTCTGACTCTGCCTTCCACTCTGTCTGCCTGTGCTGGCTCTCGCTCGCTCTGACAAATAAATAAAATAAAATCTTTAAAAAAAAAAAAAGAGACATAAAAATTGTAATCATGTGTTCATTAACATTAAATGACAAAAATCTAGTGGCAGGTCTAATACTGTAATTTTGAAATAGCGATGCTTATAAAGAATATCTTGAGATATCTGAAATATCCATAATGTGATATGAAATATCTCTGATCACAGGTGCTCTAATCCAACTGATTTTTTGGCCTATACGCACAGTTTCAGTGAGAAGTTAGTGAATATCTTTAGGGGATACCTTGAAAACCTATGGACTTAGGTGCTGCCCAGGTAGTCAGCCCAGTGCTCCAACCACCAGGTGAGAGTGAGGTCTCACTCTGTTCTTGTTAGTTGGCCCTGATTCCCAGTTGCATGACTTGTACTGTTTCTTTGACCAGGCCTCCCAGATGCAGTCTTTGGGTTTCTGAGAAACATTCACTTGGACTGTCCCTTATTGTGCTGTTCCCAGTCTTTGGGAGCCATCTATGTTTTCTTGAATCCTTTAATACCAGATATTAACCTTGATCTCCCTTCAGTCTGAATTTCTGGTGGTCATGACTTGATCACCTAGATATATTCCCTCCCATCTTTTTATTTTTTTAAGATTTTATTTATATATTTCAGAGAAAGTGTGCATGTGAGAAAGAGGGGTGGGGATGGGGGTTGGTGGAGGCGGAGGGGGAGAGGGAGAGGCAGAGAAAATCTCAAGTAGACTCCACGCTGAGTGCAGAACCAGATGAGGGGTTGGATTTCATGACCCGGTGTCCCAATTAAAGCTGAAGCAAATCAAAACTCTACAAAACTTAAAATATTTTAAGTTTTTTATTAATTAAGTTTTTAAAAAAGATTTTGATTTGACACAGAGAGACACAGGGAGAGAGGGAACATAAGGAAGGGGAGTGGGAGAGGGGGAAGGAAGCAGGCTTTCAGATGCAGGGTTCCATCCCAGGACCCTGGGATCATGACTTGAGCTGTAGGCAGACACTTAATAACTGACCACCAAGGTGCCCATAAATTTCTGATTTTTAAAGTTGCACTAAAATACAGATAACATTGAGCGTCTTTTTTTTTTTTTTAAGATTTTATTTATTTATTTGTCAGAAAGAGAGAGAAAGCACACAAGCAGGCAGAGAGGCAGGCAGAGGCAGAGAGAGAGGCAGGCTCCCTGCTGAGCAAGGAGCCCGATTCGGGACTTGATCCCAGGACCCCTGGGAGCATTACCTGAGCCGAAGGCAGCAGCTCAACCCACTGAGCCACCTGGGCGTCCCTTTTTTTTTTTTTTTTTTAAGATCTTATTTTTAAGTAATCTCTACCTCCAGAGTGGGCTTGAACTCACAGCCCTGAGATTAAGAGTGGCACACTCCACTGACTGAGCCGGCCTGGCACCCCAGACCATTTGAACAGTGCAGTAGTGTTCAGTAGTACTACAGTTCAGTAGTGTTAAGTAAATTCACATCGTTGTACAAACATCACCACCATCTGTCTCCAGAACTCCTTTCATTTTGCAGAACTGAAACTCTTAGCCATTAAACAACACTTTCTCCCTTCCACAGCTCTTGACACCCACAAATCTACTTTCTCTCTCTATGCATTTGATGACTCTAGGTACTTTTAAGTGGAATCATACAGTATTTGTCTTTACTGGCTTGTTTCACTTAACGGGATGTCCTCAGGGTTCATCCATGTTGTATCATGAAGCAGAATTCCCTTTCTTTTTTTTTTTCTTTAAAGATTTTATTTAGTTATTTGACAGAGATCACAAGGAGACAGAGAGGCAAGCAGAAAGAGAGGGGGAAGCAGAGAGCCCAATGCGGGGCCCAATCCCAGGACCCTGAGATCACGAGCTGAAGGCAGAAGCCCCAACCCACTGAGCCATCTGGGTGCCCCTTCCTTTCTTTTTAAGGCTTAATAATATTGTATGCATACACCACATTGATATTTGGGTTAGTTCCATCTTTTGGATCTCTTGGGTCTTTGTGAATAATAGCACTGTGAACATGGTTGCAAAGTACCTGCTTGTGTCCTTCCTTTTAGTTCTTTTCAAATATTTTATTTGAGGAATTATGTAGTCCTCATCATGAAGAACATACAGGAAATTGTTTAGATTTTAAAAACATTATGAGAAAGATCAGTAAACCAACAGGAAAATGGATAAAGGATATGAACAGTTCATGGAAAAGGGAATCAAAATGAAGAGATGCTCAGCTTTCTTCGTAAAAGAAAATGTAAATAAAATGTGTATTTCACTTGTCTGACTGACAACCAAAATTGTGTTAATATTTTGTGAAGGACAGTGTGATGACACAGGGGCTCAAAGAGTGCTGCTGGGACTGTGAATTGGTACAGCCACTAAAAAGGGACATTTGTTAATGCCTATAAGCATTAAAAATGCACATACCCTTTGACTTAGCAAACCTGTTTTGAGAATTTACTACAGATATATATTTTTAAAGATTTTATTCATTTGTTTGACAGGTAGAGGTCACAATTAGGCAGAGAGGCAGGCAGATAGAGAGAGAGGAGGAAGCAGGCTCCCCGCTGAGCAGAGAGCCAGATGCGGGACTCGATCCCTGGACCCTAAGATCATGAGCTGAGCTGAAGGCAGAGGCTTTAACCCACTGAGCCACCCAGGTGCCCCTCTACAGATATTTTTGCACAGGTATAAAAAAATAAATGAGCAGGTTTAGTCTTTGCAGTATTATTTGTAATAGCAAAAACTTGGGAGTAACCGAAGTCCATCAGTTTGAAGACTGGTTAAATCACTCTGTATCTATACTTGGGAGTAACCGAAGTCCATCAGTTTGAAGACTGGTTAAATCACTCTGTATCTATACAAATACTATGCAGCCAGAAAAAATTTAAAAGCTCCTGACATGGCTGTAGATAAATTTCCAGGTTATATTATTGAATGAAAATGTAAGGAACAAAACCACATATGTAGTATGGTACCATTTGTGTAAAGAAAGAAGAAAAATACTGGTGTGAATAAGCTTAAAATAGGTAAGGAAGTATATAGAAGGTACTAATAAAGCTGTTGCCAGCAGGAAGAGATAATGACTAGCAGGAGTGGAAAGGAAGCTTTCAGTGTATTCCTTTTATACTTCTTTGAGTGTCATCTTTTTAAAAAATTAAGTGAGAAAGATGTGCCTATAAAAATACAAGGATTGGGGTGCCTTTGTGGCTCGTCTGCTTTTGGCTCAGGTCATGATCCCAGGGTCCTGAGATCGAGCCCTGCATCAGGCTCCCCACTCCACAGGAAGCCTGCTTCTCCCTCTCCCACCCCTCCTGCTCGTGTTCCCTTTCTCTCTCTCTCAATCTCTGTCAAATAAATACATAAATAATCTTTTAAAAAAAGAAAAAGAAAAATACAAGGATGAAATGGAAAAAGAGACCGCCTAACCAGTGACTTCCAGACACTTGAACAGACTTCTTAAGAAAAACATCAGTAGGGGCGCCTGGGTGGCTCAGTGGGTTAAAGCCTCTGTCTTTGGCTCAGGTCATGGTCTCAGGGTCCTGGGATGGAGCCCCGCATTGAGCTCTATGCTCGGCAGGGAGCATGTTTCCTCCTCTCTCTCTGCCTGCCTCGCTGCCTAATTGTGATCTCTGTCTGTCAAATAAATAAGTAAAATCTTAAAAAAAAAAAAAAAAAAAAAAAAGAGGGGCGCCTGGGTGGCTCAGTGGGTTAAGCCGCTGCTTTCGGCTCAGCTCATGATCTCAGGGTCCTGGGATCAAGCCCCGACAGGCTCTCTGCTCAGCGGGGAGCCTGCTTCCTCCTCTCTCTCTGCCTGCCTCTCTGCCTGCTTGTGATCTCTCTCTGTCAGATAAATAAATAAAATCTTAAAAAAAAAAAAAAAGAAAGAAAAAGAAAAAGAAAAACATCAGTAAAGTTGAACTTCGAAATCAACTTGTGGAAAAAATGTGAAGACAAGAAAAGAAGCTTTTGGGATTGATCTGGACTAAAAAGTAGTACAAGAAAGTGTACTTCTTGGGTGTAGTAGTATATGTCTTTTAACTTTAAATCCTGAATATTTTGAAACATAGGAAACACCCAGATAGTCGTTGCTTTTATTTAATGATTGTTAATATTTTGGCAGCTTTGCTTCGTCTTTTAAAAATATGTTTAATGTAGCATAAGAGAGGACAGAAAAGTGGCAGATTGATTCAATTTCTTATCTTTTCTTGTTTCTATGGAGAATGATTTCCTGTCTTGTCCAAAAAAAAAAAAAAAAAAAAAGTCTGGTTAGAAAACATGTTGAAGATAAAAAGAGAGGATGGCATTTAGCCATTTTCAATTAGTCTGCATTCTCCAGACTCTATGGCTGTATGGCTGTATGGCTCAGTCAGTTAAGCCCTTGCCTCAGGTCATGATCCTGGTCCTGGAATTGAGCCCTGCATCCTCAACAGGCTCCCTGCTCAGCAGGGAGTCTGTTTGTCCCTCTCCCTCTGCTTCCCGACTCATGAGTGTGTGTGCATGTGTGTATGCATGTGCTCTCTCCCTCTCTCCCTCTGATGAATACATCTTTGAATTAGTCTGCATTCCAGAGAAATTACATTTAGAACTTTATGAAAAACTGGCAAAAATGATTGCAAAAAATTCCTGTTCATACTCTTTAAAGAGTAACAAACAAGGGGAACTAGAATTTCTGGGAAAGATGTCTTGTGAACATTTGGAAAAGTAATAATCCCAAGGAGATAGGAAGAGTTTAGTGAGTCTTGGCTAAATTTACCTTTTTTTGTCTGTCTTTTGGATCGTAATTCCCTGGCAAGCCAGGGAAATTTGCAGAGAACAGTGCATTATTTCCTTTCGCTTTTCATCATCTTTCCTTTCCTCCCTCCTCATTATTGTTAATAGAACAAATAACAGCTATTCCTTCCAAATATATTCATATGACTGAGAGGTGTGTAAGTTAAAAAGTGAAGCAACCCCTTCCCCCACCCCACCCCTCTGACAGTATACTCTGGGACTGACGGGGTTTAATTTCGGGGGGGGCTCATGACATACACAAAGCTCATGACATTCTTGCTTGTGAACTGGGTAATAGGAGAGCTTGTAACTAAAAAATATTTTACCCACAGTTTGTATGAGTTCTTTCTTTGGTTAGGTCATATATACGTGGGTCATTTATATTTACATACACACATATTTTATCCTTGATCTTATAAAAATTAGGACAGAACTAGGAGAGATAATGTTGGATTATTCTGTGTTTAGAATATATAAATGTAGGGCGCCTGGGTGGCTCAGTGGGTCAAGCCACTGCCTTCGGCTCAAGTCATGATCTCAGGGTCCTGGGATCGAGTCCCGCATTGGGCTTTCTGCTCAGCAGGGAGCCTTCTTCCTCCTCTCTCTCTGCCTGCCTCTCTGCCTACTTGTGATCTCTCTCTGTCAAATAAATAAAATCTTAAAAAAAAAAAAGAATATATAAATGTAAAGTCTTACATTTACACATAATGTTATGATGTGTTAAGTCCAACTTCAAAATTAGTTGCACAAGGAGTGCCTAAGTCAGCATATAACTCTTGATCTTGGGGGTCGTGAATTCAGGCCCCACACTGGGTATAGAGATTACTTGAAAAATAAATTGTTGTACAAATATAGCATAGAGAAGACCTGGTTTGAAAATTCTTCATGGAAATTCATAAGACTTTACATAAACAAGTAAACAAATAGATTTTCTCTTAGTCTCAGTGTCAGTATTTAACTTTTCCTTTGGCTGGATGGTTTGGGCATGGCTTTCTTGAATCTTAAATATATTTATTTACTTTGAATAACTGTCTCAAGAATTTTTCCCAAGGAAATACTTCAAAGGACAAGAATAATTTAAAAGTGAAGATGTTTTTAGTTGTTTTCTTTGAGATAGTAAACAATGGAAGCATATATCAACAGGGAAATGATTAAATTTTGGTATCTACAGGTCAACATTAAAGAGATTAATATGACTCCGTGGCTATATAGAAAAATGTTTATGCTATTAAAGAAGTAGAACAGATTATATATCTATATCTTTTTTTTTTTTTAAGAGATTTTATTTATTTATTTGACAGAGGAACACAGCAAGACAGGGAACACAAGCAGGGGGAGTGGGAGAGGGAGAAGCAGGCTTCCCCCTGAGCAGAGAGCCCAAGGTGGGGCTGATCCCAGGATGCTCGGATCATGATTTGAGGCAAAGGCAGATGCTTAATGACTGAGCCACCCAGACACCCCCATATCTATTTCATTCATTCATTCATTTATTTTAGATTTTATTTTTTTATTTGACAGAGAGAGAGATCACAAGCGGGCAGAGAGGCAGGCAGAGAGAGGGGAAGAAGCAGGCTTCCCGCTAAGCAGAGCGCCCGATTCGGGGCTCGATCCCAGGACCCCAGGATTATGACCTGAGCTGAAGGCAGAGGCTTAACCCACTGAGCCAATTGTAAGAAAATTGTACATGTTAATGAAAATTGAAAAAGCCATTTAAAACTAGTGAAAACTTTTTTTAGCATAGTTAAAGTTAAATTTAAACATTTAAATTCTTTACATTTGAATCTTTATTATTAAAAATTATTTTGAGTATAGTTGATACACAGTGGTACTTTAGCTTCAGATTTACAACATAGTGATTCAGTTTCTTTACACATTATGCTATGTTCACAACAAGTGCCGCTACCATCTGTCACCACAGAAGTCTATTATAGTATCATTGACTATATTCCCTGTACTGTGCCTCCTATTCCAGTTACTTACTCATTGCATAACTGGAAGCTTATAGCTCCCATTCTGCCCACCCACCCAATCCCCCTCACCTCTGGCAAACATCAGTTCTCTGTATTTAAGGTTTGATTCTGCTTTTTGTGTATTCATTTGTTTTTTTGTAGATTCCACCTGAGTGAAATCATATGATATTGGTCTTTTTCAGTCTGAGTTATTTCACTTAGCTTAATACCCTCTAGATCCATCTTTGTTGTCGAAATGGCATAATCCCATCCTTTTTTATGGTTGAATAATATTTGTTTGTGTGTATGTGTGTGTGTACACACCTTTTTTCCTTATCCATTCATCTATCAGAGGACACGTAGATTGCTTCTACCTCGTGGTTATTAGAAGTAATGCTGCAATAAATACAGGGTGCATATGATGTAGGAAAGATAGGGCTTGAAGCCAATGGCCAAGAAAGAATTCTTGAGGTGTTTTTGGTGCAGAACGTGGTTTTATTAAAGCACGGGACAGGACCCTTGAGCAGAAAGAGTGGCACTGGGGTCATGAGGAGTAGCTGATTATATACTTTCAGGTTTGGAGGGGGTTAGGGATATTGTAAATCTAAGGATTTTGGAACCAAGGTTTTCAGGACCTTGAGGGGCTAGCTGTTGTTAGGATAAGGTCATTTTTTACAGTTTGCTAAAACCTTGTTCATGAGATCCTTCAAATGTATATTGGTAGATCATATGCTTGGAGGATGATAGCCAGTAGGTATCCTGGGGGGTACAGATAAAGGAAGTTTCCAAAGGAATTTTTAATATGCTAAAGTAGACTTACAGGATCCTGGGGGTCAGGCTAAGATTGCCTTTTGCCCTTAGCAAAGTATTAACATTGGGGCAGTTGAGTCCCTAGAGGTATGTCACTCTGCCTGTTTCAAGGGGTTGTTAAGTAGTAAGGAAATTTAATTTTTCTTTTGCCTTTGTTTCCCACATTACATACATCTTTTCAAATTACTCATGTTTTCATATCCTTAGGGTAAATACCCAGCACTGGAATTGCTGAGTCATATGGTAATTCTATTTTTAAATTTTTGAGGACACTCCATACTGTTTTCTATAGTAGCTGCACGAATTTACATTCCCACCAACAGTGCACGAGGATTCCTCTTCCTCTGCATCCTTACTGACACTTGTTATTTCTTGTCTCTTTGATGCTAACCATTCTAACAGGTGTCAGGTGGTCTCTCATTTGTAGTTTTGATTTGCATTTCCCTGATGACGAGTGATGGTGAGCATCCTTTCATTTATGTGTTGGCCATCTGTGTGTGTCTGTATGTCTTCTTCAGAAAAATACTGATTCAAGTCCTCTACCCATTTTAATTGGATTTTTTGTATTTTTGGTGTTGAGTTTTATAAGTTCTCTATGTATTTTGGATATTAACCCCTTATTGCATATGTCATTTGCAAATATCTTTTCCTATTCAGTAGGTTGCCTTTTGATTTGTTTTTTCCTTTTGCTGTGCAGAAGATTTTTATTTTGATGTAGTCCCAAATAGTTCATTTTTGCGTTTGTTTCCCTTGCCTCAGGAGACATATTTAGAAAATGTTGCTAGGGTCAATGTCTAAGAAATTACTGCCTATGTATTCTTCTAGGAGTTTTGTGGTTTCAGGACTCAGTTTAGGTCTTATGTAGTTTGAGTTCATTTTTGTGTATGGTATAATAAGAAAGTGGTCCAGTTTCATTCTTTTGTGTGTAGCTTTCCAATTTTCCCGACACCATTTGTTGAAGAGACTATCTTTTCTGCACTGTATACTCTTGTCTCTTTTGTCATAGATTAATTGACCATAGTAAGTGTTGGTTTATTTCTGTTCTATTGGGATATGTGTCTATTTTTGTGCCAGGACCTTTGATTACTATAGCTTTGTAATATAACTTGAAATCTGGAATTGTGATACCTCCAGGCTTGTCTTAAGATTGTTTTGGGTGTTTGAGGTCTTTCGTGGTTCTATACAAATTTTAGGATTATTTGTTCTAGTTCTGTGAAAAACAAGATTGGTATTTTGATAAGGATTTCATCGAATCTTTTTTTTTTTTTTTAAGATTTTATTTATTTATTTACAGACAGAGATCACAAGTAGGCAGAGAGGCAGGCGGGGGTTGGGAGGGGAAACATGCTCCCTGCCGAGCAGAGAGCCCGATATGGGGCTCGATCCCAGGACTCTGGGATCATGACCTGAGCCGAAGGCAGAGGCTTAACCCACTGAGCCACCCAGGCACCCCAGGATTTCACTGAATCTTAAAGCTATTCTTTAATATCAAATCTCGTCAGTTCAAATTTTCAGTATCCTCATTTCTTTTACTTTAAAATTATTTACGGTTTTTAAAAATTAGGATCCACATAAAGTCCATATATTGCAGTTGGTTGACATATTTCTTAAGTTTCTTTTAATCCACTCATTCTCTGGATCTCCATGCCTTTCTTTTTCTCCTTGCGTTTTATTTGTTGAAGGAATGGAGTTGTGTGACAGTAGGGATCCCCCTGTCTGGATTTTTGCAGACTACAGCCTGGGAATGTCATCTAATATGATTCTTCGGTCTTCCGCTTTCCTGTGAAGTAGGAGTTGGATCTAGTTATCCCTAAATTGGGAATACTTTTCATTCAGTCTCCCTTTAAGACCTTCTCTTTCTCTTTAATTTTAGGGTTCTGTATTTTTAGAGCTGCATGCTCCACCAGCTGAGCCAGCCAGGTGCCCCTAGAGTTTAATTTTTTAATTTATTGTTCATTCTCTGTGTTGCTTCATGTATCTATGGATTTGGGTTTTTCTCCCTTACTGAAGAGACAAAAATGCCCATATTGCCCTTTTTCTTTTCCTGTTCTCTATCACTTTTATCCCCCTGTCTCTGTTCTCCTCTCCTTCCAGCCTCTTCAGTAAATGACAGAATAGACAAGTTATGTGATGTGAGATAACTAGAGTTAAACAAAACTTAGAAAAATATGTTACCAAAATACAGTTAGAAAGTAAAGTAAAATCAAATTATGAGAATATGGCACATATATCTGTCAGTCCTTCTTTTCACCAAAATATGAAGACCAAATTGGTCAGGAGTGTTGACCTTAAGAATTATCTCAATGAGGGGTGCCTGGGTGGCTCAGTGGGTTAAGCCTCTGCTTTCGGCTCAGGTCATGGTCTCAGGGTCCTGGGATCGAGTCCCGCATTGGGCTCTCTGCTCAGAAGGGAGCCTGCTTCCTCCTCTCTCTCTGCCTTCCTCTCTACCTACTTGTGATCTCTCTGTCTGTCAAATAAATAAGTAAATAAATCTTAAAAAAAAAAAAGAATTATCTCAATGAAATTTAAAAAATATTTTTAAAGGACTTTTAAAATCTGTATTAATTCTTGTTAATTTTTTATAATATTCTTCCTAGATCTCATATTTTGGATTCTGGCTACGTTATAATGAATGACACTTTGACATCAGATGTCATTGGTCGACGAGTTGAGGTTAATGGAGAACATGCAACAGTGCGTTTTTCTGGTATTGTCCCTCCTGTGGCAGGTATGTTTGTGTGTGCATTTGTTTATTTTAGAGTTCTTTCTTTGCAGGCTTCTCTCTAGTGGTTTGTAACATCTGTTTTGAAGAAATTAACAACGAATTTGTAGATGCTTTCTACATACAATTGTTTGGTTTCAGTAACAGAATCCTGTAGTATCTATGTTTTTATTTAATTTTAGACTTATCTATTTATTTAGTGTTGCCATTTTATATTAATTCAATCTTAAAATATCTTCTGAGTAAACTTTAAACAAGTAATAATTTTGAATTCTCATATCCTAACCTCAAAAACTAAGAATTTTTGGAAATTTCTTTTGTCATTGATTTATGTGTATATATATTTAGAGTAGTTTAAATTGATAGGCATACAATTTTGTGATACCTTTTTTCACGTATTATCTGGTACATATTTATTTTATTATTTTTTTAAGATTTTATTTATTTATTTGGCAGACAGAGATCACAAGTAGGCAGAGAGGCAGGCAGAGAGAGAGTGGAGGAAGCAGGCTCCCTGCTGAGCAGAGAGCCTGATGCGGGGCTCCATCCCAGGACCCTGGGATCATGACCCGAGCCGAAGGCAGAGGCTTTAACCCACTTTTAAAAATTAATTATTTTTATTTTTTAAATTTCAGTACAGATAACATACATTGTTATATTGGTTTCAAGTGTACAGTATAGTGATTCAGCAGTTCTGTACATTACTCAATGCTTGTCACGATAAGTGTGTTCTTAATCTCCTTCACCCATTTTACCCATCACCCCCCACCACCTCTCTTCTGGTGACCATCAGATTGTTCTCCGTAGTTAAGAGTCTGTTTCTTGTTTTTTTTGTTTTTGTTTTGTTCCCCTTTACTAGTGTGTTTTGTTTCTTACATTTCATATACTAGTGAAATAATATGGTATTTTTCTTCCTTTGACTGACTTATTTTGGTTAGCATTATACTTTCTAGCCCCATCCATGTTGTTGCAGATGGCAAGCTTTCATTCTTTTTTATGGCTGAGTAATATTCCATTGTGTGTGTGTGTGTGTGTGTGTGTGTGTGTGTGTGTGTGTGTCTACACATACACTATCCTTTATTATTCATCATTTGATGGACACTTGGGCTGCTTCCATAATTTTCTATTATAAACAATGCTGAAGTAAACATAGGGGTGCATATATTTTTTCGAATTAGTGTTTTCATATTCTTTGGATCAATACCCAGTAGTTGAATTACTGGACCGTATGGTAATTTCATTTTTAATATTTTGAGGAACCCTCCCCACACTGTTTTCCACGGTGGCTGCACCAATTTGCATTCCCACCAGCAGTGCACGGGTGTTCCTTTTTCTCCACATCCTCACCAGTGCTTATTTCTTGTATTTTTTATTTTAGCCATTTGGACAGGTGTGAGGTGTTATCTAATTGTGGTTTTGTTTTGCATTTCACCGATGCTGAGTGATGTTGAACATCTTTTCATGTGTCTCTTGGCCATTGGTATTTCTTCTTTGGAGAAATGTCTATTCCAGTCTTCTGCCCATTTTTTAATCGGATTGGTTTTTTTTTTTTGTATGTTGAGTTGTAGAAGTTCTTCACATATTTTGGATACTAACACTTGATCAAATATGTCATTTGTGAATATCTTTTCCCATTCCATAGGTTGCCTTTTAGTTTTCTTTCCTCTGAAGAAGCTTTTTTTTTTTTAAAGAGTTTATATAGTTATTTGACAGATCACAAGTAGGCAGAGAGGTAGGCAGGCAGAGAGAGGGGGAAGCAGGCTCCCTGCTGAGCAGAGAGCCCGATGCGGGGCTCGATCCCAGGACCCTGAGATCATGACCTGAGCTGAAGGCAGAGGCCCAACCCATTGAGCCACCCAGGTGTCCCACTTTTTTTTTTTTTTTTAATTTATTTATTTGTCAGAGAGAGAGAGCAAGTGAGAACAAGCACATGCAGACAGAGTGGCAGGCAGAGACAGAGAGAGAAGCAGGCTCCCTGCTGAGCAAGGAGCATGATGTGGGACTCGATCCCAGGACGCTGGGATCATGACCTGAGCCAAAGGCATCCGCTTAACCAACTGAGCCACCCAGGCGTCCCCCACTTTTTTTTTTTTTAAGACTTTATTTTTAAGTAATCTCTACACCCAACGTGGGGCTCGAACTCACAACCCTGAGATCAGGAGTTGTGTGTTTGTGGGATGCCTTGGTGGCTCAGTCAATAGTTAAGCATCTGCTTTCAGCTCTGGTCATGATCCTGGGATCAAGTCCCATATCTGGCTCCTTGCTCAGTGGGAGTCTGCTTCTCCCTCTGCCTACTGCTCTCCCTGTTTGTGCTCTCTCTCTCTCTGGCAAATAAATACATAAAATCTTAAAAAAAAAAGTTACATGCTCATACTGAGGTTGCTCAAAATGTTAAAAATAGAACTACCCTATGACACAGCAATTGCACTACTCGGTAATTATCCAAAGGATACAAACATAGTTGTTTGAAGGGGGCATGTGCACCCTAATATTTATAGTTGCAGTGTCCACAATAGCCCAACTATGGAAAGAGCCCAGATTTCCATTGATGCAGGAATGGATAAAGAAGATGTGTGTGTGTGTGTGTGTGTGTGTGTGTTATGCACACATGATGGAATATTACTCGGTCATCTAAAGGAATGAAAGCTTGCCATTGGCAGTGATGTGGATGGAACTAGAGTGCATTATGCTAAGCAAAATAAGTCAGAGAAAGATGAATACCGTATGATTTCACTCATGTGGCATTTAAGAAATAAAACAAATGAGCATAGGGGAAGGGAGGGAAAAATAAAATAACAGAGAGGGAGGCAAACCATAAAAGGATCAACTATAGGGAAAAAACCGAGGGTTGCTGGAGGGGACGTGGGGAGGATAGGGTAATTGAGTGATGGGCATTAAGGAGCGCAGTTGATGTAATGGGTGTTCTGTGCAATGCAATTCTGATGAATCACTAAATCCTGCCCCTGCAACAAATAATACACTCTGTGTTAACTAACTTGAACTACAAAAAAAAAAAAAAAAAAAAAAAAAAATGTTGCCTGTTCCACTGACTGAGCCAGCCAGGTGCCCCTGTGATACAGTCTGAACATAAGTTCCACCTGACCGTGTGGGAACTCTGAAGGTAGGGTGGCCCTTCAGAGATTTTCCTAGCTGAGATGAGGGGCGGGGCACTTACACCTGTGATGATCTGTCACTGGGTTTTGTGGAAGCGGGTGTGCCAGGCACTTTCTCCAGTGGAAACAGTTCTTGAAAGTGGGTTCATAGTTGAGGGCTAGTTGCCAGAGGCTGGTTTGCCCAGCAGCTGGTGGGAATAAGTCTCAATTTCTAAAGGCAGGTTGGAGTGGCCCATCACAGATCCAGTAATGCAAATGGAAGCTATTTCATGGTAATTTAGTGACTATGAAGTGGTACATATTATTTTCATTTATTAAATTGCTTGTGAGTTTGACAATTCCTTCATGTATGTATGATCAGGCGAATTTCCCCCCCTCAAATTATAATTCTGTGAAGAAGGAGCTACTGTGTATTCACTCTATTAATTATCTCATCGTTTGGGGGCATTCTGTAGGACTTTACCTCAACTGGTGTGACTTTTGAGTTTTTTTCAGAAGTCAACAGGTGGAATTGGTACAAAGATGCAGTGAAATTGAACACAGATTCAGTAATTACTCCTGGAGCTGCTTTACTGGGTGTAAATTTTAGGGTTGTTGTGATAATTAAATAAATGAAGGTGTTTAAAGCGCTTAGACCAGTTCCTGGTGCATATAGTGTTAGCTATTGTGGTAGATAAAATTTACTTAAGAAAGAAATAGGGCATTTCTAATGTTTTACAAATGGCTTGGGTTGGAAATCGAGATATCCTGAGATAGCATCACATGCAGGCTTTTTAATTTTTTAATTTTTATTTTTTTAAAGATTTATTTTAGAGCATGTGAATGAGTGTGGGGTGGGAGGGGCAAAGGGAGAGGAAGAGAAAGTCTCAAACAGACTGCTCTGAGCACGGAGCTGGACTTGGGCTTGGGCTTGATTGATCCCACGACCCTGAGACCATGACCTGAGCAGAAACCAAGAGTCAATGCTTAACTGACTGAGCCATCCAGGTGCCCCCATATGCAGTTTTTAAAAAAGTGTTTAAATAAAGAGGATATGCTGTGATGGGTAGAAAAGTACTCCTCCCCTTCCAACAAAGATGCCCCAAGGAGCTGGGAGCATTGTGTTTGGTTACATGGCAAAGGAGAATTAGGGTTGCAGGTGGAATTAAGCTTGCTAATCAGCTGACTTTAAGATAGGGAGATTATCCAGGTGGGTTCAGTGTGATCTGAAGGATCTATCGAAGCAGAGGTAGAAGAGGACAGTGCAGGAGAGCAGCGACGTGAGAAAGTTTTGACTGGCCACTGTGGGCGTTGAAGATGGAATCGGGTCGTGAAGCCGAAGAGTGTGTGCAGCCCCTACCAGCTGGGGAAGGCAAGGCAATGAGTTTTCCTCTCTCGCCTCCAGAAGGGAACACAGCTTTGCAACCCCTTGATTTTATTTTATTTTTTAAAGATTTTATTATTGAGAGAGAGAGAGAGAGAGAGAGAGCATGAGAGTGGGGTGAGGGGCAGAGGGGAGAAGCAGACTTCCCTCTGAGCAGGAACCCGATGCGGGGCTTGACCGGAGACTCCAAGGTCGTGACCCGGGCCGAAGGCAGACACTTAAGTAACTGAGCCACCCAGGCGCCCCTGCAATGCCTTGATTTTAGACCAATGAGACTGTCCTCAGGCTCTGACCTCCAGAACTGTAGGATAATAAATTTGTGTGTGGGGGGGATGATAGTCAGACACTAATGTTATAACTGTGTTTGGAGAGTCTGTTTAGAATTGTTTCATGAATGTGGGAGTGAGGAAGCACTTTTTCTAAATTTGTTTCATGTGATTTAAGTGATTAACTTATTTAATTAATGAAATACTACCAGTAGACCTTTTATTAATATACATCTGTATGCTTAAAAATCAGATATTTGTTACTCGATATTCTCATATTCATATACTTGGAGTTGCTGTAGATCAATCAATATATACATTGTATTTTTATTTTCTCTCCAGTGATTATCTTCATGGTTCTTTGCCCTTATTGTTTTGTAATACATTTTATGGTAACTGAAATCTGGTATTATTGTCAACCTGTATAGAGTGACTAAATTAAATGGCCCTATAGTATCTTGGGTTCCATTTATCCTGTAGTAACAAGTTAATTTAAAATAAAATAGTCGAGGGGTGCCTGGGTGGCTCAGTGGGTTAAAGCCTCTGCCTTTGGCTCAGTCATGATCCCAGTGTCCTGGGATTGAGCCCCACATCGGGCTCTCTGCTCAGGAGGGATCCTCCTTCCTCCTCTCTCTCTCTCTGCCTGCCTCTCTGCCTACTTGTGATCTCTCTCTGTCAAATAAATAAAATCTTTAAAAAAAATAGTTGAAACATATTGCTTTTAAGTTCTTATGGAGGTATTTTGTATTCTGCACTCAGTTTATTGATCTTAAATAGTGGTTGAAATGCGTTGACACCTATTGAAGCAAATACTGGCAATCCAAGGGACGCCTGGGTGGCTTAGTTGGTTGGACGACTGCCTTCGGCTCAGGTCATGATCCTGGAGTCCCGGGATCGAGTCCCGCATCGGGCTCCGTGGGGAGTCTGCTTCTCCCTCTGACCTTCTCCTAGCTCATGCTCTCTCTCACTGTCTCTCTCAAATAAATAAATAAATAAATCTTAAAAAAAAAAAAATAATGGCAATCCAAGTTCATCAGGGAACAGCTGACTCAGCAAAGTCAGAAGTCTGCCCTTGATCTTTTTTAGTATTTTTCTCCATTCTTCACATCTTCTTACCAATTTCCAGCCCCACAGATTCCAGCTTCTAACCTGGAACTTGCCAAGGGTCTGACTCTATCATGCACATCTCTGAGGCTCATCACAAGAATTCAGATTCATTTTTTTCTTGTGTTTTAGAGGATTAGTATAATTTTCCATGACAAAAGAAGCAGATTTTTTTTTTAGGTCTTGGAGGATGTTGTTTTAATTTTATTTATTTATTTTTTAAAAGATTTTATTTATTTATTTGACAGAGAGAGATCACAAGTACACTGAGAGGCAGGCAGAGAGAGAGCGAGGGAAGCAGGCTCCCTGCTGAGCAGAGAGCCTGATGCGGGACTCGATACCAGGACCCTGAGATCATGACCTGAGCTGAAGGCAGCGGCTTAACCCACTGAGCCACCCAGGCGCCCGAGGATGTTGTTTTTAAATATAACAAGATTTTCTTATAGTTTCATTTAGTAATACTGCTAATTAATCTTCCGGGCCATTCTTGAAGCCTCGTTGCTGTGTTTCCTTTGTTTTTTTAAAGTACCTATTAAAATAATACATGAGCATGATAAAATATAGTGCCTAAGGGCTTATGATGAAAAACCAAAGTGTCCAGCTGTGGGTGTTTCTTCACTGATTGGTTGTAGGTGTTTTCTTGGTTAAGCCTATTTAATTGAGGTCACATGTACCTTTTCAGTTATGAAATATTTTCTTCTAAGATTATATTTGATAATGTTTACCCTTCCATTTTACCTGTTTTCTCTTTCTGGCACTCCTATAAGTTGGATATAGGATTTCCTAGAATGATCTTCTACGTTCCTTTTTTTCTTCCTTGCAATTTGTTGGAAAAAATTGTTTTTTGTCCTCTAAAACTTCTCATGTTCTAGATTCGTCTGATTACCTCCATGTGATATCATTAACATGTATTTGTGTCTCTACGTTTCCTGTACATTGGTAATTGTATATAGGGTTTATCAGATTCAGGTTTGATAATCTCTTTTTTTGGTACAAATACTCTGTAGGTAATGCATTCTTTAGTCAGGAGGCGCACAATGTCTGGTTGTATCTCTTTTTGTGATGTTAGCAGCTCTAGATGAACATGGTTTATGTCCGTTATTTGGGGTGGTCAAATGGTGAAATTCTAATAATTTTCTTCTATTGTTCTTCTGATGGACTGCGTATATTGTGGAAAATTTCCCTATGTTAATTAGTTTCTTTCCAAGTAACTGGGTGATTGAAAGGCAGGATAAATGTTGGATTTTTTCCTTTTATTTGTCTTCATAAAAATGAATTGGTTGACTTAGAAAACCAATGAATTAAAAAAAAATCTTTATAAAGTCATGGGTTTAAACACATTTTATCTGTTTTAGTCCATTTCTGTTATCCTTATTGATGCTCAGACTGTCCCAGATTCAGCCAGAAGGACCCCCTTCAGATTGCCTCCTGAGTACTTTCGATGTGACCCAGTGGTTTTTGATAGTTTCCTTACTAAGATTTGATAAGGAAGCTATCATATGTGAAGGGTTTATCTAACACGTTTTTTGCCCCACAATCGGCCATTTCTCCAAGGTTCTGCTTTCTATGTTTTTTTTTTTTTTTTAAGTGTCAGGTAGCATTTGGAATAGTATAAGGAACACCTATATATACTTGTTATGTCTGTTTAACATTGCTGACACTTTGCCTTATTTGCTTCATTCAATAAAAATTTTTTTTGCCTAAGCATTTTATTTTTTAAAGACTTTATTTATACATTTAACAGAGAAGAGAGCATGAAAGAGCATAAGCAGGGGGAGTGGCAGAGGGACAGGGAAGAGCAGGCTTCCCACTAAGTAGGAAACCCAATCCGGGGGTGGGGGTGGGGTGGGCTCAATCCCAGGACTCTGGGATCATGACCTAAACTGAAGGCAGATGCTTAACCAACTGAACCATCCAGGCGCCCTGCCTAAGCATTTTAAATAAAGTGATATGCATAGTGGCATTTCATGTCTGAATACCTCACCATGCATCTCTAAAAAGTAAAAGCATTTTCTTATAAAATACATTTTAAACTCAAATTCTGATTCGTATCATGTTACTGGTGAATAGAATTCTTTTATGGTAAATAGAGTTTCTGTAAGCCACTGAATAAACAAGATTATTGGAAAACTCTGTCCTAATTAACCTCTTGGTTTATAGTCTTTGAAGATTAGTCCTAAGGTGAAGTGTGTCCGTTCTTTAAAAGGGGGTGATCATAGGGGCGCCTGGGTGGCTCAGTCTGTTAAGTGTCTGCCTTCAGCTCAGGTCATGATCCCAGGGTCCTGGGATCGAGTCCCATGTCGGGCTCCCTGCTCAATGGGGAGGCTGGTTCTCCCACTCCTTCTCCCCCTGCTTGCACTTCCCCCCTTCTCTCTCAAATAAAATCTTTTTTTTTTTTTTTTAAGATTTTATATTATTTGACAGAACATGTGCACAAGCAGGGGAAGGGGCAGGCTTCCCACTGAGCCAGGAGCCTGATGCAAGGCTCAATCCCAGGACCTGGGTTCATGACTTGAGCTGAAGGCAGATGCTTAACCGACTGAGCCAACTACGTGCCGCTAAATAAACTCTTAAAGAAAAAAAAATAAGTCTTTGTTTGTTTGTTTGTTTAGGTAAAGTTGACACAGGTGTACAATGTAGTGATTGGACAACTCTATAGTTAGATTGGACAACTCTACAGTGTAGCTATCATCTGTTACCATAAAGTGCTGTTACAGTACCACTGACTATTCCCTACCCTGGACCTTTCACCCCCACGATTTACTCATTCCATAGCTGGAAGCCTATACCTCCCACTCCCCTTCAGCCATTTTTCCCATCTACCCCTCATTCCCTCCCCTCTGGCAACCATCAGTTCTCTATTTGTAGGTTGGTTTCTGCTTGGTTTGTGGTGTTTTTTAGATTCCACATGTAAGTGAAATCATGGTATTTGTCTTTCTCTGACTCATTTCAGCAAAATTTTAGGTGTTTTCATCTGTACCATCAAAATTATGCACTAGCTCTTTTCTCTCGATTAGTTTTATTTTTAAAGTTTTTTAGTTTATTTTTAATTTTTATTTTTTAAAAAAGATTTTATTTATTTGACAGAGAGAGCACAAGCAGGCAGAGTGGCAGAGGGAGAGAGAGAAGCAGGCTCCCTGCCAAGTAAGGAGGCCAATGTGGGACTTGATCCCAGGACACTGGGATCATGACCTGAGCAGAAAGC